>NC_045443.1:18429775-18586727 GCF_002776525.5 Piliocolobus tephrosceles
AAAAAAAAAAAAAAAAAAACTTATGCCTCTTTATTGTGTCCCCCCATCTCTATTGTAAAAACTGAGTTGGCCACTTTCAGGACGTCCTCTAAAGTACTATCTGTTCCCAGCGCCTGTTTCTGCAGCTTCCTCCTTATATCAGAGGCTTCCTGAGTATAATAAATGTATCCTTTATGGTTAGTTTTCCCTCACCAGAATCAGAAGATGGAGATGTGTGCTTTACCAAAGTCTCTCTTAGCCTTTCCAGAAAGGTAGTGGGATTCTCATCAAATCCCTGGTCTACCATAAATAGCTCGATATAGTTGAGAGGCTTGGTGCAAGTCCTACCTAAATCTTCCATTATGCACACCTGAAAGTGTCTCTTCTTCCATTCTCCCATCTCATCATTAAGATCCATTCCAGGGTCATCCATTGGTACTGCACCTCTTTCATTTGGATAAAGTTTGGCACCTTCCCTGATCATGTATGTGATACAAAGTTCATAACCAAATCACTCTGTCACTTGCAGAGCAGTCTGCTCCTCACTGTTAGTCAGGGTTTGATTCAAAAGTAACACAACTCCCTTCTAGGAGAGTTCAAGTACTTGGGTTAAATTCTGGAAAGCCTCTATATATCTGTCAGGGTCATCTGAAAACTTGCCAAGATCTCCCTTAGTTTGCCTTAAGTCCTGGAGGTAGAACGGAACCTGGACCTTACTGGGGCCAAATTCAACAGGCATTTGTTGGAGGGGCACAAGTGAGACGGGCTTGTCCAGTGTGAGTATTTCTAGGAGGGGGCAAGCAGGAGAGAGGATGGGGAGAACCCAGAGGAGCAGGGCTGAAGGGATCTGGCTCCCCTGCCGGAGGTGCCTCTGGGATTTGTTTCTTTAGTTCCCTGAGATTGCCCCTTGCAGCCTCTCCTGAGATGGCCAATAGGAGGGGTGGATCAATTCCACACTGTTGGCAAAGGTCTGGATTGCCCTGCAAGGTAAAGAAAGCCTGTGCATATGGGGTCTCAGACAATTTGTCCTTGTATTTACAGAAAAGTTCCAACTGCCGGATGGTATCAAAATGAATGGTTCCTTCCTGAGACCAAGCCAGTCCTCATAATTTGACCAAACCTTTGTGCAAATGGCTAAGAGGCATTTTTCCTCCAGATTCTGAGGGTCAAAGAGTCCCAGTGATTCAGGATGCACTCCAGAAGAGTATAAACTCATGATGGCGAAGACAGTTGGTTACCCATTCTGAAAGACAAGGAAATAGGCATCCCTCATTTCCCTTCCTTATTTCAGCAAAAACTCGGGTGTGAGGAAGGGAAGCAGGCATTGCCCCTTTCTCTTCTGTCTTCTTATCCTCAAGTCCTGGTGACCTTAGATGGATACCACCCACAGGTGCCATTGCAGCCTGCACCCATGAAGCAGGGAGGTCCTAGAGAATAGGAATTATCCGCATTCACTTATGCCCATGCCTGCATTCCCCCTACTGTCAGCAACCTTTGCGTTTCCCGGTCCTTATCTGTGCCATGGAGCATGGCCTCCTGCCATGACATGGAGGCTTAATTAGCAGGAATTGGTCCTGCCCATTTACATTGTGCCTGTTTCCTTGCGTGGATCCCTCAGATCTTCTTTTCCTTCCTAGGGCCTCAACCTTAAGTTTGGAATCAAGTTGGGGACAAAAAGGTATCTCAGGGTCCATTTAGATTAAGTCCCAAATGGGTCCTGCCAAATTTGCTGTTATCAGCCAGCAGGGCTCATTCTTCTGTTGCCTCCCTATTGTAAACAGAGTGCTGAGGTAAGAAAACAAACCTCTCACTTAGAAAAGAAAAAAGAACAAAAACAGTTTAAAGGGCAAAGGGGGGTGGTCCAGGGAAAGAACCTCTTGCTCTCTACAAATAGGTTCCTTTAATCATAGTGTGCCTCCCCCAGGTCCAACCGGGCTGAACTCCTTGGCCAGGGGAGGAAAGAGTCTATGGGCTTGTGGCAGGAGGGGACGGCCTGCAGAGAGCACTGGCCAGCCTACTGCATGGGGTCCCTGGCCCCAAAGACTACCCTAGGGCCTGGGCAGCATGCACAGCTGATTCCCACCACCCACTTGGCTATTGGGCCCAGCACATGCATGCTACGGACATGCCCAGGCACCCAAGCCTGGAGGGCAGGGGATGAGAAAGGAACTGCCATTCATCTGCCCATCCCATTCACACATGTGTGGCCACTGGGGTTTGGGGTAACACCTCTAAGAACATACGGAAATCGTATTGTTCTGAGTTGCACATCTGATGGCTGGACCAAACATACATTCTGCCTAGTATCATTGCTGCAGTTTGTAGTAGAACCCTTAACATTATAAAAGAAGAGCTAGGAGCCATTTCAAACCATAAAAGAAGGAAGGAAAGATATCAAAAGAAAACTTTGGTGGTCTTGGCTGATGCCTTGACAGACATCTGGGGAACAGGTCCATTCTTGTGGCTTTCTGGCAATACTGAGGAGTGGCCTTGGCAAGAGGCCTTTGGTTTCCCCAGAACTTTATTCCAGTCCTACATGACAACTAGACCTCCATGAAAGGAAACAGAGCCAATATTCCTTTTTCTACCCAACATTTCCTCTTTCCTACCCAAAAGAAAGAGAGAGATGGCAGGGCTGCATCCTATCCCCTGCAAATAGCATAGCTCAGAGGAAAGTCTGAGGACAAGGAGAGACAAATCCACATTTTGCTTACCCTTCTGAAGTATCCTGGGCAAGCCCCCAGATGAAACAGGACAGTTCCCTTGATCCCTTCACAAGATTCATGAAGGGGATGTCTCATTTACTTAATCCATAGCTCTCAGTGCCTCACAGGAAAGGAAGCATGCCAGGTGTAGGGGCCAGAACAAGTGCTTCTGGGTGCTGACAGGAATAGAACTTCATGTAGCCCCATGGCAGCATCTAGGGGGTACCTGCAATCCCTGGCACCCCAGAGGGCATGTGTTACAGTACACTTTTAGCTTTGCCATCCACAGACAGCTTAAGTGTTTAATAGCTCAGTGTGACAGCCCTCTGTACCCTGAGCTCTTGTTTGGTGTCCAGGAAGAATCAGGTCACACAAACAAATTGAAGATGGTAAATGTGGGGGATTTCACTGTCAATGAAGTGGCTCTCAGTGAGATGGAGAGCTGGAAAGGGGATGGAGTGGGAAGGTGGTCTTGCCCTGGAGTTTGGCCATCCGTGGCGGAAATCTTCTGAAAGGTCCTGCTGTCAAGCCACCCCTCTGAAGTCAAGCTACTTCTTGCTGACCTCAGGCTGCTTTTTCTCTTCTTTCTGCTTCCCCTCTGTCAGTGGAGCCTGGGGTATTTATGGTTATAGGATAGGGGGTGGGGTGGGCCAAAAAGTAACATTCGAGGGGGAAAACAGGAAGGCATTTTCTCACTTTGGGCCTCAGGTCCAGGTTTGAGGGTGAGGCTTTGCCAGCGACCCCGCCCTTTTCTGTCTAGTATTTCCCTGCCTCCTGTCTGTATCACTACTCTTTCATTCTAATTGTCACATTAAATTGTTAGGCAATGGTACATATAAAAGATCAAGATATAACAGCTATAAAAACTAAAAAAAGATACCACACAATGTTAAGAACATTTTGTTTTGGAAGACCTGTTTGCTTTTTAGATATTATGTGGGAAAATTTACTACTTGCAGAGAATTTCTATTATATATATACATATGTATGTAGTATTTTAAATTAATGTTGCTTTTACTTATTAAGATTTTTTACAAGATTTTATAGTTTTGTCAGGAGGGGTGTGTGTGTGTGTGTGTGTGTGTGTGTGTGTGTGTGTGTGTAATGTTGGAAAGTTCATCAGATATTGTGTACAAACATCTTTTACATTTAAGTTAAAAATATTCAAACATAGTATGTACTTTCTAGAACTGCTATGAAATATTAGGACTATTGTTAGTTATCCTATGAGTTCATTAAATGTTTAAAAATCTAATGCATGTAAATTCTCTTTCGATTTAAAATTGCAAAGTGAATAAGTATCATTAGAAACTTTGGCTCCAATACCGAATTTCACATTAGAAGTTTATACAAAAATCTAGTCCTAAATAATTTGTGTTTACCAGAACATTAGCATATTGTTTCTTCTTTTTCAACCTTTTAAAAATTGTGGTAAAAATATAGAAAATGAAATCTACCCTACTAAAAAAGTGTAATTGTAAAGTACAGTAATGTTAACTACATGTGCATTGTTGCATGGGGGGATTTGTAGACCTTTTTCATCTTGCATGGCTAAAATTCTGTACCCATTACTCCTCTACCCCTTCCTTTTCTATCCCCAAGTCCCTGGTAACCAACATTCTACTTTTCGCTTTCATGAAGTGGTATATTCAGTATTTGTCTCTCTGTGATTGGCTTATTGCATTTATCTATCCTTTTCTATCCCCAAGTCCCTGGTAACCAACATTCTACTTTTTGCTTTCATGAAGTGGTATATTTAGTATTTGTCTTTCTGCGATTGGGTTATTTCATTTAGCATAATGTCCTTAATATTCATCCATGTTATATTATGACAGGATTTTCTTCTTTGTCAAGATTGAATACTATATCATTGTATGTATATACCATGTTCTCTTTACTCACCCATTGGTGGACATTTAGATTCTTTCTACATCGTGGCTACTATGAACAATGTTGAAATGAACATGGGAGTTCAGATAGCTCTTCAAGATCTTAATTCAGTTCTTTTGGATAAATACCCAGAAGTAGGATTGCTGGATTATATGGTAGTTCTATTTTTATTATTCTGTATTCCATTTTTTTCTGCTCTCATATTTATTATGTCTTTTCTTCTGCTAACTTTAGGCTTAGTTTCTTTACCAAACTAACATTCGCCAGTTCTGCTTACCAGAAGTGGTCCGCTAGGCACTTGCATCCACACTTGACTTTTTGCCAGCAAGCTGGGATTCTTACCCATTTAAAATGTAAGGATAATTTGAGATCATTTTTACCCCCAAGATGTCTAATAATTTATGATCATCACATTGGATAGGGCATCTTAACTCAGCATTTGGTTCATCTCAAGCAGCAGTGCTGACCATGAACGTATCAAGGAAAACAGGTTAGAAATCTGACTCTCAGGACCCACTTAATTAGAAAGAGACCAAATTCTGAAATGGTGTCATACCTTCCTTCCACTGAAGCAGTCAGACAAAAAGACAGGAAAAAACTTAATCCAGTTAAGAAGAATGCCAGGAAAAAAGTTAACCGAAAAAGAATTCCTATCCTCAGCTGATCAGCATCATCAAAATCATCCCGTCCCACAAAATCCTCATCTCTTCCAGGAACCAAAGAAATAGCTTCAGCCTTGATTCTCATGACTTGATTATAAATTCGTAATGTTTACAACCACATTGTAAAATGGGGGCTTTGGAACATTAGACTCATCATTGTAGTCAAATACACCATACTCTCTGCAGAGTTGATGTCATAAGGTGGAGGAACCTCACCTGAAGCCTTCTCAGGTTCCTCAGGCTCTTCCTCATTCTATAAATGTTGGTACCTGCTGCTGCAGACCACCTCAACTGCCACTGGTGCCACTAATACCAACTCCGTGGTGCAGCAGGCTACAGGGAAGGTAGGGCGAGTGAGTAAGCTGAACAGGTGCAGGAGCTGCAGCCTGGGAGTGCTGAAAGGCTAGAGGCAAAAGGTCTCAGGTGGATCTCAATGGCAGCCACTGCACCTGGGCAGGATACTCTCCTCAAGTTGTAAGCACTGCCATTTCTGAGATGTTTCGTAATTGCCCTTTTGATTTCTTCTTTGAACCGTTGGTTTTGCCGGAGTGTTTTGTTTAATTTCCACCTATTTGTGAATTTTCCAGATTTCTTCCTGCTATTGATTTTGAATTTCATTCTCCTGTGGTCAGAAAAGCTAGTTGATATTATTTCAGTTTTCTTAAATTTGTTAAGATTTGTTTTGTGACCTAATATGTCATCTAGCCTGGAGGGTGTTTCCTGTTTGCTTCAGAAGAATATGTATTCTGCTCCTGCTGCGTAGAATGTTCTGCATATATCTGTTAGGTCCATTTGGTCTATAGTGTTGTTCTAATCCTCTGTTCTTACCTTCTATCTGGATGTTCTACTTATTAAAAGTGGGTTGTGATGTCTAGTATTATTGTATTGCTGTCTATTCCTTCAACTCTCAATGCATTATATGTTGGGTGTTCTGATATTGCTTTATATATTGGGTGTTCTGATGTTGGGTGCAGATATATTTAAAATTCTTGTATCTTCCTGGTCAATTTACCTTTTTGTCATTATGTAATCTCCTTCTTTTTTTCTTGTTACAGTTTTTTTACTTACACTTGACTTTCATGGTGTAAGCATAGCCACCACTGCTCCCCTTGGTTACTATTTGCATAGAATAGCTATTTTATCCTTTCATTTTTGACCTATTTGTGTCCTTAAATCTAAATTGAGGCTTTTGTGAGTAGCATCTAGTTGGATCTTATATACTTTTTGTCCATTTAGCCATGCTGTTGGTTAAATGGATAATGTCTTTTGATTGGGGAATTTAATCTATTTGCTTTTAAAGTAATTGATAGTAAAGGACTTATACTATTACCACTTCGTCAATTGTTTTCTGTCTTGTAGCTTCTTTGTCTTTGCCTCTCTGGGCTGTGTTTTTTGGTGTTCATAGAGTTCATAGATTTTTTTTTTTTTTTTTTTTTTTTTTTTTTTGGTAATGACTTGCTTGGATTTTTTTGGTAGTGACATGTTTTGATTTTTTCTTGTTTATTTTTTGTGTATCTTCCACAGGTTTCATTTTGTGTTCACCATGAGTCTAATACAAAATATCTTATATTTATAACAACCTTCTTTAAGCTGTTAACTTAAATTCAATCATATACAAAAACTCTGTGCTTCTATTTCTCCTCCCACCACATTTTATGTTATTGATGTTACAAATTACATCTTTTTATATTACATCTCCATTAATGTATTGTTGTAGCTATATTTGTACTTTTATCTTTTAAATGCTATACCAGAGTTAAAAGTAATTTATTTAGCACCATTACAGTATTGCGTATTTGTCTATATGTTTACCTTTACCAGTGAGTTTTATACTTTTAGATGCTTTTGTGTTTCTCTATAGCATTGTTTCACTTCAATTTGAAGGACAGTGTTTAGCATTTCTTATAAAGTAGGCCTTGTAGTGAGAAACTCCCTCAGCTTTTATCCATCTCATAAAGTATTTCTCTTTCATCATTTTTGAAGGATGATTTTATCAAATATAGTATTCTTTAATGACAGTTTTGTTTTTCTTTTTCAGCATATTGAATATATTATTTCTCTCCCTTCTGGCTTACAAAGTTTCTTCTGTAAAATACACTAATAATCTTATGAATGTTCTCTTATACATGATTAGTCACTTTCTCTAGCAGCTTGTGAAACTGTCTTTTTTCTTTGACTTTTTATAATTTGATTCTAATATGTCCCTGTAGGGTCTTTTTGGGGTTCTTTTTGGGGTTCTTCATAGTTGGCATCCAGTGGGCTTCCTGAATCTGGATATTCATTTTCTTCCCCAAATTTAGGAAGTTTTTGACCACTACATTTTCAAAGGAGTTTTCCTCCCTCTTTTTTTTCCTTTTTTCTCTTTCTGAAAATCTCATAATGATACATTGATATATTGGCCTGCTTGATGGTGCCCATTATTCCCTTTGGCTTTCTTCAGTTCATTGTGGGGTTTTCGTCGTTGTTGTTGTTGTTGTTTTCATTTTTGGCTTCTCTGGCTGGATAATTTCAAATAACCTGTCTTCAAGTTCACTGATTATCTCCTTTGCTTTATGAAGCCTGCCTCAGAATCTCTTTAGTACATTTTTCAACTCAGTTATTGTATCCTTTAGCTCCAAAATTTCTATTTGATTATTTTTATAGTATTTTCTATGTCTTTGTTGGTATTCTCATTTTATTCATCCATAATTTTTCACTGAGTATCTTTATGATGGTTATTTTGATTTATTTGTCATGTAATTTATATATCTTTATTTTCTTAGAATTGGTTTGTTTTGTTCCTTTGTTTCTTTGGCTAGGTCATTATTCCCTGTTTCTCTGTGTGCCTTATTACCTTGTGTTGGGATCTGTGCATTTGAAAAAACAGCTAACTCTCTCAGTCTTTATGGTCTGGCTTCACACTGAAAAAAAAAAAAAGCTTCAAAAATAAGCCTGGCTAGAGATTCTAGGTGCCTTCCAAACTTTTTATATGAGTGCATCTTCACTCTGCTTGTACTTATACATTCGCAATTAGAGGGATTTTGCTGGTTTCTGTCTCATGAAGCTCGTGTTTTCTTGCTTTTTCTGGTGTCTGTCTGTGGTACTGCAGGTTCTCTGAAATTTCTATGAGGTGATCAGATTATTTTGTTTTCGGGAGTGTGCTTCTAAAGCATGCTGCATCCCGTCAGTGTTTCCAGTTGGATAAGACAAAAACCAGTCCCTCAGGCAAACTCTTTAAAAGCTGGAGTGTTGGACATATGCTCCTTTATTCCTCATCATTTTCCCTGACCAGGGAGAGGCTGACAAGGTATATAGGCTTTGTCCACTGTATCATAGGACATCTGGAACAATAAGAAGCTGCCCAACTTTTTTTTGTTCTCAACAGTCTCCAGGCCTCTAGGGTATGCAGGGTCCTGTCGGTGCTCCAAGACAGACGAGACAGAAACTAGTCCTTCTGATAGTAGCCCCAAAACTGGAATGATGGACACACGAATCAACTCTTTTCCTACCCAAGGAAAAGCCATAAACTCCTTTCCTACCCAAGGAGAAGCCAAAAATCATTCTATGCGGAGTTATGGAGAGAAGCAATAGCAAGTATGTGCTAGTAAAAACCATCATCTTTGTTTTCAGTGGTCCCTAAACTGGTGACATTTCCTGTCAGCATTTATATCCAGGAAAGACAAAAGCTAGTTCCTTGGGTAGCCTTGATGGTACTAAGTCTAAGTGTTAGATGTATGTTCCCATGTTCTCTTTCCCTCCTTGATGGGAAGCCAGCAGTTGAGAGTTTCTTTCTGATCATGCCACCCTGTGCCAGGGAAGAGGCTCTGGTAAGTGAGTGCCACAAATTTTTCTACCAACTTTGACGTGGCTGGTTTTGAATTCACCTGGGGTACAGGAGCCTCTTAACTGGTTTCTGGTTTTCTTACAAAAGGAATCAGTCGGCATATTGTTGAATTTTTCTCTCCATGAATAAAGGAAGGTCTTACGGCCTCCTATTCCACAGTCTTGTTGACACACCCAGCATAAATTCTTAAAGCAATTTTTAAAGCATGCTTTATGCAAGCAAACATCACTTTATCATTTGACTTTTGACTACAAAAATAATTGACCCATACAGAAAGCTAGTTTCTTTAAACTGCTAAGCATATTGAATTGATGTTGTTTCTTTTTAGCTACAAGGCATTTTCTTTTACCTGTTGGCTTACATATGCTGGAAAGAAGCTGTGCCAAGTGAGAAACTACAGAAATATTCCAGTCAAGAAGTTATTTTTTTTCTTGGTCAATTGGAATGAAATGTAAGTTTAATCTTTACTCTGTCTGGATTATTTATCTAATAAAGGTCAGCTTTTCCCCCCTTTTTTAAAAAAGCAAAGGATGTGATTAAAAAATATGCTGCCAGTTGATTTGATTCAGTGGTATGATAAATATGCTAGGGATTATAGATAACTGACTGTTCAATTCAACAGATTAAAAGTCCATTTAGAAACCTAGACAAGTGTCCAATTCACATTATTGAACTGAGAAAAAAGGAAAATTGAAAAAAGAAGAAGACTTATTAATCATTCACACACTGTGCATATCAGGAATATGCTCTCTTTGAGGCAGGAGTGGAGGGAGTCCAGGTATAACAAAGAAAAGATAGCCCTCCTGATAATGTGGGTAATCTCCATTTTCTCAATTTTCTCACATACACGGAATTACAAATTTATTTAAACAATCAAGTTTTTTGACAATAAACATCTATGTGTAAGCTTAATTTGGGGTGACTGACTCCCACTTCCTTCTTCCGTAAAGACTTGTTAAATCAAGAAGATAAAGTACCTTCCTAACATTATCACTGTCTTTCTCCACTTTTTTGCTCTCTGCACCCAACTTAAGCCCTCCCTTTACTGAGATCCCCAGACGGCTCATCAGCCTCATTCACAGCTTTTCCATGGTTACTGCTGCATTTCCTCACTACTCTGCCAGTCATTTCCCCGCAGTCTCTATTGCTTCACTCAGATCAATATTCTTCTCACCTCAAGCAGAAGAAAATTCCCGAGCCTACTTCCCCTCAGCTCTTTCAGATGATCTGGCTTTCTTAGAAGATAATTTGACTCCCCGTATGATGCTTTTCCATTAATAAATACATGTCAGAATTTGTAGAAGAGGATGATGTTAGATCGCACCATCTATTCTACTCTTACTCTTACCACAATCAACGGAGACTGTATCCTGAAACATGGCACGTGACCTTCAATTCTCACATACTTCATGGCCCCTCCCATTCCAAACTAAATCTGCCTTCTTATAGGACCATGACAATCTCTATCTCCCCTTTTTGGGTAAGGTTCTTTATTCCTTTGACGAAAGACCTGACATTCAATAATAATATCCCTTTTTCTTTCATAGAATCAACTCTGCTTGTAAAATTTTTCAGTAGCTTTCCAATTCTTATAAGGCAAAGTAAAAATCATTTAGCAAAGCACACAAGGCCTTTTGTGGTGTGGCCCCTACCTATATCTGTATCTTTACCGCTAGAATTAACCCCATTTCCCGTTCTTGCTATCCACCAGTCATTGGCATCTTATCTACTTACCCTAACTATCCCTTTACTGTCCACCAGTCATTTTTTGCATCTGATCTACTTACCCTAACTATGAACTGAGAAGTCAGGCCTCTGCCAGGGATCCTCCATGCGTCAGGAGCACAGTGTTACACTCGCCCATCTGGGAAACATGTAATTATCTTTCAGGATGCATCTTTTACCGCCTGTATAAACCCTTCCTGTATCATTGGGCAAAATTGTCCATCTTTTCTTGCCTTGCTTGGTGTAACCTGTAAATTTATCTTCTGGTACCTACTATTTGTGTAGATTTATGTATGCTCCTACCAAATGATACAAAGATCGGTTTAAAAAAAAAAAAAAATTAGTCGCCAGCAGCTAAAACAGCACTAGACAAAGAGTCCCATAAGTGTTATTGGGCAAATCAATAAATTTTGTATAACAAGTGAATCCTTTAAAAATTTATTAACCAAGCCAGGTGCGGCAGCTCACGCCTATAATCCCAACACTTTGAGAGGCTGAGGCGGATGGATCACTTGAGATCAGAAGTTTGAAACCAGTCTTGCCAACATGGTGAAACTTCATCTGTACTAAAAATATAAAAATTAGCTGGGCATGATGGCTCACACTTGTAATCCTAGCCACACGGGAGGCTACGGTAGGAGACTTGCTTGAACCCAGGAGGCAGAGCTTGCAGTGAGCCGAAATCACTCCACCCTGGGCTACAGAACAAGTCTTAAAAAAAAAAAAAACAACTGTTAATCTGCTCAATCCCTAAAATTATTCTTCTGATTTAATTAAAAGTAATTTCTGGTTGTTTTAAAACATCAGATTTATTTTCAACTCACACACTTATGCCGTCATATAGATAATTCAAGATAAAAATCTAATTCTAAACTCAATTTCAAAGAAAACATTTTGAATGCTAGTTCTGACACTTACTGATTAACTTGGACCAGTTCCCACAAACAGAAAGTGTCAGAGCTAGCATTTAGACCCACTGTGACTCCTAAGCTGATGGTTTCACTGTGACTTACATACTTTTTCTTACAACATATAAAATCTTGACAAGAGTATTTACATCCCATGAATAGTATTCAAGTTTTAAGTTAAGAAATAAAATAATAACAACCTCTATTCTACTCCATCTTCCTGCCAGCAGCTACCCCATTTCTTTTCTCTACTTTGTAGTGACACCTTCCGAATAACTATCTATATTCACTTTATTCAAGTTTTTTTTTTTTCTCTGCTCTATAACATACTCCAATCAGGCTTTCATCACCTCTACTCCACTGAAATTGTCACCAGTAAACTTCATGGCTGAATCCAATGTTTGTTTCTCAATCCTCATCCTACACGACCTATCAGAAGCTTTTGGCACTGTTGATCTCACCCTCCATCTTAAAATTTGCTTTCCACATGGCTGACTCTTACCTCACTGGCCATTTGTTCTCCATGTCCTTTTCTTCTCCCAGACTGATTCTGATCTTAGCCCTTAACTCTCTTCTCTGTTATATACATCATTATTCCCTCACTTTTCTCTTATAGTTGTATACCTTTAAATACAATTTAAATGCCAACAGCTCCCAAATTTATATCACCAACCCAGGCATCAGTCACCAACTCCACACTTACAGAATCAATATATCCTAAACTAAATTTCTGATCTTACATTTCAAACCACTCCAACCATGGATGGCCACTCTGGATGATCAATTCTAATTCTGGTTGTTTAGATCAAAATCCTTAGCCTGAATCACATTTCAGACCTTAATGGCTCTCTTCTCAAAACATATCCAGAGTATGTTCTCATCACCTTCAATGGTCTAAACAACCATCATCTCTCCTCTCTATACCACAATAGCTTTATAATGGTCACCCTACTTCTCTTACACCTTCATAGTTCTTGTACAACAGCTAAAGTCATCTCTTTAAAATATCGGTCAAGGCATGTCATTCTGCTGTCTAAACATCCTAAACTAGCTCCCCATTTCACTCAGTGAAAAGTACTTGCAATGGTCTACTGTTTAGTGTTTTCATTTTGTTTCAGTATTAATAGGAGAGTTCTAAACAATGTAACTTTCAGCCAGGTGCAGTGGCTCACTCCTGTGATCCCAGCACTTTGGGAGGTGGATCATTTGAGGTCAGGAGTTCGAGACCAGCCTGGCCAACAGGGCGAAACCCCGTCTCTACTAAAAATACAAAAATTAGCCAGGCGTGGTGGCCTGCACCTGTAATCCCAGCTACTTGGGAGGTCAGGGCAGGAAAATTGCTTGAACACCGGAGGCAGGGGTTGCAATGAGCCGAGATCACACCACTGCACTCCAGCCTGAGCAACAAAGTGAGATTCTGTCTCAAAAAATAAAAATAAATAAAAAAATAAAATAAAGGAAAAAAATAAATAAAAGTGTAGCTTTCAAAATCTCTCATTTTTCACTCTCAGAAGCTTACTCTGGTTTTAGCAAAACTATTTCATATACAATAAAATGATTTTAAGAAAAATTGTAATGATTGCTCATTCTTAAATGTAGTGAGGCAAAACATGTGGTTAAAACTTGAGATCGACACCTGTTCCTTGGTTTAAAAAAAAAAAAATCTGTTTCCACTTACTGATTGTCTCTTTTTTTTTCTTTTTTGTCTGAAAGTTTATTCCTTTGATTTTTAAGTAGCCGTACAAAAGTTAAAAAAATTTTCAGTGAAGGTGAGATTATTCTGGCTTTAAAAATTCATAGGTATTAAAGAATGAATAAGTAACTACTTGGGAAGCACTTATTCTTGTCCTAAAGGAATTTATTTTTATTAATAAAAATGACAGAATGGAGATTGGCAGTAACTATCCACTGTAACTTATATAATTTCTTTCATTCTTGTTATATAAAAAATAAACTCACAAGTGAAGTTATACATGAAGAAGCCAGACTTAATGGGAAAAAAGGAACATTCTAGATCGTGTGAGAAATAAAGTGAAATTACAGTTTTCATCCTAGCACAGAAATATGAAAGCTGAATAAAAAGTCAATTATAGGTGAAAGAAAGAACATTAAAGAAATTGCTGTGCATTCCACAGGATCATCAGCATTTTATGTCAAGTTTCAGAGCTTCTTTTAAGCTGAGAAATATGTCCATATTACCTTAAATGAATATGACAAGTATAAAAGAATTTGAAAGAAAAGAAAGAGAGCACTTTTAGTTTTGGATACCTAAACATGTAGGTATCCAATTTAATATTTTAATCTAAAATTTGACAATCTTAACAATAGAAGATTCTTCTCACTCTAATCTTTTATTTTTATCCATTAAGTCTAGATAGACTTATGTATTTGTCAGTTCTCACACTGTCATAAAGATACTAGAAGAGACTGGGTAATTTTTTTTTTTTTTTTGAGATGGAATTTCACTCTTGTTGCCCAGGCTAGACTGCAATGGCATGATCTCAGCTCACTGCAACCTCTGCCTCACAGGTTCAAGCAATTCTCCTGCCTCAGCCTCCCGAGTAGCTGGGATTACAGGCATGTGCCACCATGCCTCGATAATTTTGTATTTTTAGTAGAGACAGGGTTTCTCTATGTTGGTCAGGCTGGTCTCGAACTCCGGACCTCAAGTGATCTGCCTGTCTTGGCGGGAGTGCTGGGATTACAGACATGAGCCACCGCCCCTGGCTGAGAGTGAATAATTTATAAAGGACAGATGTTTACTTGACTCACAGTTACGCATGGCTGGGGAGGCCTCAGGAAACTTAAAATCATGGCAGAAGGGATAGGAGAAGAAAGTACCTTCTTCACCAGGTGGCAAGAAAAAAGAGAGAGCAGGAGAAACTGTCACTAAGAAAACCATCAGATCTCTAAGAACCCACTCACTATCATGAGAACAACATGGGGGAAACCGCTCCTGTGATCCAATCACCTCCCCCCAGGTCCCTCTCTCAACACCTGGAGATTACAATTCAAGATGAGATTTGGGTGAGGACACAAAGCCAAATCATATCAACTTACATTTCATCTGTCTACAAGGAATGTGTTTTTTACAAACCAGTGTACTAAATGCACAATGGCTGATATAAATTATTATAATACTGATTGAAAAAATGAATATAATGCTGGTATACAACCTACAATTTGCCATATATTGTGTTATATAATAGCAGTTCCATTTTGTGAAAAAGGGAAAGTAAGACTTAGAAAGGTTAAATGCGTTACTTGGAAAGATTAAATGCATCTTAGTCAATAAGGTCATTTCTTGAGCGTAGACATATCCAAATCTAAACTTGGACCCATCGTCTCCACAGACAGTTTATGTATTAGCATCTCACAATTATCATTAACTCAATAACATCGTACCCTAAACTGTACTAATTATTCCCATCCCAATTTCCTCTTTCTTCTATGTTCCCTATCAGTTAAAAATATCTGTTGTAGGTGCTGGAGAGGACGTGGAGAATAGGAGCACTCGTACACTATTGGTGGGACTGTAAACTAGTTCAACCATTGTGGAAGACAGTGTGGCAATTCCTCAAGGATCTAAAACTAGAAATACCATTTGACCCAGCCATCCCATTGCCGGGTATATACCCAAAGGATTATAAATCATGCTGCTGTAAAGACACATGCACACGTATGTTTGTTGAGGCACTATTCACAATAGCAAAGACTTGGAACTAACCCAAATATCCATCAATGATAGACTGGATTAAGAAAATGTGGAACTCGACTGCTCTGGGGGATTCGTGCGCGGTAAGAAGCTGCGCGGCAGCACGGTGAGGTACCTCTGATGAAATTATGACCAGGTGGGCCCGAGTTAGTACCACGTGTAACAAGAGACACTTTCCTGCAACATCATGGGAGGACATGAAGAAGGGATCCTTCGAGGGAACAAGCCAAAACCTACCAAAACGTAAACAACGTGAAGCTAATAGGCTATCCCTCCTCAAAAATGATGCACGCCAAGCAAAACATAAAAAGAACAAAAAGAAAAAGGAGTACTTAAATGAAGATGTGAATGGATTCATAGAATACCTAAGACAGAATTCACAGATGGTTCACAATGGGCAAATTGTAGCAACAGACAGTGAGGAAGTAAGGGAAGAAATTGCAGTTGTTTTAAAGAAAGACAGTCGACGGGAAGGAAGAAGATCAAAAAGACAAGCGGCAAAGAAAAGTGCAATGGTGTGTTTCCATTGTAGAAAACCTGGTCATGGAATTGCAGATTGCCCTGCCGCCCTTGAAAATCAAGACATGAGCGCTGGGATATGTTACAGGTGTGGGTCCACAGAGCACGAAATAACCAAGTGTAAGGCTAAGGTAGACCCAGCTCTTGGCGAATTTCCTTTTGCAAAATGTTTTGTTTGTGGAGAAATGGGGCACCTGTCTAGATCTTGTCCAGATAATCCCAAAGGACTCTATGCTGATGGTGGCAGCTGCAAGCTTTGTGACTCTGTGGAACATTTAAAGAAAGATTGCCCTGAAAGTCAGAATTCAGAGCGAATCGTCACAGTTGGTCGCTGGGCAAAGAGAATGAGTGCAGACTATGAAGAAATTTTGGATTCACCTAAACCGCAAAAACCCAAAACAAAAATACCTAACGTTGTTAATTTTTGATAATAACTAGCACTATCATTAGTTACCAACTCATCGTTACTTTCTAAACTAGGCCCACGTCACGAGTTAGAGTTGAGCTCCCTTGTAGCCAGGACTGTACTGTAGATATCAGTATGATCTGGGTGTGATGGAAAACAATTTTGTTTGTTCTGTCCATCAAATTGTACTTCTACCACTGTTCAGAGAAAATTGAAGAATAAGATGATTAAATGAATTCTCTAAAAGAACACATTTTAAGAGAGAGAACTTAGGCATAACCAAGTAGTTGTATACCTGATTGTAACAATCATCTTTTATAAAAGCAAAATTATGCATACATGCAAAACACCCCTAAACAAAGGGTACAAATGAATTTTTGGTTATATTGTTTTCTTGGCTCAAAGTATCAATTTATTATTATAATAGAAACTTATAAGTTGCTAGAAAGTCTATATTTTTAAAATATGGAATAAAAATGCATTTCTATTGCAGAAGAAAAAAAAGAAAATGTGGCACATATACACCATGGAATACTATGCAGCCATTAAAAAGGATGAGTTCATGTCCTTTATGGGGACATGCATGAAGCTGTAAACCATCATTCTGAGCAAACTATCGCAAGGACAAAAAACCAAACACCGCCTGTTCTCACTCATAGGTGGGAACTGAACAATGAGAACACTTGGACACAGGGTGGGGAACATCACACACTGGGGCCTATCATGGGGTGGGGGGCAGGGGGAGGGATAGCATTAAGGGATATACTTAATGTAAATGACGAGTTAATGGGTGCAGCACACCAACATGGCACGTGTATACATATGTAACAAACCTACACGTTGTGCACATGTACCCTAGAACTTAAAGTATAATAATAATAAAGAAAAGAACTTACGAACACACAGAAGGAAAGAACAGACACTGGGATCTACTTGAGGGGGGATGGTGGGAAGAGGGAGAGGAGCAGAAAAGATAGCTATTGAATACTGGGTTTAATGCTTGGATGATGGAATAATATGTACAACAAACACCATGGCATGTGTTTACCTATGTAACAAAACTTCATAGGTACCCCCAACCTAAAATAAAAGCTAAAAAAAGAAATTCTGGGAATAAAAATATAAAAATAAAAAAAAAAACAAAATATCTGTTGTAATCTAGAAACTAGAATTCATCTTTAATTCTTTATTGTCTTATTTCACTGGTATGCCAACAGTCAGACATTAGTTATGCTTTTTACTTCTAAAGTAGCTCTTCTGTTCTATGACCATGCTGGATCTGGATTTGATTATCTCAGTGGACACCATGAGAAGAAGAGAGAGATGTACGTCCTCAAATTCAATTATGATCATTGACTTAACTTAACTTATCCTTATCCCCAAGGTTGGATGCTGTACAGGCACTGAAAAAAAGGAGTCATCAATGTTTGATTTGAAACCCAGGGTAAAAACTGCTCCCTAGTCTCCAGATTAGAAAGCCAATTCCTAGTGTGAGAAGATGCTTAATATTATCTGAGGCCTCAGCTGGGTGAACCTCAGTCAGCACCTTTCAGTTAGACAATAGGCTTTGGTCATCATTGGTACTCTAATAATCACCTACTGCTCAAACAATTTAACATCAAATTTCAACCAAGAATGACAAGCCCAGTAGATTCTGTGTATTTCCCTCACACCTCATGGCCATCAGGTATCATCCCATAAAGCTGCTCAGTCACTCTTCAAGTCTTTCCTCTTTATCCTTCCCATTCCTCAGTGATTTATCTCCCATGACTCTGGCCCTGTCTGCCAAACTTTTTTCCAATTTTCTCATTCCTCTTTAGCATTCTCACCTACTAGTAAACATATCTCCCCATCTCAGCTCCTAGAAAAAAAACATTTCTTTCATCTCTTGATCTCTTGAGAAAATTGAAAGAAACAAATTTCTTTCATCTCCTGATCATATAATTCTATACAATTCAGATGACTCCAGAAAAGAATGAAAGGTACATGTCTCCCTGCCCCTATTAGGGATGTCAGATCACAATCTCAACTTTCTGTCAAAAGCCCCTTCTCAAACAATCATGCCACCTACGTATACCTCCCCCAGTTTTATAGTAGTATTTATGACCTTCTGGACACTTCCTTATGTATATTGATGCCTTCAACCCAAACTCGAGTTTTTCTCACCGTCAAAAATTCTGTGTCTATCCTTAGCCGGTTTTATTTGCTAGTATCTATGATCCATCCAGTATCTGAGTTCAGAGAGTCTTGACCTTATCATTTCCAGAGATTGTATATGTGTTACATTTCAGTGACCATCCCACAAATTCCTAGGACCTCATCATGATCCAGAGTGGTCCGCATTTAAAATGGCAAAAAACTCTCTATACTTTGGCTCTTTCAAATATTTCTTTTTGACTTTAGGGAATAGTTCAAATTATTTTGCGTGGCATATAGAGCTCTTAAGCATTCTGGCAACCATTTGTCTTTCTAATTACACTCTCCATAATTTCCCCTATCACCTTGACTTCATCTTTTGTTCTAGCCACAATGAACCGTTCACCATTTTTCAGACACACCTAGTCATTCATCCATATATACCCCTGTCTGTACTTTCTCCTCTTTCTGGAATATTCTTTTCCAAATCTCCACTTCATTATAGCTAACTTAATCTTTCAGAATCATTTTGAGTTGTTTCCTGCCGCCTCCAACTCCCTAACACAGTGTCTTTCTAAGTCTGTTTTTCATCTGTGCTTGCAACAGATTAAGAATAAATGTTCAAGTTATTGTAACTTTTAAAAATATACCTACATGTCAACATGATCAGGAATAAGTTTCATCAGTTAACAAAAGCTCACTATTCTACATATTTCTGTTGAATTTTCATTTTTACAAGATTAAACAAAAAATTTCAAGAGGCAGCCTCAATTCAAATCGTTAAATATCTTTGTCCCAGACCAGTACATTATAAGAACATTTTCATTAAAATATCAGTACAATTGGGTAGGTAATGCTACTTCTTTCTTTTGTTCTTAGGATCAATTTTCCCCTTGAAATAAAGTCACTTCCAAGGGAATCCATGCTCATTGGAAAACTGTTTGGGATTGCCTGTGCGACCAACACTGCAAATTTACTGGCGTGGACTTGTCTTCCACTGTTTCCAAAAGAGTAAGTGTATCAATTGTGAGTGATAAGCCTATCATTTCAATAAAACATTCTTAGAAGTAAATATTTTGGAGTATATGGCATAATGAGGAAATCAAGACATTTTATTCTAAAATGGACATAGTTCAATATAAATCATGACTGCTGAAAGCAGAATTGAAAAGTAAAATTGTAGAAATGGCTTTCAAAACAGGACTCATGCTGAACTTGTCAGCGGGGTCATTTATAATGAAAAGGTATTGGCATGACCAGTCTCAATTATTTTTTCTTTTCTGACCAACTGATTTCTTTGGAATTAGTAATTCAAAATGATTTGGATTAATACTGTCATTTAGAAAGAATGTAAGTCATGGAATTCTGGCTAAAGTAAAATTATACAAGGTAACTAACTGGCTTACTGACCTTTTCTTGTCAAGAAGAAATATTTAGTAACTTTAAGGTGATATTTTTCAGAAAGCTAGGTCAATTATAAGTTCAGATATTATCTCAGAACTAATGATCATTGCAAAATGAAGCATTGATTTAACCATAAATCTTGGAAAATATTAATATTCACAATACTTGATAAAATCAATTACATGATGTTCTATGGTATTAAGGAAAAAATATTTTTTAAAAATCAACCATTTTTCACATGGTAGTCTTGCTTCAGAATCAAATTATAAAATTCAGGACTTTCAAAAAATCAGCACATGTATTGTAATATTAATATTTTTATAACATATGTTTTTCCCTCTGCTGTTCTAGAAAGATACGGTGATACAAATTTTTTCTAAAGTTATTAATTTTTATTTCCCAGACCTAATCAATATAAAAAATTATTATCAGCAACCATAATAGATGTTTCAAATCTTCTTTGTTGGATTAATTCTGATGTAAGCTCTGTGTGTGTGTGTGTGTGTGTGTATGTGTTACTCTGTTATTTGTTTTCATGCTTTAGCCCATTTCTATACCATTGTTCCTTGAGGACAGGGAATGTATTTATCTTTGTCATATCTATCATCTAACGTAGCACCTCATATAAATAAACAATCAGTACAGGTTTACTAAATTGAATTGAGGGAAAAAAACAGTCCCTATAGAGGAGATAAAGAATGAAATAAGATTTCAAGGTCTATAAGAAACAGTTTATCCCTAAAAGCAATACCTACTGCTCTTAGCAGACATCTCAAAGATATGATTTGTATGCTAAGAACTTTATTTTCTTTCTCACTAGGAACAGCTATACAAGTGTCCTTCCTCCTCTTGAGTGAGTTTCCTTAAAGTTTCACCTGCAGTATTTGTAAGATCTACCATTTTTTGTAGAATATTTCTAGCTAGTCACTGAAAAAACAAAAAAAGGTTAAGTCCATTTTACTCTCACATCATGTAACACATTACTTGCACATAGCAATCAATAAACACTAAACATACAAGAATTTAGGAGTATTTTTGTCTTTAAAACTAATCTTCAAGGCATTTTTCCACATGGTTATGATAGTAAAAATACCACCTCCATGTTGTTTTGTCAAATGTCACTTACCATTGGTAAGCATGTTATAGGTGAGTGGTCATAGAAGATGAGCATTTGTGAGAGATGGCATCTGGAACTGATCCTAGGTGGCATTTGTTTTAAGGGGATATGTCAAAATTGTAGATAATGAGACATCAAAAAACACAACTCACTTCAACAATTACTCAATAAGGATTTCTAAATATTTTTCAAAAATGCCCTGTTTCTCCTGAAAATCAGAAAATCTGCTTTTCTCCTGTGGTAGACAATTTAAGGAAATACAGATATTTTTAAGAAACCAGAAATACGTCACATGGGGCAATTGGGAGGCTGCAAAGACTCCACTTTGCTCATTGCTTCAAGTTACAAAGATTCTAACTCAATTTATTTGATGCAGATATTTCCAGATCACAGCAAATTGGTGACTTAATTTCATTTCCTTTGATGGGGTAATCCCTGCTCATAAACATTTGGTATTGAATCTGTCTTTTATTACAGTTCAAATTGCCCATAGCTAGCCATGTGGAACTATAATGAGTGCTTATGTCATTATTTTTTCCAACACATATATCAACTGAAAAGATGCAGAATTAAAGGTTTCCTATCTCTTTGTGGTTTCCAGAAGTGGATTTCAGAAAAACCAATGGTGATTAAACTCAGATAAATCAGTTAGGGCTGCATCAACAAAGTCTGAAAATAAAAATAAACCTCTACAGTTTCAAGCATGCGAACTTGTCTTCAATTCTATTTTTAAAGTCTCAAATCCAAAGGTAAATTTGGCCCACAGAAGTTTTATAATCCTGTTTTTTGCAGAAAAGGCTTCCACTGCATCTACATTTGTAATGTCGCCACAATGTAGTGAGAAAGTGTTATCCTCACCTCAGCAATTTCCATGAGCTTCCTCCCCTATTCAAGTTCGAAATTAATAGTATCATAGTTACTTAGCATTTCTAAACTGTGGTAAGCTACTTCAGCACAGAGATTCTCAACCCGATTAAACAACAGAATTTTCTGAGGAGATTTAAAAATAAACCCAAAGCCCAAGCATGCCCAAAGATTCTAATTTAATTGGTCTGTGCCTGGCCTGAGCACCAGTATTTTCAAAGCTCCCAAGGTGAGTTTAAAACCTTGAAAAATTAGAATGTTTTTCATAAGTTCAAAAAAGGTCTAAAATAAATCTTAATCTCAAAACAATTAGATTAGTTAGAAAATTTCCTGAGTAGCCAACCCTGACTCTACTGTATCAAATCGTTTCAGTTATATCTTCAAAATCATAACGAAAAAAAAAAAAAAAAACTGTGGATGAGAATTTCTTATTGTTTTTCTCTCCTATCCAGAAGACCGTCAGTTAGTCCAAATATGTCATTTACAGATGAAGAACTCTATGATGAAGGAAGATTTAAAAACTGGCAGTTGATCACCAGACTGCTTAGAATAGAAGAAGAACTAGAATGCAGGTCTGAGGTTTAACTACCTTAAGCCACCTCCCTTCCTGCTCTTAGGTGCCATGCCTTACTCCATGAACACTCTGTAAACACTTCACTACCCTACAAGAGGGATATAATTTAGACATTGTCCCCTCTAAATCTCATATTGAATTATGGTCGTCAGTGTTGGAGGTGGGTCCTGGTGGTAGGTGTTTTGGTCACAGGAGCAGATCTCATGACTTGGTCCTGTCCTCGAGATTTTGACTAGGTAATCACAAGGTCTCGTTGTTTGGAAGTATGCGGCACCTCCTCCCATCTGCTCTCACCATGTGAGACACCTGCTCCTCCTTTGCCTTCTGCCATGATTATAAGCTTCTGGAGGCCTCCCCAGAAGTCCAGCAGATGCCAGCACCATGCTTCCTGTAAAGCCTAGAGAACTGTGAGCCAATTAAACCTCTTTCTTAAATTGCCCAGTCTCAGGCATTTCCTTACAGCAATGCAAGAATGGCCTAACCCAGAAAATTGGTACCAGAGTAAGGTATTGCTATAAAGATATCTGTGGTTGTGGTATTAGAACTGGGTAACAGGCAGAGGTTGAAAGATTTTGGAGCACTCAGAAGACATGAAGATGAGAGAAAGTTTGGGATTTCTGAGAGACTAGTTAAATACTTGTGGCCAAAATGCTCATAATGATATAGACTCTGTAAAGGCTGACAAGGTCTCAGATGGCAATAAGAAACTTATTGGGAGCTGAAGCAAAGGTCACTCTTGTTATGCCTTAGCAAAGAATTTGGTTGCATTGTGTTCATGCCCTAAGAATCTGTGGAAGTTTGAACTTAAGAATGATGATTTAGGGTATCTGACAAGATAAATTTCTAAGCAGTTAACCATCCTGGCTGCTTCTAACAGCCTCGTCTCAGGTTCAGGAATGAAGAAATGACTTAAAATTGGAATTTGCACTTAAAAGGGAAGTAGAGTATAAAAGTTTGGAAAATTTGCTGCTTGACCATGTGGCAGAGAAAGAAAAAGCATTATCAGGAGAGAAGTTGAAATGGACTTGTAGCAACCACCTGTTAGACATATTTGTGTGACTGAAAAAGAGCCAGGTGCTAATAGCCAAGAAAATGTGAAAAATTTCTTGAAGGCATTTCAGAGATATTCCAGGTAGTACCTCCCATCACAAGACCTGAGGCCTAGGCGGAAAGAATGGTTTCTGGGGCTAGGCCCAGGACCTTGCCCTGTGCAGCATCAGGACACTGCTCCCCACACCCAGGTTGCTCTGGCTCCAGCCTCAAATCAAAGGGGCCCAGGTACCGCTTGGGCCACCACTTTGTAAGGTGCAAGCTATAATCCTTGGCAGCTTCCACAATGTGTTAAGACTGCAAGCACACAGAGTACAAGAGTGAAGGAAGCTTGGCAACCTCCAGCTAGATTTCAGAGAATATACTGGAAAGCCTGGGTGCCCAGGCAAAAGCCTGCTACAGGGGCAGATCTCTCACAGAGAACCTCTAATAAAAAAGTACAGAGGAGAAATATGGGGTTGGATTCCTCACAGAGTCCTTACTGGGGCACTGCATAGTGGAGATGTGGGCAGTGGGCCACTGTTCTCCAGACTCTGAAATGGTAGAGCCATCAGCAGCTTACAAACTCAGCATAGAAAAGCCACAGGGGCAGAGCTGACCAAGGTCTTGGGAGCCCACCATTGTATCAGTGTGCTTGGGATGCAGGATATGGAGTCAAGGGTTATTTTGAAGCATTAAGATTTGATGACTGCCCTGCTGGGTTTCTGACTTCCATGGGACCTGTAACTCCTTTCTTTTGGCCAATTTCTCCCTTTTGGAATGACAATGTTTACCCAATTTCTGTACCCCCATTTTATCTTGGAAGTAAGTAACTTGTTTTGATTTTATGGACTCATAAGTGGAAAGAACTGATTTCCAGATGAGACTTTGAACTTGGACCTCAGACATTTTAGTTAATGCTAAAATGAGTTAAGACTTTGGGTGACTTTTGAGAAGGCATGATTTTATTTTAGAATGTGAGAAGGACATGAGATTTGAGGAACCAGGGGCAGAATAATATAGTTTGGATGTTGTTTCCTCCAAATCTTGTGTTGAATTGTAGTTTCCAGTGTTGGAGGTAGGACATGGTGAGAGATGTTTGGATAATGGAGATGGGTCCTTCATGGCTTGTGGCTGTCCTTGAGATAGTGAGTGGGTACTTGCGAGATGTGGCTGTTTGGCAGTGTGTGGCACATCTTCAAAGCTTGCTCCTGCTCTCACCATGTGAGACACCTGCTCACTCTTTGCCTTCCACCATGATTGGGAGCTTCCTAAGGCCTCCCCAAAAGCTGAGCAGATGCCAGCACCTTGCTTCCTGTAAAGCCTGCAGAATCAGGCTTTTCTTTATAAATTATTCAATCTCAGGAATTTCTTTTTAGTGACACAAGAAGAGCCTAATGCAACAGGGTTCCAGCTCAGTCTTGCCTGGGCTCTACTCTTGCACATGAAACCTATCAGACATAATAAAGTCAGCCGCCCAAAGAATTTTATAACATCAGGTCTTTTGGTCCTGCCAGCTACAGATTCTTTGGCTCCAGGATGCCAGCAATGGGCACATAGAATACTATGGCTAAAATTGATAATTGTTTTATTTAAACACCTTACCTTACTGTTTGAGGAAATGGGGCCCAAAGAGGGTAAACCAGCCCATCTGTTCTCCTGGTGTCACGAATTTTGTGTTGGCTTTTCTAGTCAGTGAATTTCTATGATATATTTAAATTGAAAATATTCTTAAGGATACTTCAGAAAAAATATTTTGAAATACTATGTTTAGCAGTGTAGTCCTTCTTCTAATGGCATCATATTAAAAAGTCTCAAAGTATAAGAGTGATTCCATGGATGTGTTTTGTTAGGAGAATTTACAAACCTATAGCCCAGCCTAACTGATATCTTCCCATCTTTCTGAAGTTCACCCTCAACTACCAGCAGAACCTCAAAGCTCTGTGTAAACTCTGAAGACCATTGATTTTGTCCCAAAAGCTCAAAAAAGGTAATAAAGGGAAGGTAATAAAGACAGGCTCCAGATGTCCTGACACAAAGTCTGGTGTTCTTTCCATTATATGAAACTCTCTTTTTGTGTCTCCTGCCTTCGAAATGTTTAATTTAACTAACATAATAAGTGTTTTCATAGGAGTATTTAAAGTATTCTTTAAAAAATGGCCAGAGGTCCCCATTTGCCGGTCATATAAGTTTTCATTTTCATCTTCTTTCTGAAAACTAACAACACACTTAGATGTATCTTTTCACATTTCAATTTCACATCTCATTTTCCTCATCTTCCTTATATTCTCTCTTTAAAGAAGTCCATGGAAATGTATTCCCTCCATTATGCTTGCAATATACAAAAATATTTTTAGGCAAACTTTATTGTCAAAAAGTAAATTAACTAATTAACTAATATCCAAAAAGATTTTTAGTCAAATTTTGTTATCAAAAAGTAAATTAACTAATATTAAACACATGAAGAACCTCCAAAATAGCGCCAAACATTTATTTCCTTTTCCCCCTGAATGACTTTAAGTTAAATATTATATATTTATATATATATGACTTTAAGTTATAAATATTATATATATATGGCTTTAAGATGAATATTGTATTAGCCTTTTTGAGATGGAATTTCACTCTTGTTGCCAAGGCTGGACTCCAATGGCATGATCTCGGCTCACCGCAACCTCTGCCTTCCAGGTTCAAGCAATTCTCCTGCCTCAGCCTCCCAAGTAGCTGGGATAACAGACATGCATTTGTTGATACACTGCCCCATACACACACCTATGTCAAATGTTCTGACTTCACTCTGCCACATGTGCCTCAGGGTTAAAGCCATGGTGACTGTTAATACATCCAAGACTCCATCCAGGGACAGTAATTACCATCAAATTCTTGAGAACCCTCATCCTCTGTTAAGACCAGCTTAGATCACTCAGATTTTTGGGGTATAGCATAGCCAAGACATAAAAATATAGTAAGGATGCAAATATAACACATTCCACAACTTAGGTGTGAATAAATAATGCAACTCATGTATCACACTCTTCCTCAAGAGCTCCCACCCTGTAACTAATGAGAAGAAATAAAGTTTCATCTATGATTAAGTATTAGTTCAGTAACTTTAACTAGTCCTTTTAGAAATATGCAGTCTCTTTTGGATAAAAATGCTGGGTCACTCAGATAAATTTCTTATACCCTGGCTCTCCTCCTAAGAGGGGGAAAGGATATATAAGAAAAGGAGAAAACAAAAAACATAAAAACAGATCCTTTGCCCTGGTGACTTCCGATATCCAAATGAAAGCCCCTTTTTAAGCTTATGGATGCTTGTTACAGCTGAAGTCTCCAGCTCATGACTGGGGCTCCCCCAGCTTGGCCAGGGTTTCCTGGAAAGCCCTGGGTGACTCAGGCTTTCACAGGCACCATAGACCCTCCTGAGGTTTGCCAACGACTCCCAGTTGGCCCCAGGTTGGATAGTCCTATCAGATGCCCTTATTACAGAAGCCCTTATTCCCACCAGGGAAACTCTGGAAACTCTCCCTCTTGAAAATCTTTAGATATTTCCAGATCCCATCTCAACTACACAGAAAGCAAAGAAGGCCCAGAAAAGCTAAACTCATGAGTTCCTCCTGCTTGTTAATCACGGATACCAAGTTTAATGGCCATGCCACAAGCAGTGCAGAACCGCTCAAGAGGTGATTGCCTTCCAGGATCTGAATCAGGGAGTGAGAAGAGGAGCTCCTCTGCCTTCAGCATGATGTTTTGCTCACTGATCTCACACTTCTCCCCACCTGCTTGCCAAAGCAGAGGAGAGGCAAACTGGGACACCTGTGTCTGCCATGCTTACTCGACTCCTTCTTTCTCTGCCTTCTACTTCTCATCCTCCCAAACTCCCAGGAAGTGATGGGCTTTTCTTTCGTCATGTTCTCCTGTCCAATATGGCACATCCTCCTCCTTCCTCACCTCCGTTGACTCTTTCCCATGCACAGAAACATTTTCTGTAAATGCTGTGGAGAACAATATGACCTCCAAGTTTCGTGTTGGACAAGCTTCTTCCTCCTCTTGCATTCTGCCTAACACTAATGCAAAACTTTTCCCAGGCAGTTGGGGATTTGGCCATTTGGAGTGAAGGTCATATGCTCTGAAAGGCAAAGGTGAAAACTACAATAATAATTTTCTAATCTTTACCTCTATTAAACTAATCCATACCTTACTAATACTGGACCCCTGATACTGTTATATCAAGACAGATTTTCTTCAGGTAAGGGAGGGATGGAACAAAGAAACAAAGAAGACTCAAAATTCATCCTGCTAGAAGAAAATTCTTAAGTCGTATAAAACATCTGCCCATATTTTAATAAAGCACATTATATTCCTCTAGGCAGATATGTGCTGACAATATCTTTAAATAGAGAAAATAATAAAAGAAGGAGTCTTCAGAAAGCTAAAGGTCTAAAGAAAGCTTTATTTGTTGAATTTCTTCCTCATGTTTTGCATAAGATCTGTTAAATGGCAAGATAGAATTGTATATTGCTTTTAGAAAAGCTCACTTGAGGCATTAAAGTTCTTTATAAACTTAAATTTAATTTTGTTGACTTTCAGTTTTGCACTTTCAATTTGGCATATTAAAATCCAAGACTGTTTTCCATGATCATTGGAACATTTTACTGATATTCTGATTCATGTACACAGCCAGGTACAACTTCTTTTTTAATTCACATAAGGATCTATGGATTTGGATGTTACTGAAGCTGTTAAAACCAACCACGAACTCTTCCCTGTTTAAAGCCTTCCCTGTATGCACTCTCATTTACTACGGTAATTTACCACTGATTTTTAAACATTTAGAATATGAATAATCTTTCTATTTATGCGTAAGGAAGCGTTTCCTCCGTGAAGCCCTGCAACTATTTTTATTCTGCAGAGCATATGCTATGCTAATTTAAATCTTTTTTTCTATAAATTTAGAACTTACATCTTTAAAGATTCCCAGGGGATTTAGTCACTCCATGGAGCAAAATATGTTCTGAAGAGTTGACATCTGTATTGATTTAAGGCAGTTGTAACTCCAATAATATAAATCTGAAATTCTTAGTCCCACCTTATAATCACCATTGATGGCAATTAAAAATAAACGCTACCCATTAGAAACCACTGTGAGTAAATAATTTTCTCATGTGGAAAATAAATGTAGGCATTTATGAAAATAGCCAAGCATATGGTATATCAGAAATGAACCGTTAATCAGTGTCTGGGCTGGTGGACTATCTCATTTCTTTTCTAGCAACTGAATAAAGCCCCTCTAAGAGTGGATTATGTTTATATTCCAAAAGAAAACATTTACAGATAATTATAACTTCCCTCATGAAGTGACTCCTGTCTGTCTGTATGTGTTGTCTTTTGCAGAAAATCCATTCTCGGGTCTATGCTATTCAGCATGACATTACAGAGTGAGCCTCCCATAGAAATGATAGCACCAGGAGTGTGGGATGTAAGTCAGCCATCCCCAGTGACCCTGCAGGTAAGTGACAGGCTACAAGATTAAAGTACACATGGCAAGTACTGGTTGATAAGTAGTTTGCTGTCAATTACAGAAACAATTTCTTCCAGGATCACACATTTTAATAGTCTCCTCTACCTCCAGCCTTCTGGGATTTGTGAAACCTCTGCTGCTTTTATTTTATGTACAGTACTCTCAAAGCACTTTTCTCCCAGCTTGTATAATGGCAGTTTCAAACCACGCTTCATCCAACAAGGTCATGTTGGAGAACTATGGAGTGTTGCCATTAGTATACTCACTATGGGCATTCATTTTCTATTGTCTAAAAACAATCATTGGTATGTATTATTAACTTGGTATCCTACTCACACCTGCCTCTGCTTTGTGTCATATTTCTTTAAAATCTCTTCTGTTATATGTTTCTAAAATGACTAGCAATTAACTGAGTAGCAGGAAAAAAAACTGCAAACTAATTATCGTTTTTTTTCTTAAAGTCTCTCTACTCTGTGTGATTTGTGATCATAAAAGAAAGGTGGTAAATTACTTCAGGCTTTCGTCCTTAGTGCTGACAGCTCCTTATGGGTTCCTAATTGTAGTTCATCAGATTGGTTGGAAATGTGAGGCATGCACAGTCTCATATAGAGAAATACATGGAATATGAACTTTTCATCTGTATAGGAAAAATTAGAAAATATTCTCTGGGCAGCCTCCTCTAGAACAGAGATTTTCAGCCTTACCAGTATTGACATTTTGGACAAGAAAATTATTTGTTGTGGGGGTTGTTCTGTGTATTTCAGGATGTTTAGCATCATCCCTGGCTTCTTTCCACTAGATGCCCGAGGGACTTTCTCAGTTCTGGCAATCAAAGAGTGTCTCCAGATATTGTCAAATGTGCTTTGAGAAAAGGATTTCTTTAGCTGACATCACTGCTCTGGAAGAAGTTAATAGAATCTCCCGGCTCTTAAGTTTCCAGGCTTGTGGTGAGGGGTTTGGGACATAGAGTGGAGAAAGATGTGCAGAAAAATATTTAACATGGAAAGGAAAAATTAAAGCTAATAAAAATATGGCATCACATTCTTGTGAAGGAAGATTCGACCAGATGACACCTAAAGATCCACTTCTAATCTGTGGACATGTTAAGAAAGAATGCTTATTCAGATTAGGTCTTGGCACAACATCATACACACTCCACACATGATATCTTATCAATTAGCACTTGTTCTGTTTTAAAAGAACAAAAAGATAAGTATATCCATGAATAAAGAGGAGAGACTCATCACAAACCCGGTAAACATATTCTACTAATGGAGAAAAATAGCAAAATGCTAGAGGTTCAATTCAATCACATTTGATTCGTGTTTCATATATGACTACTATGCTCCAAATATTGTGGTAAACACTATTACAAAAATGAGCAAATACGTAATACTAGGCCAGGAATTCAAGGAATGCAAAATCCAGCTGGAGAGACAGACTTTCACAACTCACACTGACGTAATGTGACAGATAGGATAGCCATTGTAGGGACACTAAGACAGCGAGAATTGCAATGAATATTTCTGAGGGAAAGTAAATAAATGTAAAAAGTCTGGGGACAGACACCCAGAGGACATGACATTTGAATGCCCTTTATAGAATGAATAAATTCTCACTAACGAGTTTCAGTGGGAAGGATTATCCAGTCATAAAGGAAAGCACAATGCAAACACACAGATTCAGAAAAGAGTTGGCAGTTTTAAAATATGGCAAGTTAGTTAAGATTGAAGAATAAATTATGTGAGGAACAGTGGTAAAAAAGTGGAAAACAGTGGTAAAACAGTGAAAAACCTTCTCTACCATAGGTAGAGAAGACTACACATACTAGATTGTGTACCAAGTTTGGACATGATTATCTGGGCAGTAAGTCATAAAAAGTAGTTCTAGCAATGTTGTAGAAAATGCCTTAAAAAACAAGAAGATCAGATATGTGAACACTTGCTTTTGTTTTGCTTTGAGTTTTTGTGTGTGTGTTATTGGTTGTTGTTGGTTTTTTTTTCTTGTTTTTTTTTTTTGTTGTTGTTATTTTTGTTTTGTTGTGTTTTGTTGACACAGGGGCTCACTCTGTCACCCAGGCTGGAGTGCAGTGGAGTAACCATAGCTCACTGCAGCCTCCACCTCCTGGGTTCCAATTATTCTGTCATCTTAGCCTTGGAACCACAAGTGCATGCCACCACGCCCTGTTATTTTTTTCTTATTTATTTATTTTTGTAGAGATGGGAGTCTCACTATGTTGCTCATGCTGGTCTTGAACTCCTGACCTCAGGCAATCCTCCTGCCTCAGCATGCCAAAGTGTTGGGATTACAGACATGAGCCACTGCACCCAGCCTGGACTAAAATATTAGAAGAATATTTTAATGATCTAAGTTAAGGATCATAGGGCCAAAATCTAAGAAAAAAAAAACAATTAAATGGTAGATTTTAGAAACTTTTTTTAAACAGAAAGGGGTGCAACTATATGAAGGAAATATATAGGGAAACACAAACAGAAAATTGAATTCCTGAGTTCATAGTAATATCATCAGTTTTAAGAATGAACACAGAGAAAGGATAGACAGTCTTCAACAGGGTAATATGATGAACTCAGTTTGAAATACCTTGCATTTTATATAGACCTATAGGGAGCCTAAGTGTAGATATAAGTGATCTTCCTTTAGGAGGGCAAATGCATTTTCCATCAAACTATTTCTTGACAGGTCCAAACCACCTCAGCTTAATGAAAATTTTCAAGTATGACCATTGTCAGAGTTTTGTGGATATAAATTCATGATTTTAAGGTTCTATGGGGCAGAGAAGAGTGATGGTGGTAGAAGAAAGAAAAGAAAATCTATCAGATGAGACTATCCTTGATACTTCTCAGGATGAGGTGAATAGTTCCTTTATGAACACAGATTTTGGCAAGTGGAATCTGAAGGAAAACTTCAAATATTCAATAGTGGCACAGATTTCCAGGTAAAGATCTGGATCCATAACATAATTCTTCTTAAAAATAAGTGGAAGAGTGGCATGTAAATCATTCCACAGTATGCAAAAGTTAAACCATCCCATTTTTACAAAATAATTTCAAATTGTGTAGATACATTAAAAGCCTCTCAGCATGATTTTAATTGGTGATGCAATATATAAAATAAGAGTTATTAAGGTAGTAAAGACAAAACCTTTAAGACTATCAGTTTAATTGAATAGTCAGCTAAATTTAGAGCAGAATCTTTCAACCTAAAGATTATGAGATGATGAAATTACAACCAAGTTCTGCATCCAGTATTTCGTTAAGTTAGTATGAGTCTCGGGGAAAGACATTTGGCTGAGAGTTAGAAAATCTGGATTCCAGTCTTTCTTTTACAGAAAACTTTATGACCTTGAATAAGTCACCTAACCTATTTTATCCTCTGCATAATGAAAAGATTATACCAAGCCTACTGGACTTCACTTATCTGATTGTCCTGATTAGACAGTGGTTACTGCCTTGCTGCAGCCACTCCGGTATGAAAAGGGATGTGATATGACACAGATGGGATCGCTTTCAGTCAATACTTTTTTCAGGTCCTATGGTTGATTGAGGTACCAACCGGAAGCAGTGGACAGAGTAAAACAGATTTTAGTTCAGAAATGGAGGCAGATGATACATAAGTTATTGCTCGACTCACTTAGCCTGGATCTCCCTCAACTTCCTGCCTCTCCCTGAATGCAATGTAGTGGAACAGCTCTGTCACATACTCAAGCACTAAATGCAGAGCTGTTTCATAGGAATTCATGCAGTTCTTGTTCTAGTCTATGTTTCTTTATTATTACTATTTTTTGGAAACAAAGTCTCACTCTGTCGCCCAGGCTGGAGTACAGTGGCATGAACTCAGCTCACTGCAACCTCCTCCTCCTGGGCTCAAACAATTCTCTGCCTCAGCCTCCCGAGTAGCTGGGATTACAGGTGCACGCCACCACGCCCAGCTAATTTTTGTAACTTAGTAGAAACCGTATTTCACCATGTTGGCCAGGTTGGTTTTGAACTCCTGACCTCAGGTAGTCCACCGCATCTTGGCCTCCCAAAGTGCCGGGATCTTTGTTTCTCTACTTCCTCACCTCCCAGTTGGTATCTAAAATCACTATATTCTGGCTTGCCACCACTCTTAACTGTGGTTAGGTACCTGCTAATTCCTAGGTGCCAAATCCAGTGGTGGTTTTCAGCCCTCATCAGGCTAGCCCTCCCTCTGCTCTTCTTGGCACTGCCTGTCTCTTCCCCATAACTGAACTCCCTCCTCTTCTTCACAGAGATTGATCTTTCTCCCTCCTCCTTCCACAGAACTGAACCCCCTCCTCCTCTGGCTTTGGTGTTACTGCCCTCGGTTATCTCCTTCCACTGTTCTCTGGTCATCCTTTATCTCCTTCCCAGGCTCTCACCAAGGACAGTTCTCAAAGGTTCAGTCTGCAGCCCGCTGCCCTGCACAGTGCACATATTCTCCCTGGATGCTCTCATTCATTTATTTTCTTTAAAAAAAAAAAAAAACAGCTTTCTTGAGATATAATTCACATACCATACTATCCTCCCATTTAAAGTGTTTAATTCAGTAGTTTTTAGTATTTTCACAGATACATGCAACTATCACCGCAGTCAACTTCAGATCACTTTCATCACATCAAAAAAGAAATCCCATATCCCTTAGCTCTCACCTCCTATTCCCCCAATCCTAAGCAACCATTAATCTTCTTTCTGTCTCTATCAATTTGACTATTTGGGGCATTTCATGTAAATGGAATCATACCATCTGTGATCTTATTTGTGGTCAGCTTCTGTCACTTAGCATAATATTTTAAAGGGCATCCAGGTGGTAGCCCCGATTGGAATTCATTCCTTTTTCTATATTACGTATACATTTGTATACAATAATATTACATTACTGTAATATGTACATATGAATATACCATCTTTATTTATTAATTTATCAGTCAATGTACATTTGGATTCTTTCCACTATTTAGCTATTAAGAATATTGCTGTTATGAACACGTATGGACACGTTTTTGTGTGAACATGTTTTCATCTTTCTTGACTACATGCTGAGCCATGGAATTACTGGGTCTCCTACATTTCTAAGGTTCTTGTCTCAGTATCTATGTAAGTGTACTTCTGAGTCTGTATCTCTAGTTCAGACTTCTTCACACCTCAAGTTTCAGACAAATATAGCCGCATACTTGCTGAAACTCCCACCTGGATATTCTATTGGCAGCTTCAAATGAAACATGCCCCAAACGGAGCCCACTTCCTCTCCAAAATTACTTTCACCCTCTGAATTCTTTATGTCTGTTCATGCCCCACATACACCTACCTGTTTTTCTTGCCTCCTTCCTTCTTTCTCTCTACTCATATCCAGTCCATACTACATCCTGCCAATTTATCTTCTATATTTTTATTGCCTATCCTCTCAATTCCTCACCTCATCTGCTGGTTTCCTTGGCTTTAGTTTTGTCATTCTCTAATCCAAAATTTATGGAGTCACAAGGGTGATCCTTCTAACACTTAAGTCTGAACCTGCCAGTTCCCTGCTTAGACTCTTCAATAACTCAGCGCTACCCAGAGGATTAAGGCCAACCTCTATAGCATGACCCCTCTTCCATTGCTTCTCTTGCCAGTCCCTGTTTGACACTTCAAGCTTCAACAACTTTGAAAATGTTGTCATTTCTGACATGCACTGTCCTACTTTCACCTTATGTAAATTTATGAATACTGTTCCCTGTCTATAATGTGCCTGCTCCCCTTCACCCTCTACTGTCCACCCATCCTCTGACTCTGTGTAAATGAGATTCATCTTTTTCCATCCATGGACCCTCTAGAAATCTCTCCCTTACCCCCTCCACTCTTTTCACGCCAAGCAGAGATAAGTGCCCTTCTTCTATGTTCACATAATACCCAATAGCATTTTTATCAACACATTTACCACATCATATTCCTTTCCACTGACTGAGTGATCTCTGATGGCATTGAAGGTATTATATCACGAGCATCTAACACAGTAGTTGGAATAATTTATTTGTTAAATTAATGATATGTATCCATATTTCTGATGACTACAAAAACACCGCCCACAGGTATGTCCCAATTTAGCCCTTTGGTCCACTTATCTGAACCTGAATACCAAAATGTTTAGCTCTTCCTTTTAGCTAAGCGAGACGTCTCCTTAAACCACAGATCTTACTCACTCATTCAAAATGTTTTACTTTATCTAACATTTTAGTACATGCTTATCTTCCATTATCGTCAGTGTTAGGAAGAAGCACCAGTCTTATCATTGATACAAAGTTTTTGGAACACATTATATTTTGATTTTTAATGTAACAGAGATCCTTTTTTTTTTCTCACTCCAAAACCACCATATGGATCCCTCTTTTACAACTCCTTTTTTCAGACTCACCACAATTGCCACCCCGTTAGCAGCTATCCTTCCTTCCTCTGAACTGCAATAGAACTCAGGGTCTAACATGTGTATGTCTTTTCTTTTCTTTTCTTTTCTTTTTTTTGTGAGACAGTGTCTCACTTCGTCACCCCAGCTGGAGTGCAGTGGCACGTGATCTCAGCTCACTGCAACCTCCAGCTCCATGGTTCAAGCAATTCTGTCTCGTGCCTCAGCCTCCCAAGTAGCTGTAATTACAGGCGTATGCCACCTTACGTGGCTACTTTATATTTTTAATAGACACAGGGTTTCACCATGTTGGCCAGGCTGGTCTCGAACTGCTGACCTCAAGTGATCTGTCTGCCTCAGTCTCCCAAAGTCCTGGGATTACAGGCATGAGACATCACGCCCAGCAGGTGTGTCTTATAATACCAACCCACACACAGTTAAAGTGGAAGTTCTTGGAATAATCTGACAGAATCATGGGAACCCAAAATTGGCCCAGGGGCACCTTACGGCTATGGTTGTGGGGCATGGACACTGGGGACATTCACAACAGCTCCCTTAAGCAGTGCCAAGTCATGAAGCCATAATAGAAATCACGGTGGCCTAGTGTGAATGACAAAGGATGAGCAGAAGAAATGAAGCAAGATGAATCCTTGGAACACAAGAAGTTGATATGCAAATGTGTAAGGAGGTGTGAATTAGAAGGGAGCATTACCAGGTTTGAATATCTTCCTCTATCCCCCGAAAAAACCCATATTGTTGTTGTTGTTAAAATCAGGAGTGTATCCTCAAGGCTTAGCCAGGAATGTGAAAAATAGATGTCATGACACATGCGATGCTGACATTTGAGTACATCTCCTGGAGCATTCCTTTAAAAAGAAATTTGAGACCAAGGCCAGGCTTGGTCAGCCACAGCCATAGAACAGAGTCGAATGTTTGTCAGTACTGAAAGCACAACAATGAAACACAGCTTTGGGGTGCTATGTATTTATTATTCTCTATTCTAATTGTTAATGTGTGTGCCTTTTCTCCTCAATTAGACTTTAAGTTATCAGAAAATAATAGATATTACTTATATCTTCCATAATGTATGGTGCCTAAAAGTGTTCTAAAGCAAATGCATTAAAGCATAGTTTTGGGGAAGTTTTCTCTTATAAAGAGTACAAAAGGCAACTAGGAAAAATTCCAATATTTTCTATAGCAACACAAGAATCAGTAGCTATTTAGCCTCATAATTCATGAAAAAATGCAATTTGATAAAAGATCTCACTCACGTATCAGAAATAAAAATTGTTTCCTAAGTGAAATATATACAAATAATTTATTATAGGTTTGTACACAGGAGTTATTTTGTATGCTCATCTACTCTTCTCAGTTTTCTCATCCACCATGCCATTTACTTAGTATCAACATAAAATTGTACTAACTCATTAAGAGCTGTTTAAAAATATTTGTCCATATAAAGAGTAGCATGTAACTTGCTCATACTGGATGCCCTTCCCTCTGAGGTACCAAAGTTCATCTTTCAAGATCAATCTTTGTCAAGAGGCAAACTTTGCTGTAATGTTTCAGTTAAGCTGATCTCATACTTGTTTCTTTTATCATGGTGGAGTAACTGATACACTGTAATGCAGATTATATCAAACACAAAAATTATAACAAATGCTAGAGGTTACAGAAATTACTAAAACTTTTTCAAATAAATAAGCGCTCAAATATATTAAACTGTATTTCAAACTGAAACTCATACCATCTGCTTTGTAAGGTTCCTCAATTTTCTCTGAGATTCCAACCTAACATAATTCAGCAGAAAAAAAATAATGTCTGTGGGATTTCTGTTATTAAAATGAAAAAAAAAAAAAACAGTATGTGTGATAACATTAAGCAAACCTATGGAGCCCTAAAATATCCAGCTTATTTACATAGTCTGGAACTATCTTTTTGTTAACTGTAATTTTATTTACTAGAATCAGATTCTGAATCACTGAAACATGGTTTAATGGTAAGTAGATTGAGCCAGGAAAAAAAGGAGGCCGGATTCTGAAACTGTCTATAAATCTGAACTACAGAACCAAAGCAGAAATATTCTATTTGACTTTTTACTAACACAACAGTTCTTTATCAAAGAAGAGCTCACTCGTGTGTACAAAATGATTCCCAGACTTGCAGATTTCATGAACTAGAGATCAATATAGATTAACTCTATTTTCTCAAGCGGGTTACTTGAAAAAAGCATAATTACCAATGTTAAATTTCATCACTTCATAAGGAGACCTTTTAACACCAAAATGTAAAAAGGATATAATGTCAGCATTAACCAAAAATGTAACATATTAATCTTTATGGAGAGACCATATATTATTATTTCTCTTATTTTCCCTCAGACAACATTATAGGTGGCCCATCTATACCATTTGTATAAATAATTGGCTAAATACCTTGTATATTTAGATCCTAAGTCCAACCTCTAATAATTATTTTAGAAATTATTTTAAAATTATAAATAGCACAGAAAAAATAGAAGTTGTTCCGTTCTTTAGTTTCTATAAATCTAAGATAAGAGTATTAAATCAATAATGTATTTTGAGACACCTTCAACACATATCAAATCATTTTTTTTCTTTCAGATTGATTTTCCAGCTACTGGGTGGGAGTATGTGAAACCTGATTCTGAAGAAAATGGAAGTAATCTTGAAGAGCCACCAAAGGAGTGTTTAAAACATATTGCCAGACTTTCACAGAAACAGACTCCCCTACTGTAAGTGACCTAGGTCTTGTAAGTGAATTTTGCCTGCTGTTTATGATTTCCTCAGTCATTCTTGAAGTATGATATCTTCAAAGAGTGAGCCTTCCTTCCTACATAACTCATTTCATTTCCTAATGTCATGCTTGTTGGATGGTTAACTAATGTTTAGGACATAAATAAGTAATTCTGTGTGCTTTTAACAATTTGTTTCCTGTGGTCTTAAGGAAAAGTTAAAAGTTTGGAAATTATTCAGTTCAAAATAACAAAGCATAGAGTGATCAGATGTATATCAGCACATAGCAGTGACAGACCATCTTTCAACCTTCCTTCCAGGAGGTAGAAAGTTGTTTTAGTCAACAGGGAAAAGCAACATTTAATTAAGGCAGATTTTAAAAAGAGCAGTAAAGAAATAAGTCTTGTTTTAATAGCACAAAATTAGTGACTAAGGAGTACTTTGTAAAATGATAATTCTTTGAATAGAACCAAAATCCTGGGAAGAACTATTAGAGAATTAGTGGCATTTGTACTCATTACCTGGCAAAATGCATGTCACAGCTGATTATGCTCATTAATAACACGCCAAAGGCATCAGACTGAGAAAGTCTCTGTGTGTGTGTGTGTGTGTGTGTGTGTGTGCGCGTGTGTGTGTGTGAGAGAGAAAAGATATATAACGTGATAACAGACTTTACTCCAAGAGTGAAAATTAATGTAAAGGTTTTGAACAAGGGAATTACGTGAGCAGAAGAATCTTGAGTGATCCCTTTGACCACAAGTTGCAGAATGGATTGGAGTAGATGTGACAGTAGAAGCAAGCAGCACAGCAAGGAGGTGAATGTAACAGTTTTAGGCAAGAGATCATGATGGCTAGAACTAAGATGATAGCAGTGGATATTAATAGAAGTGGCTAGATTTGGGAGACATATTTTGGCAGTTGAGAAGACATAACCTGATGATTAATTAGAATTTTGGAGTAAGTCCATTAAGAAATTAAAGAGTCAAGGTTAAGTCAATAGAGAGTCCAAAATTTTGAGTTGATCAACTTGGCAGATGGTAGAGTCATTTTCGGGAGGAGAAATCAGCTTGGGCCATCCCATACTAGGGCAATGAGTGTGATCAGTTTTCTTTTGAGTAATCTCGCTACTTTAATTTCAATATTTATTGCTGCTTTTCTCATTCACTTCAAGCCAGGAACATCAAACTCCTTTTTAAACTCCAAATGTGCTGGTCCTGCTCTCGTCTCAAGGCCTTTTTATTTGATATTCCCTCTGCCTGAAAAACTGTTTCCTAAGTTCTTCACATTACTAAATTATCTCATCCTTTAGACTTTCACTTAAATGTCACCTCAAAAAGTCCTTCTTTGACCACTCTATGTGATGAAGCCTTGTTTCCCTCACTCTCTATCACATTACCTTTTATGTTATCACACTTAACACTAGCTATTATCCTGCTCACTCATGTGTTTAGCTCTTCTTCCTCTCAATGATTTGCAAGAACTGGAAAAAGCAAAGAACCCATCTTTCTTGTTTATCACTATATTTCTAATGCTATACACTGATAACAATGTGTGCGAAATAAGTAGATTATAAGGACTGAATTGACTTTGCATAGTTTCTGGTATAAAAAGTTGACTTAAGAACTGAAGATAACAGAAGATTCTCATAGTCTTCATAACACATATGTTGACAATCCATTGTCATACTAGACTACTGTCATCTTAACTAGATGAAGCTTCTTTTTCTGTCTTACTTCAAAATGTAAAACCGTGTGTTCAATAAGTGTGCCACAAATAAGAGGCTAGCATATTTATACTTAGGTTTTTAATATGAAAAAGATACCTTGAAATTTTAAATATATTCAAACAAAAAGAGGTCAAAACCAACAAATAATAATCATGGTAACTTCCTTTAAATATCAGAGGTTTGTGTTTTTAAATTAACCCCAGTGAATTCTAATTGTTTTATATTTCAGTTTCTATTTAAGCTAATAACACTCATAAAACAAGCAACATTTTCCTCTGTTTCACCCACTCAAATACAATTATTAATGTTCAGCGTGGTGCAATTTTATTCTGGACTGTGAAAACAGATGGAGAACAGCCTTCAATGTGGTGAAACTTGTGTTAGAATCAGATTAACCTCAGTTTCCCAGTGCCACATTTTATCATTTAGTTGATGACTTAATTATTCCTTCTTTAAAACTGACCAAAAGTAATCACAGTGAGGAAGTTCAGACTCAATGGAACTCATGAAAATATGCCTGTGATATTTGTAAAAAATAAAAATTGAAAAAAAAATCTTCTTGATGTCAACCAAAAAATGCTTCCAAATCTAAAGACCCCAGAATGAAATATGTAACCGTATATGTTCTAAAATAGATTAGTGCTTCTACTTCTACCGTGAAGAATACCTAGTGCAAGACCAATCCCCCTGACTGACAGAACTATGATGAGAGAAAGATATGAAGCAACTGTTTTCATAAATTAAACAGAGAGGACTTGAGGTAAGCCTTGGGATTAAAGTGGCTTTCAGCCTGGAGTCACTTTCTATACCTGGGTCCTCCCACATGACTTGGGAAGGTAGAATATAAGAAGAGAATGCAGCTCCTGCTGAGATATTTTTAAAAAGGCAGAATTTAGAGTTCAGTGATGCTAAGGCAGCTGGCATCTTCAGAGCATCATACCGCAGGACGAGAGCTACAGAAATCTGTATTGGAGTCTTCTTAAATATTTAGTTGAGTGCTAAACTACTCATGAGCAGGTGGAAACTTTCCAGGGCTTACAAGAGAACTACTTCAGGGAGATATAAAATAAATGTGATTTGAGAAGCCACACAATGCTGGAAGACATAGAAATTCTGACCAATAAGAATGGAGAAAGCTCACAGACCATCCCTTACATTTAATAAAGAAACCAAAATGATGCATATTAGGATTAAGTCCATTCTAGCCCTAGATTAAAGACTGTAGTAGGCTCAACCTAACAAATAATAAAAACCAGTCTCAAAAAACTTGAGCTGATCTTCCAGTAATTGAACTGTCTACTAAGAAAAATGAGATTCAACACCTGAAAAATAGCAGAATGCTGACTCTGAATAATGCACTATTCTAAATGTCTAGCATATGATCAATAATTGAGAAAACTATTGGAAAATGTCTAGTATACAATCAGTAACTAGGAAAATAATTGGAAAGAATCAGGAAAATATAAAAATAGCCTGGGGAGAGGAAGTGGTAAATAGAAACAGATGTAAAGAGTTTTAAATTAGGAAATAATGATTTCAATACAGCTATTATAAAGATGTTTAATGATTTTTAAAAAGATGTATATGAATGAAAAAATGAATCGTACTAAAAAAATGGAAATTTAAGAACTGAAAACACAATACCTAAAATATTTGTTTAAAAAATCAGTAAATGGGCTTAATAGATTGTAAAATGCAAGAAAAAAGGAACAGTGAGCTTGAAGACTGGGCAATAGGAATTATTCCCCATGTTAAGGTACAAAAAGAAAATAAACCTTGAAAATAATGAGAGCACCTTGTGACCTGAGGGACATATGTGTGCATTGGACACACCAAAAAGGAGAAAAATACTGAGGCAAAAAATAATTAAGGAGATGGCCAAATTTTACAAATTTGATTTTTTGATAAAAATTAATCTACAAATATAAGAAGTAAAAGTCTTAGTAACCCCTAAGTGAATACATACTCTCTCTCTTCCGTCCTTCCTCTTTCTTTCTTTCTTTTATTCTTTCTTTCTTTCTCTCTTTCTTTCTTTTTCTTTCTTTCTTTCTTTCTTTCCTTTCTCTCTATTTTCTCTTTCTTTCTTTCTTCTTTCTTTCCTTCTTTCTCTCTCTCTCTTTTCTTTCTCTCTCTCTCTCATACACACAACCTAAATACATTATAGAGAAATTGCTGAAATTTCTTTTTTCTTGATTTCCTTTCTCTTTCTTTTCTTTCTTTCTTTCTTTTTTTTTCTTTCCTTCTCTCTCTCTCTTCCTTTTCTTTCTTTCTCTCTCTCTCTCACACACTCCCTAGATACATTATAGAGAAATAAATGACAAATAAGATAAATATAAAAATTTAGAAACATTAGAGAAAATAAACAAATTCCATATAGAGAAACAACTATAATATTAATATTATAATATTCTATATAAAACACTAAATACAGGCTTCTCATCAAAAAAAAAAAAAAAAACCCAAAACGCAGTAGAATACTATCTTTGTGTGTTAAAGATGAAAACAACTTTTTCAAATTAGAACTCTATACACAGTAAAATTGTATTTCTTAAAATTAAGGCCAAATGAAGATATTTTCAACCAAATGAAGCTAAGTTAGTTTATTATCAGTTCATCCGTACTATACAAAATAATAAAATAAGTACTTCAAGCTGGAAGAAAATGATACCAGATGGAAACTCAAATCTATAAGAAGAAATCAAAAATACCCCAAAATAGGTAAATAAATAAAAATAGTTTCATTTACACATTTATTAATTTATTTTAAAAGTGATTAAAGAAAAATGAATCACAATGTACTCTGGGTTTATAATATATAAAAAAATTTATAATAACTTCAATAAGAATGAAAATGGAAAACAGAAGTAAACTGTTCCAAGTTTTTTATATTACATGTAAGGATGCATAATGTTAATTCATGATTGACTGTAATATGCTTAAACAAAGATATTTTAATCTCTAGGAAAACCACACTCCTTAAATTTTAAGAGTATATTTAAAAGCCAAGGAGAAGATAAAAATGAAATATAACAGAAAAAAATCTAAAAGGAAACATAAAAAAGAAAAAAGGGGACTAAGAAATGGTTTGGACAAAGAAAAAAAAACACCTCACAGAAACAAATAGCAATACAGTGAGCCATTGGTATGATTAGGTGACCATATCAACATGATATTACATGTAAACACACTAAGAACTCAAATTAAAAAGCAGAAGTTGTCAGCCTACATCAAAAAAGCAATATATAACTGTATTCTGTTTACAGAAACATGTTTTATATATAAGCAATTAGATTAAAAGTAAAAGAATATTTACCGGGAAAATCATATCACCTTGCTAGATCTAGAAAGAAAGTGATAAAGTTCAATACCCATTCATGTTAAAACTAGAAATAAAATGAAACTTTCTCAACCTTGAAAAGTGATCTATGAAAAGTTTATATAGTATCACGTTAAATCATGTAAGAATGAATCCTTTCTCCTAAGGTTGGAAACAAAGCCACGATGTCTGCTTCAAACATGTATCTTTAATCTTGTATGGGAAATCCTAGCCAGCACACCATGTGGAAAAAAAAAGTTAAGGTAAAAATTGAAAAGAAAGAAATAAAACTGACTATTTTCACACAGCATGATTATGTAATGGTCATAACACTTCAGATAAATATACAAGATCTAATTGTGTTCCAGTAAAAATATATATAAAATAAATTCTGTTTTGGAATTGTATTTACTACATCAAAATTTTATTTACTAAAATTTTACTAATTTTTTACTAAAATTTAGTAAATTATTTAATAAAATTTTATTTACTGAAAAGTGTAAAACTTTGCTAAAGAAAATTAAGGAAAATCTAAATAAATGAAAAATATACTGCATTTATTGATTGAAAGATTCCTGTGGTTAAGATGATAATTCTCTCTAAACTCATCTGTAAATAAAATATAATCCCAATGAAAATCTCAGCAGGTTTTTGTAGAAATTGAAAAGTTGACTTCAGTATTTATGTGGAATGCAAAAAACCTAGAATAGTCAAAGCAATCATGAAAAAAGAACAAAGTCTGACTTCATAACGTGTGTGGATTTATGTACTATAAATTTACAGCAATTAAGCTAGTGTGATATAGCTTAAGGATAGGCAAATAGGTCAATGGAATAGAATTCGGTATAGATAGAATAGAAAGCCAGAGACCCATTTGTATGTTCAATGTATTTTTGACAATGCCACCCACGCCATAAATGAAAAAAGTACTTTCAGCAAGTAAAATATTGCTTTCAGAATACTTGAGAAAAAAAACCACAAGAATGAATGTTAAGATAGCCAATGTTAAACAAATAGAGAAAGTAATAACTATTTAAAAATTTCTGAATTGGACATCATCAAGATGTAAAACTATTCATGAAAAGCCCCCATTAAGGAAATCTATAGGCAAGCTACATTCTGAGAAAAATATGTGCAAACATTTATATGACAAACTTTTTGTATCCAGAATATCTAAAGAAATCATGCAAATGAATCTAAACAAACAAGTAAAGACATGAGAAGAGAGCTCCAACAAAAGATATAAGAAAACAGCATATGAAAAATTGCCTAGACCCCAAGTAAATATAAATTAGAAGCACAATGAGATACCACTATACACCCATTAGAATGGATAACATTATAAAGACAGACAAAATCAAGAGTTTGCAAGAATATGGTACAAATGGAACTATCATATTCTGCAAGCAATAATGTAAAATTTTACAATTACTTCGGAAAACAGTTTCACAATTTTTTGTAAAGATAAATACCTAACACATAACCACATCCTTCCTCTCATAGGTATTTCCTAGGAGAAATGAAAAATACATTCATATAAAAAACTTGTACACAAATGATCACAGCACTTTTATTCATAATACCCCCCAAAAGGAAGCAACCCAAATGTCCTTCAAACAGGAGAGTGAATAAGTAAATAATGGCACAGTTACACAAAGGAATAATGTTCATTAATTAAAAGGAATTAACTATTGACAAACTCAACCAATATGGATGATTTCAAAAACATTATATAATGGAGTGAAAGAAGCCATAAATAAAAACATATTTACTCTCTGATTCCATTTATATGAAGTTCTAAAAGGTTAATATTTATCAAGAGAGAAAGGAATGATACCAGTGCTTGCCTCTGATGACATGAAAGAGACTGTTTTATGTCTTGATATGAGTGTGGTTGTTATCTGGTATATGCATTTGTAATAATTTATTGAACTGAATCTGTGGCATGTCCTTGAATGTGAATTTGCTTTAACAAAAGGAGCTAAAAAAAAAAGAAAGCATTGTTCAGTATTGGGGAAAAAAATTTAATCTGAGCAAATATGTTTTAGTAATTTTACTATGGATATTTTTTCTTCTGTGGCTTTTTCAGAGGAAAAGGTGGTAGCAAAATATAAGAAAAGGAACCTAAACGCACCTTCAAAATCACCTATAATCCAATCTTTTCTTTTTACAGATGAGGAAAATTTTAACATGAATTATAGAGAAACATAGACTTTTAAAAGATTCTTTTATGTTTCATTAGCTTTCTTGGGAGTTTCAGCAGATTCAAGCTCAGTGTCAGTTTGGAGGAGAGAGTGCTCAAAAGCCATTGTCGTGCGAGGGAAGCTGTCCTCCAATTGAACTGTGGTCCTGAATACTTCCACTGGAGTGTGAGCAAAACATGATAAATTGTCAGCAAGTCAAGTCCCTAGTCCTAGATTTAGATCTTTTATTTCAGACTACTCTCCAGGGGGAAATACTTGACCATATAAGAAACTAGTATCACTGACATTTTCACGCCAAACTTCCCATGAACTCTGAACATTTAAAGACATAATCCAGGGATGAATTGAGATCTTTGTTTTTGAAGTTAACAACAGCAAAGATTTCTGAACTCTGATAAAACTTGCTTGGAGATGAAGAAATATCATTACTAAAATATGCCATTTTTTTCAAAGGCCCACTTGGATCTCAGTTAATTTGTAAAAAATAAAAAAGAAAAAAAAAAAAGAAAGTAAATGGTTGATTAGCTTTGTTCTAAATTGGATGTGTCACAGGATTCAGATAAACTCGGTTTTCCCTAGGGGAGAGAGATTTTGCCAACCAAAATGACATATTAAAAAACAAAACAAAACAAAACACACAAATAAGAGTGAACAAAAATAAATGTGAGTTATCTGAATTGATTTGAGAGTTATCTGAATTGATTTTTTCTTTTTCAAAATAATAATACAAAAGAATAAAGTTAGTGGAAAATAAACTGATGAAATAACCTATGAAGCTATCCCAGGAAGGTAAAAGACATGTTTAAAAGTAAACTAAAATAAAATTCAAAGAAGTACAGTAAGGTTTGGTACTGCATATTTATAGCAACATTTGTTAGTGCAGCAAACTCCACTAAATTACTGTTTCCAATCTGGTTTTTCAGACTCTCTGAAGAAAAGAAAAGATATTTGTGGTTTTATCGCTTCTACTGCAATAATGAAAACTGCTCCCTTCCTTTAGTCCTGGGTAGTGCCCCTGGATGGGATGAAAGGACTGTTTCAGAAATGCATACCATTTTGAGAAGATGGACATTTTCTCAACCTTTAGAGGCTCTTGGGCTTTTGACTTCCAGGTAAGAATTGCATAACAATCATGATATTACTGACGGAGAAGAACTTGCTTGAAGAGAAATATAGAACCATATAATTAATTCAATAGCTATTCTGTTTGTTCTCAATTTTGATAGTTATGGATATTAATTTTAGATAAATGTAAGCTATGAATATAAATTTTAAACAAATCTAAGTTATAATCATGTCTTCTGCCCTAAGCTTGTGGTATAATAAATGGTAGAAGTTTCTTAAATGAGTAGTCTAGTTCTTACAGAAATAATTTATAATTAAACAGGGAAAAATAAAAATTCCTACTTCTTCTCTCAGACTAAAAGCATCTTTAAAAATTAGGATCATTTTTTGAACTATTAAAATATGCAAAGTTTAGCAAAATGCCTGTGTAAAGTAGGTGTACAATTAATATGATAATGACGATGATAGGAATAAAAGAAAAAAATATATTCCTTGCATGTCCTTGAGATCTTCACTCAGAATCAAATGCATGGAGCACCAGGAAAGGGCTAATGATGTCTTCTTGTTAAAGAGAAACTTGTAGGAATAACTGTGGTAGCTGGCTCTGGTCCAGAAGAAACAAGTCTTCCTTGGCTTCCCTTTTATATTCAAAGCCAAGAAAAGATATTTTAAGTCTGTCCTGATAGCATCAGCTCACTGATGACATGAAGAAAGTCTGCAATCTCTTGAGCCAGGCAAAAAATTGTGAAACCCAGCTCTATTCTGAATCCATTCTCAAGAACCCGAGAGGAGGAGAAAGGTGGGAAAGGGAGTTAGTTACATGAAGAACTTTCTTCATGTGACCTAAATTGACTTTGAAAGATTTATTTACTAATTTGTGTCCTTCAGAAAACTTCTGAGGTGGGTAAAGGGGAGAGTGGGTTTTTCGAGCTTCTCAGTCACTGAATCTCGAAATTTACATACTATCTTTGTGCTCCTCACTTTGAAGATTTTATTAGTTTTGTGGCTTCTTCCATTAACTGATGTGTGCTTAGATGCCTACCTCTTTCTTTGTATATATAATGGAATATATATATATATATATTTGCTTCTATTATTGAGTTTGCAACTTTTTTCTTTTATAAAGTTTCTTGTGTGGGGTCTTCTCTGACCTCGCCATGTAGAATTGATCACTCCTGGACTAGTACAGTGCTCTATTACTTTATACATTGCATTTTATGGTAACGTGTTTATATGCAACATGTAAAATGTGTATATTTTCACTCACATCTGACTCAGAGCCACTCAAGGCAAAACAGATCGTCTCAATGTTTCTGTTTCCTGAAGGCTTAGTATTACCTAGGACATATTAATTCCTCAGTATTGAACCAATCACTTTTTAGATACATTATTATTATTTGTACAGTAGTTTAACATTTAAATTATAAGCAATTTGAGGACACTATCATTACTATTCATCTCCTACATGACTTTGTACAGTTGCATTAGTTAATAAAATAATTATATGGTAATTAACAATGGATTGGTTTCATTGGGATATTCATAATTCATCATGCTAGTGTTTAAATATCCTTTTGGAAAAAAGGTCTCATTTCCAACATAATCCTAACCCCTTTTTCTGGTTTAGATGTAAGAACAGCTAAAATCTGTAAAATTATTATGCTAAACTCTAGCTGGTTTTTGCTGAAGTTAGACTTGGGCTATTAGCACAATTATTATTTTGTCATTCTTGAACTGATTAACTAATGGAGAGTTCATTCAAAATGTGACAGTTACAACTGACAGAATAAGAGAAAATAAACATCTGACAAGGAAATTTTACTCAAAACATATAAAGACTCTTAAAACTCAAAAGCAGAAAGATAAATAACCCAACTGTAAAATGGGCAAAGGATCTGAATGGGCATTTCTCCAAAGAAAATATACAAATGCCCAACATTTACATGAAAACATGCTCAATATCATTAACCATTAAGGAAATAAAAATGAAAATCACCTAACACCTAAGATAGCATACTCACTAGGACTGGCTATAATCAAAAAATACAAAAAGGACAAAAAATAAAAAGTGTTGTTGAGGATATAGAGACAATGGAAACCTCATTTATCTCTGGTGGGAATGCAAAATCATGTAGCCGATTGGAAAACAGTGTGGCAGTTTCTTAAGTGTTAAATCCAGAGTTACTATATGATCCAACAATCTTACTATTAAGTATATACCCAAGATAAATTTAAAAATATGCCCACTCAAAAATTCATGCACACATATTTATAACAGCATTATTCACAATATCCAAAATGTAGAAACAATCCAAATATCCAGCAACTAATCAATAGATATGTAAAATGTGATCTACCCATAAAAGATTAATATTATTTGATAATAAAAAGGAATGAATAGTGATATATGCTACAACCTGGATGAACCTTAACAGCATTATGCTAAGTGGAAGAAGCCAGTTACAGAAGACCACATATGGTATGATTTCGTTTGTATGAAATGTGCAGAATAGGGAAAGCTATAGAGACATAAAGTAAATCAGCAGTAACTCAGAGCTAGGGCAGGTTGGGAGAAAATGGAGAATGACTGCTAACATGTATGAGGTTTCCTTTTGTGGTTATAATTGATATAATTGTTGCACAAATCTGGAAACGTGCTAAAAACATTGAATTGTGCACTTTAAATGGGGTGGATTGTAAGGTATTTCAATAATATCTCGGTAAAGGTGTTTAAAATTTTTGAGAAAATAATTGTGAACGTAATATCTATGAATCTCTATAGTATCTTTAAAGAATAATTTTCTAGCAAGATAACTTTCTAAAGTTTAAAGTTCATGGAATATTTTTTAGAAAAATATTTAATAGAATGAAGATTGTAATACTGATCTGTTTACTCACTTATAAAATAAGAGGATTAGCTGGATGAATGTCAATATTCTCTGATCCCTGTTAACTAAGCAGAATTATGCTTCCTGAGTCTTCTTTATCTAAACAGATCTTCAAAATCTATTTGGCCTGTTCAATGTTTTACGTGTCCAGATAAAATTTTTACTTAGTGCACCTTAGCACTATCTCATATTAACATCCATAATAACCCTATGATGGAAATACTATTATTATTCCCATTTTACCTAAGAGGAAACTGAGGCCTATACAGGTTACGTTGCCCCAAGTGCCCTGTAAGTTGAAAACCTGGGAGTCAAATCCAGGTATTCATGAGAGCTTATAATCTGAACCATTCTGCTTAAAGCCTTCCTGCATAAACATGCTAGGCTATTTACATATGAAATATCTTGGCTATCCTAAACAGTTTTTTAAAATTGTAAGTAGGAGCACTTAGCTATCTCGGTCATGCGTGGATGTTTCTACTTCACTGTGTAGTTTCTTTTTTTTCCTGAATAATCAGATTTTTAGAGGTTATGGGGACTGATTTTAAAGTAGAGGGTGTTTATTAAACTTCATTCAGGGAACTTAGTAGAATCCTGATTTATTTACACACTGGAAAGTTTCTTATCATGCACCAAATAAGGTCAATGAAAAGGTTGGAGTATTTCCATTGTACTCATCCTCCCACTCCCACTCTCAGTTTTACTGAACTATTAAAAAGCTTGAGGACAAGCTGTTTCCAGAAATGAACCTTTCAACTCCTCTAAATTAAAAAGCTGACTTTTCTGAGAACAAACAGTATGTGCTTATTAAGTGAGTTGTCAGAGTGAGTTCTTGAGAGATCTATATTTTTCCTCCTTTGAACAATCTATTTTTTAAGTGGTTTAACCTCTTGAGGACTGGTGTGCTCCATTTCCAGTTTGGAGAGTTTTTAATATTGCTATTTACTTAATCTGTCCAAAGGTTCACCATCTCCTTTTAGTTTATTTTTAGCAAGAGACATGATGAAATTTAATTTACCTAGGATGGGCCATATGATGTTAATATTTCTACTACTGAGTGCCAGCAGAGACCTCCCTGGGTACTGATAACTTCCATTAGAGAAGGCGGTGCTGTCGGGAAAACAGAGAAGGGCTAAGGGCTAAGGTCTGTGGTTCTTGGCAGATGGTAGCTATTTTCCTGAACCCTGATGCACAGGCACAACTATTCAACTGCTAATAACAAGCAAAAAATACCCAAGGAATTAAAAGTCAGTTCAAGGAAAGTATTCATTTAAAAATAGCAACTTTGAATTGGCATCAGAGGATTACATCAGAAGCTTAAATAAAAAATTTGACAAGGTACGAGAACTTGCCATCCCACATGATGTAAAATTATTGTTTTGCAAGAAGAAAAGCAATATTTAACAGACAGTGCCTTAGCTTCCAAAATTAGGTTCCTTGGAAAAATATTTCCAAAATATTTTTTTTCTCCAAACCATTGTATTCTTTATTGTACATTTCATTTATACTGAGGCCATTGTTTACTAACATTGTAAATAGAAAGAATGGAATATGGCATAGGGAGGCAGTTAAAACTCCCACTTTTGGCTGCATAATTAAATTATGAATGATGGTGTATCTTTTCCATTTATTTATTGAACAAAAATATGTGTACAGACAAATTGGTAGGCACTGAATCAAAGAGGTGGAGGAATAAGCCATAGTGACTCTCTAAACAAGATACAATTTATAGGGAGACACTCAAGCTAGAGGTCACCACGCAATGTGCTCTATACTATCACCAAAGTAAGTATTAAGTGCTCTACGAGCCCAGAGGAGAGAGAGGAAAATTCTTTAAGACAAAGTAAGGAGAAGTTCACAAAGAAATTGGATTCTGACTTGAAATAGTCATAGGAATTTTCTGAGTGGGGAAGTGGGGAAATGACATTCCAAGAAGGAGGACTAGTGTGTGCATGGTTATAGAGGTTCAGAAAACAGTGAGTCATTTTATATAACATTAGAAGAGAATTATATCAGGAAACAAAGTTGAAAAGGGTGGTTCAATTTAGATTGTTTCAGGCCTGGTGAGCCAGGTAGGTACTATGAACTTGTTATGGCAGACCATGGAATTTTGTTAAGAACAGGAGTCATAAAATCAGATGTATGTTATATGTGCATAAATCTGGGATGAGTGTAAAGAACAGATTGAAAAAAGAGAAAATGAGAGAAAGAATATTAGATAGATAATAGATATTGAAATAATCCATTTGAAAAATGGTCTGGGACTGAACTAAGAAGTCTAAGCAGTAGGAACCCACAAAGCAGATTTGAGAGACATTTCAGAGGAAATTGAAAAAGGGAGAAGAAATAAGGAAGACTTCAAGCTTACAGACCTGAGAAACTTGATAGGTAATTGCATCATTCACCAAGACAAGAGTTTTACATGAAAGAGCAAATTGTGTGTGTTGAACGTTGGAAAGTTCTATTCTGGATATGTCACATTTTTAAAAACCCATGGGACACACAGAAGAAGATGCCTGGTATGCGGTTGTGTATACAGGTCTGAATCTTTGCAGAGAAATCAAAACTTGAAAAACAATGTGAGAGTTGTTGGCTTTCAGGCAGTAGTTGAAGCTACGGAAATAGAGGATGTGTAACAGCTACTGTGTGTAGCTATAGAGAGGAAGTACAGCAAGAGGACAGAGATGGAACTCTGGAGAACAGCAACTTTTGTTGTTGTTGTTGTTGAGAGGGAGTCTTGCTCTGTCTCCCAGGTTAGAGTGCAGTGGCGCGATCTCGGCTCACTGCAACCTCTGCTTCCCTGGGACAACAGCAACATTTTAAGGGCAGTGCAAAGCAAGAAAAACCAGGAAAATAAAACGAAAAAAAGCTGACCAAAAGGTTGCAGGAGATCCAGAAAAGGGTGGTATCTTAGAACTCTTGAAAAAGATTTTTGAAGGCTTTAAAGAAGTATTAAATAGAATTAGGTCTAAAAACAGGTCAATGAATTTGGAAATCAGGTAGTCACTGATGATATCAATGAGAGCAGTTTTTTAAATTTAGTTTTAATTGACATAATAATTGTATATATTTAGGTAGTACAATGTAATCTTTTGATCTATATATACATTGTAGAAAGATTAAATAAAGCTAATTAACAAAGTCATCATCTCACAAACTTATTTTTGTGTTTAGAGTGTTAAAAATGTGTTTTTAGTAATTTCAAAATATATGATACATTGTTATTAACTCTGGTCTCCATGCAGTGCAATAGATCACAGAAACTTACTCTTCCAAGCTAATGAAACTTTGTACCCTTTGACCACAATCTCCTCTCTTTCCATTTCTCCTCTCCCCAAAGCCTCTCATAACCATGTTTCTGCTCTGTTTTTATAACATTGATCTTTTAAGATTCCACATGTAAGTGAGATTTTTAAAATATTTGTATTTCTGTGCCTGGCTTTTTACACTTGGCATAATGTCCTCCAGATTCATTCATGCTGTCATAAATAACAGAACTTCCTTCTTTTAAAGGATGAACAGTATTACATTGTGTGTATATACCACTGTGTCGTTATCCATTCATCCTTTAGTGGACACTAAGTTTGCTTCTATATCTTGGCTATTGTAAATAATGATTAAATGAACATGGGGCACAGATATCTCTTTGACATATTAATTTTACTTCATTTGGATATATATTCAGAAATGAGATTACTGGGTCATATTTTAATAGTGAAGTTAGATTCCATACTTCAAGTTCCTGAAAAGGAATAGGAGATATATAAATCGTGCCTCTTGGAATAGAATTGATGATAAAGGCAAAAAGATAGCTAAAGTTGGAAGTGATCAGAAAAAGATGTTTGATATTTGGGGTTTGTATCCCTTTTCAAATAAAAGAGCTTCCAGCATGCTTACAAGGTGAAAGGAAGGATATTTGAAGGGAAGATCAGAAAAGAGATGGATAGGTGAAGTAGCAAAAGGGGATGACACTAACAGCCAACAGCCTGGAACAAAAGTGCAAGCAAGAACATACAACATCTTGTCTTTGTATGCTTTTGGAGTTTCTTGAGTTATTTCCAGATTTCACAGTTGGTAACATACGCTTTGAAATCAGACCTATCTGGTTCTGCCAGTTATTCCTTGAATGACCTTGGAAAAGTTTATTTAACTTTAAAACAAAGAGTAATATTATGTACCTCCTAGGGTTCTTGTCTGGAACAAATAAGGTAAGGTACCTATGAGAGCATTCAATCAATGCTACCAAACATTCTTATCATCATCAATCCTTCATTATAATTACATTTTAAAGAGAATTTTGAGCTTTCAGTTTTTTTCTTTGCCAAATGTTAAATATAAATAAATTCATGAGAAATATTTAATTTCTATTAAACATAAATGACTTAAATACACTTGTCGAAACTTACATGATAAAAAGTTAGCATCTTAATAATATTTTATAATCGAAGGGCATAATTTACAAAACACTTTACAATATATGACTTGAAATACAGAAAAACCTCCTTAATATTACTCCCAACATCTATTTCCCCCATTTTACTGATCTCCATTTTACAGATGAAGACATTGAAACCCATTTGTTTATTCATGTATTCAGTACATGTGTATTGATGGCCTACTCACCTTAGGGACTTTGCTAGGTCCTGAAACTAGCAAATAGAAACATGATCTTTATTCATGGTCTTGCAATTTTCTGGAGGTAGATAATAGGCCATTACCAAATTATGAGTGTAAAACAACAGTTTTTATCACAACTTTGAATAAAAGCTACATAATCCTATGATAACATACAACAAAAGAACCAAATCTTTCTTCAAAGGGGAGAAGTCTTCCCTAAGGAAGTTATATTCGAGCTCAAATCTAAAGGATGAGTGGGAATGAACTGACAAAAGGGAAAGAGTAAGAGAATGATTTTCTGCGAGGAAGAACTTAAATATGACTAAGTCTTGAGACAGGAACTGCACATAGGAAACTGGAAGAGAGACAGTGTAGCTGAAGTCCAGGGGAGGAGTGTATGATTTAAGATGAACTGACATTTGAAGGTCAAACTAGAAGACCATGTAGAGGACTTCTAAAGCAGGATCAAGTTAGACAAATTGGCCTTTATACTAGTAGCAACAGTAAAGCATAAATGATTCTAAGTAACAGAATATTTTGAACAGATTTGCATCTCTTAAAGATCACTCTGGTTTCAGAGTGAAGCATAGATTTGGTGAGGAAAGCAAAAATAAATGAGCTTCCATGAACTCTTTATCCACGACTACGTCCTGAATGGTATTGCCTAAGTTTTCTTCTAGAGATTTCATGGTTTTAGGTCTTATGTTTAAGTCTTTAATCTATGTTGAGTTAATTTTTGTATAAGGTGTAAAGAAGGGATCCAGTTTTAGCTTTCTGGATATGGCTAGCCAGTTTTCCCAACACCATTTATTAAATAATAGGGAATCCTTTCCCATTGCTTGTTTGTGTCAGGTTTGTCAAAGATCAGATGGTTGTAGATGTGTGGCGTTATTTCTGAGGCCTGTGTTCTGTTTTTTATATCTGTTTTGGTACCAGTACCATGCTGTTTTTGTTATGGTAGGCTTGTAGTATAGTTTGAAGTCAGGTAGCATGATGCCTCCAACTTTGTTGTTTTTGCTTAGGATTGTCTTTAACAAATACCAAAATAGACAAATGGGATCTAATTAAACTAAAGAGCTTCTGCACATCAAAAGAAACTATCATCAGAGTGAACAGGCAACCTACAGAATGGGAGAAAATTTTTGCAATTATCCATGTGACAAAGGGCTAATATACAGAATTTACAAAGAACTTAAACAAATTTAAAGAGAAAAGCAAACAGCCCCGTCAAAATGTAGGCAAAGGATATGAACAGAGACTTCCCAAAAGAAGACATTTATGCAGCCAACAAACATATAAAAAAAAGCTCATCATCACTTGTCATTAGAGAAATGCAAATCAAAACCACAATGAGATACCATCTCATGCCAGTTAGAATGGCAATCAGTAAAAAGTCAGGAAACAACACATGCTGGAGAGGATGTGGAGAAATAGGAATGCATTTATACTGTTGGCGGGAGTGTAAATTAGTTCGACCTTTGTGGAAGACAATGTGGCAATTCCTCAAGGATCTAGAACTAGAAATACCATTTGACCCAGAAATCATTTACTGGGTATATACCAAAGGCTTATAAATCATTCTACTATAAAGACATATGCACATGTATGTTTATTGCAGCACTGTTCACAATAACAAAGACTTGGAACCAACCCAAATACCCATCAATGATAGACTAGATAAAGAAAATGAGGCACATATACACCATGGAATACTATGCAGCCATAAAAAAGGATGAGTTCATGTCCTTTGGAGGAATATGGATGAAGCTGGAAATCATCATTCTCAGCAAACTAATATGAGACTAGAAAACCAAACCCCACGTGTTCTCACTCTAAGTGGGGGCTGAATAATGAGAACACATGGACGCAGGGAGGGGAACATCACACACCAGGGCCTGTTGGGGAGTGTGGGGGTAGGGGAGAGAGAGCATAAGGAGAAATACCTAATGTAGATGACGGGTTAATGGATGCAGCAAACCACCATGGCATGCGTATACCTATGTAACAAACTTGCCTGTTCTGCACATCTACCCCAGAACTTAAAGTATAATTTTAAAAAAATTAAAAATAAATAAATAAATAAATAAAAATAAGCTTCCTGTTAGGAAGCAATGGAAGTAGTTCAGGTGTCAGAGAATGGCAGTCATCCTAGGAAGGTGGCAGCAATGATGTAATTAAATGAACAGAATGAGAAAATGGAAGTGAAAACGGCAGAATTGAATGGGGAGGGGCTGTGAAAAAGAGATGTTTCAAGGATGTATTAGTCTCTTCTCACATTGCTATAAAGAAATGCCTGAGACTGACTAATTTATAAAGAAAAGGGGTTTAATTGTCTCATGGTTTTGTAGGCTATACAGGAACCATGACTGGGGAGGCCTCAGGAAACTTACAGCCATGGCGGAAGACAAAGGGGAAGCAGGCACACCTTCACATGGCTGGGCAGGAGGAAAAGAGATGGGGAGAGGTGCCACACACTTGAAACAACCAGGTCTCATTAGAACTCTATCACTAGAACAGCACCAAAGGGGGAAATCTGCCCCCATGAGTGAATCATCTCCCACAAGGCCCCACCTCCAACACTGGGGATTACAGTTCAACATGAGATTTGAGTGGGGACACAAATCCAAACCATATCAAGGCTCAGTTATATGTTTCTGTCTTATGTAAGTAGGTCATAATAGAAACACTCACCAACATGGGGCACACTAGCTGACAAGCAAATTTTAGAAGAGTCTTATTGTTCAGGCCAGGCACAGTGGCTCACGCTTGTAATCCCAAAACTTTGGGAGGCCGAGGTGAGGTTGGCAGATCATCTGAGATCAGGAGTTTGAGACTAGCCTGGCCAACATGGTGAAAGTCTGCCTCTACTAAAAATACAAACGTTAGCCAGGCATGGTGGCACAGGCCTGTAGCCCCAGCTACTCAGGAGACTGAGGCAGGACAATCACTTGGACCCAGGAGGTGGAGGTTGCAGTGAGCCAAGATTGTGCCACTGCACTCCAGCCTGGGTGACAGAGTGAGAGTCCATCTCAAAAATAAATAAATAAATAAATAATTTTTAAAAAGATTATTGTTCAGATTAGGATTCGTTGGCTTTGAGGTGTTTTGAAATGATTGCATTTACAGATTTGGTTGTTCAAAAAATCTGAGCTAGAGACTCCAGTTTGTTTTCTAATCATCCACAGAAGGATGTGAATTAAATGAAGGATATAGATGAATTTGCTTAGAGAGAGGGAACATAAGGTAATAAAAGAACAGCCTTGATGTTTAAACTCAAAATTTCTATCCTTTTCAGTGCATCATGTTACCTTTACATATAATGTTTAGTGCATCCGAACATAGTATCTACATGGTGCTTTCAATACACTACTGGCTTTATGACAGAGACTTTTTAAGACTAGCTACATGTAAAATCAACGTGTAATTATATAAGAGGAGCGAAATCAAGAACTATTCTTTAATTGTAAATAGTCATTTTAATTCACTAATACAATGACCATCTAGTTAACTCCCAATTTCTATACTCAAGTCCATATACTATCCATCAGGAAATATATCTGTATTGTTCCATGTCTCCTTGGGTCTGAGATTCATTATTATTCCCTTTAGATCATGACTGGGCCAATGCCCTAGTCCAATTACACAGATCACACTACTTACTATTAAATATCTTTATTGATCCATTTAGAATGCAATAAAATAAATAATATACCCAAGATAATCTTGTGATTTTTATGTAAGTACATATAAAAATATCCAGTCAAAAAAATGAAAGGTCCGTGCTGGGGGTGCTGCAGAAAATCTACTGACCTAGTGTTTTGGATATTTGGATGACATTTCAGTGCCACAAACAAATGGTTTTGGGAAAACTGCTTATACTCTGAGTTTGAGTTTTTTCATCTGTATAAGGAGGTTAAACTAGGTCTCAAGTTTCTTTGGGTTCTAATATTCTGTAACCATATAAAAATCCTTGAAAGAGCATGAATTATTCAGTAGATAGACATTTACAATCATCTTTAAAAATCCTATTCACCACTTTGCCTAGAAAAAAAAAATTCTTCTGTCACATCTGATCATTTTTAGTACTAGAAAAATAGCAGAGATATTCATATTGACATTTTTCTTCCAAGCTGATGCTGAGTGTGTCATCAGATTCAAAATCTGTTGGAGAAACAGTTCTGTACTTCTGATGATTTTCTAATTCTAACCTGACATTGGGGCTTTTAGCTGTGAATAGCCTCATGGCATATTCTGCATGAATTCTTGCTGTGTATTCTGAAGTCTGACATTTCCATTACACTTAAATTTGATCTCAGATTTCTTTGCTTTTCAGTTTACTCAAAGTTGCTTTTTTTAAAGGTCGACATTTGTTACATCGCATTTGGCTTTCACCCATCACTTCAAAAGTTCTTTGAGTAAGATATTTTTCCTATATCCTTTTCAAACTAGAAAAAGAGGAACAAGTGAAAAAAACAATAAGGGGAGAAAATTTTAAAAATGAATAGAACTGTTTTTTTACTGTCAAATAGAAGAACTTGAAAAATATATTATTCTGTTGGAATTTTATATCATGACTCCACTGGCCCTATAGACATTTACCTAAATCCTCTGGACATTCCTACAGTACTCTGAGATGAGAGGAACTGTGAATGTTTGAGAAAAGAGAAGAGTAATGACGATTCCCAAGTCTGAATGCTGCTCAGATGACTTCACGGATAATTTGAGTCCAGAGAAAACACAGGCTGAGAAACAGACCACAAGGGCTAATTCCTTAACTTATGGCCACATAATGATGACCCATGCCAAACTGTGCTGTGTACTGAGAGGTTCTAAAAGTGAGGTCTGAAATCCCCAAAATGCTTACAGGGGTGTTACAAGTCTAAAATTATTTCCATAATAATTCTAAGATGCTCTTTTCCTTTGTCACACTCATTTGCTCATGAGTGTAGAGAGGAGTTTTCCAGGGGCCACGTGATTTAAAATAAGGCAACAGATTTAACGTGGAAGAAATAAGATAATCCAGCTCTCTTCCATTAAGGCACACGTTAAAGAGACTTGCAAAAATGTAAAACAATATTACTAATCTCACCAAATATTCTTTGTTTTGGACATATTCTTTTCAGGAATATATTATTTATGTTAACATAAAATGGGTTTATTAATGTGATTGTAAATGAATTAATATTTCTTAAATGTCCTGAATTTATTTCTAATATAATTATTGATAGATATCATTCACATAAGCCAAAACTCTTTGAAGTCTTCAATAATTTTTAAGAATGTAAAAATGTCCTAACACCCAGCATTAGAAAACCACTGTTGTACAACAAATCCTAACCACTGGTCACTTATTATTTCCACCTTGAGCTGGAGAGTTACCTGAACACTTAGTGCTCTTCCTTCCCTGCACATGTAAGCATTACCATTTCATCTTAATCCTTTGCTTGGCCCTCCATTTTGTGTTTACCCTACATTGTTGGCAAGATATAGAGTTGCTATTTCACTGAAGTTCCTTTGAAAATAATCATGACGTTGCTTTAATTATACCTTTTCCACCTTCAGAATTTTTAGCCACGTGTCTTTGATTCTTTTTATTAATCCTTACAATCTTAGTCTTCATGGAGTATTTTTTTCTTTGTCTCTCAATGTCTTCGTTGGACAATGGCCCATGTTCAAGTGTAGGTAATTTCTTAATGGTTATTGTACAGAGTTATATTTATCTTAGCGATGAGATCTTATCCTTTAACAGATTCCAGAAACTCAATTGTTAGCTCAACTTGGAGGCCAGCTAAATCCTGAACAGAAAAACAGAGTGATTTGTGTTTCCTCCCTATTAAGACACATTTGGGAAAGTAAATTAAGTAACATAAAGTGTTTAGGTGAACACTTACAGAATAATGAATAACTTTAAAGAATTGATTATTGTACACAAACTCTTGTTAAGCCTAATTTTAAGAAATATTTTTCCTAATAAATGAAAATTTCTTTTGCTTTACATGATCTCCTTCCCAAGAAACAATGAAATTTTACTGACCTTTATCTTTTTTATATCTCAAACCAGATCTCCATTTATTACATTGTAATAATCTATTTTATGATTGATTATAAGGAAGTTTCTTATAAACATAATTAAGGTCCTAGTTGACATCAGCCCGATGAATCTTCTGGCAGTATTTTGTTTCTCTCCAACACTCAAAGTGTAATATCCATTTCAATAGTAATTAGTACTTCCAAGGTTAACAGAATTGCTAAACAGTGTCTCCTAGTGTGACATGCAGGAATTATATGTGTATTTTTCAAGCAAATCGAATAAAGCAGGATAACCTGGCTTGTGCGAAATTCAAAACAGGTTGCAGTTCTTCTATTACATATGACATTTCAGTCTGTAAATATCACACCAAAGTCAGAGAAATAATGGGTAGCCCTCACCTCATTGAGGATCAAGTAACTAAGCATGAAATGCCAACAACTATATCCCAAAAGAGTGTTTAAATAATTTCAGATAATATCACAGAAAAGAAATGCCAGGATTTGTGGAACATATTTGTCCATTGATCTATACCTGAGTTCAGGGGCCCTGAAAAGGTATCAAATTAAGCATAAATTCTCCAGAGGTATCTTAGGTTAGAAGAAAATTCTAAGTCAACTAAAAAGTAGAATGCTTGTTCTTTCACACAACAATGTATACTCTAAAAAGGGCATATGATTTGAAGCTTTTTTCTAGCGTTAGTCATGAGTTTGTAATTATTCATATATATTCATTAACTAGTTGGACAAGCTTTACTTTTAAAAAGTATTATTCGCTTTCTTAGTAATTAATAAAACTTTCTTATAGAAAATTTGAAAAACTTTTTAAAACTTAGCTTAAAAAGGAAAATTAAAGTAATCTATGACACTTCCATTCAGATATTTGGTATTAATATTTTGGTCCTTCCCATCCTTTTGTTAATCATATTGAGAAACGTACATATTTTTAAAATGGTATTATACTACAAAAAATGGCTCTTAGTATTTTTATTTCATTAAACATTTTTTTACTATTTTTAAGGAATGCATATATTCCATCACATAGTTAGATATTTAATTTATTAATTTTTAGACATTTAAATTATTCCCAATTTTGTTTGCATACACACATCACTCATCATATTCTTAAAATAAATTCCCAAAAGGTAAATAGATAGATCAAAAAAATAAGCACACTTAAAAGTTTTTTTTGTTTTTGTTTTGATTCATGTTGACCTATATTGCCAACAAGTGTGAAAAAGCCCATGTTCCAGGAACGTCAGCAGTACTACTGGCATCATTTTTAATGTGGCCAACACTTCCTAAAATAGTCAGATGCAAGCTATGTTCGGATATGCTTTAATGTCAAGTTAGGCCTTAGTCACATCTCAGAATGTGATGTGGTTAGTTTTATAGCTATTTCTCTTGCAGTTTCTTCTTGAACTTCAAGCAGTAGTAATGAATAAACAGAGACATCTCTTTGCATTAAAGTGCAAAAAATTATTCCCAGCATTTGCATATATTGATACAAATACACAATTTTCCTTTTTGACTATACTGCATAGGTACTGTATTACTAATTTTTTGTTCTCCTGTTTTTGAAAAAAACAAATGCAGGCATACCTTACTTTATTGTGCTCTACTTTACTGTAATTCACAGATAGTGTGTTTTTACAACTGAAGATTTGCAGCTTCCTTGAATCAAGAAAATTTATTGGTGAGGTTTTTCCAGCAGCATGTACTTACTTTGTGTAACTATGCCCCTTTTTGGAAATTCTCACAATATTTCAAGTATTATTGTCATTATTATATCTGTTATGGTGATCTGTGATCAGCGATTGTTGATGTTACTATCGCAATTGTTTTGAGGCACCACAAGATGCACCCACCGTACAGAATGAACGCAATCCATTAATGCTGTATGTGGTCTGAGTCTTCCACCTTCTAGCTGCTGCCTGTCTCTCTCCCTCTCCTTGGGCCTCCCTATTCCCTGAGACCCTACAATATTGAAACTAGGCCAGTTAATAACCCTACAATGGCCTATAAGTATTCAAATGAAAGGAAGAGTTATATGTCTTCCACTTGAAATCAAAAGCTTAAAACGATTAAGCATAGTGTGAAAGGCATGTTGAAAGCTGAGATAGGCCAAAAGCTAGGCTTCTTGTGCAGAACAGTTAATCAAATTGTGAATGCAAAGGAAAAGTTCTTGAAGGAAATTAGAAGTGCTATTCCAGTGAAGACAGAACTGATATGAAAGTGAAACAGTCTTATTGCTGCAAGGGACAAAGTTGGAGTGATTTGGATAAAAGATCAAATCTCACAACATTCTCTGAAGCCAAAGCCTAATCCAGAGAAAGGCCCTAACTCTTCAATTTCATGAAGGTTAAGAGAGATTAGGAAACTGCAAAAGAAAAGTTTGAAGCTAGCAGAGTTGGTTCATGAGGTTTAAGGAAAAAAGCCGGGCGGGTGCAGTGGCTCACGCCTGTAATCCCAGCACTTTAGGAGGCCGAGGCAGGTGGATCATGAGGTCAGGAATTCAAGACCAGATGACCAAGATGGTGAAACCCCATCTCTACTAAAAAAACAAAAATTAGCCAGGCATGGTGGTGGGTGCCTAAAATCCCAGCTACTCAGGAGGCTGAGGCAGGAGAATCACTTGAACCTGGGAGGCAGAGGTTGCAGTGAGCTGAGATTGCGGCACTGCACTCTAGCCTGGGCAACAGAGCAAGACTCCATCTCAAAAGGAATAAAGCAAGCAAGGAAGAAAAAAAAAAGCCATATTTGTAACATAAAGGTGAACCAGAAAGTGCTGATGTAGAAGCTGCAGCAAGTTATCCATAAGATCCAGCTAAGGTCATTGAAGAATGTGTCTACACTAAACAACAGATTTTCAATGTAGATGAAACAGTCTTCTACTGGAAAAAGATGCTATCTAGGACTTTGATAGCTAGGGAAGATAAGTCAATGCTGGGCTTCAAGGCTTCAAAAGATAAGCTGACTCTCTTGTTAGGGCTATGCAGCTGGTGATTTTAAATTGAAGCCAATGCTCATTTAGTATTTCAAAAATCCTGGGACACTTCAGAATTTGGCAAAAATGACTCTGCCTGTACTGTATAAATAGAACAACCAAGCCTGGATGACAGCACATCTGTTTACAGCACTGTTGAAACTTACTGCTCAGAAAAAAAGATTCCTTTCAAAATATTACTACTCACTGACAATGCACCCAGATACTCAAGAGCTCTGATGGTGATGTATAAGGAGGTTAATGTTGTTTTCATGCCTGCTAACACAACGTCCACTCTGCAGCCCATGGATCAAGGAGTCATTTTGACTTTCAAGCCTTATTATTTAAGAAGTGTTTCATAAGGCTACAACTGCTGTAGACAATGATTCCTTGGATGGATCTGGGTAAACTGGAAAACTTCTGGAAAGGATTCACCATTCTAGATATAATTAAGAACATTGGTGATTCACGGGAAGAAGTCAAAATATCAACATTAACAGGAGTTTCAAGAAGTAGATCCTAATCCTCTTAGATGACAGTAAGGGGTTCAGGTCTTCAGCAGAGGAAGTAACTGTAGATGTGGTAGAACTTATAAGTGAACTAGAATTAGAAGTGGAACCTGAAGACGTGACAGAATTGCTGCAATCTCATGACAAATTTGAAGAGATGAGGAGTTGCTTCTTATGGATGAGCAAAAAAAACTGGTTTCTTGAGATTTACTCCTGGTGAAGATGCTGTGAACAGTGCTGGCATGATAACAAAGGATTTAGAATACTATGTAAACATAGTTGATAAAGCACTGGTAGGGCTTGAAAGAATTGACTTTGATTTTGAAAGAAGTTCTACTGTTGATAAAATGCTATCAAACAGCATCAAATACTACAGAAAAATCTTTCCTGAAAGAGAGTCAATCGATGCAAGCTTCAGTGTTGTCTTTATTTTAAGAAATTGTCACAACCACCCCAACCTTCAGCAACCACCATCCTGATCAGTCACGGACATCAACATGGAGGGAACACCCTCCACCAGCAAAAAGACTAGAACTTGCTTAGTTGATTGTTAGCATATCTTAGCAACCAAGTCTTTTTTATAAACGTTTTTAATTTAATGATCTGTTTAGACATAATGCTATTACACATTTAGTAGACTACAGTATGATATAAATAGAACTTTTACATACACTGAAAAAAACAAAAAAAAAATGCAACTGGCTTTATTGTGATATTTATTTTATTGTAGTAGTTTGAAACCAAACCTGCAATATCTCTGAGGTATGCCTGTACATCCCTCTCTTTCATTGCCTTCAGATTTGTTTTTCTCCTATGCTTTTGACTAAGAGAAAAAAAGATCTGGAATTTATATGAGTGGTATTTATAAAATTAAACCAATGAAAACTATCTCAAAACACAGAAGGAAATAAAATTGACTTTATAGTAGGATTTTTGTAATTATTATCATCATGATCAATACATTTTTATTCATTGCAACCATATATAGAGTAAGTTGCTAAATCCTAGCAATAAAAAAGAAAATATTGAACAATCCTCATCTTCAGTTGAATTAGTCGGTAGTTGAGGAATGAGGACACATATGTAAAAGGATAAATTCTAATACACACTGTCATATCTTAAGTGGGAGTCAACCAGTCAATATCCTTGGCATTCAGAGAAGTAACTACTACAGACTAACAGAGGCACCTTCAAGGGAATTTGATCTACATTTTGAAGGAGGACCAGAACTTAAAGAACTAAGGGAGGGTTTTCCAGCAGATGCTACAGTGTGTACAAAAGTGAAAAGGCACATGCATTTTCAGAGTAGAAGTAATATATCAACAAGCCAGACTGGTTCAGTGAATAATATGGTAGAAGAAAAATCTAGAGTGTTTTGCTAGCCTTGAATATTTAGATTGCAGTGTGTGCTAAAGGGAGGTTTATTGGACATAGAAAATCATTTAATGTTTTATGAGAAATGAACTTACTTTAGGGGATTTGATAAGGTGTTGTTACTAAAAATATTAGTATAGCATGAGGTAATTATGGCCTAGACTAGATAGCAACAGAAGAAATTAAAAGCAAGCATTAAAGGCTAGAGTCATTAGGATAGAAAAGTCAACAGAACTCGGCAACTGATTAGATATAAAGATAAGAGAATACTAAGAATTCCACAAACTTTTATTCAACTGTGCTTGGGCTAGGGAATCATAAATAAATGAGCCTGTCCTCAATGATGTATATAATATACAATTTTATAGAGAAGGGAGTTATCAACTCCACAGGGTGTTAAAATATTGCTGGAACAGCTTCACAGGTAAATTGATGCTTGAGCTTGGAGTTCATGGATGAATAGAATCCCATCAGATGGGAAAGGTGAAAAAAGTAACAAACAGGGGCAAAATATTACCTTTAACATTTTAAGTCTATGTAATTGGAGAAAGGTGATAACACAGACTACAGTGAGGAAGTGTGGTAGTAAAGATGTTTTAGGTGTAATGACAATGAGTTCAGGTTCAACAGTCTTCTAAGAAATATGTAGAGTGCCTACAAATCTGAAGGCATTGGAAACACATCTATGAACAAAACAGATAAAAAGTCACTGCTTTTCTGGAGTTTGCATTCTAGTGGAAATAAATCTATAGTTAAAGGTATAATGTTCACCAAAGAGCTTTGTTTTGTTGCAATGTTCCTTTTTTATTTCTTCTTTGTCATTTCTATCAATAAGGTAAAATAGTCACACAGGGACGCATGGGCGACTGCTAGCTAACTTAACAAGTCATCACTTAGATAACAAAACTAACCTAGTAAACTGTTCCCTCCAAGACTTCAAACTGTCCTTACACTGACCTTGATGTCTACAAGCTTCAGACAAATGGTCCAGTAATTGAGAGCAATCAATTAGAGTCAATCACATTTAGTTAGGAGAAGCTAAAGTCTTAATGGACTAAAACAAGCTGACCTGCTTGTAGCTTTGCATTTTAATTGTACTCCTTCTGTCCTCCACCTGTGCATGACGTTATGCTGAGATCTTGTGACCTTTGCAATACTTCACCAAATGTGTCTGGACCACAGTTCTCACTAGGTCTTGTTGCTAGAATGCTCAAAGGGAGAAAAATACTGGAAATGTACTTGCAGGTCAGAAATAAGCATTTTGACTGACTAACCTTATAGGTAAAATTCTTGTTGCAATGAAAATGCTCAGTTTAATGAAGAAAAAATACGTAATTTGCTTAGCATTCCATTTGAAGTTGCCATCCAAGACAGTTGAGTTGTGTGATACCATTGTTTACTTGATGGATGGCGGCATAGTTCCCAATTTACCCTTCAGTAATCTGATATGCTAAGAAAACACTGGCCATTAAAGACTTTGCAGTTTTCTAACCTCCTACTGGAAGCCAGTCTTCAGAGCCCTCACCTGACTGTAGAGCATTCAGTTAGTTGTCTACAAAAGCAATTTCGAGTTTGTTTTTTATTTATTTGTAAATAAATTACTATAAGTGGTTCCTTCATATTTTACATTATACTTGTTAATTTTTTTCTGAAAAATTGTTTCTTTAAAATTAATTCTTCTTATCCAAGCCCTAGTAATATCTAATCATGTCAAAACAATATGGAGCCAAAATTATTTCCAAGCAGGAACTTTGAGATAATTGAATCTGTTTCTTCTGATGGAGCAAGATGACAATTTGAGGAATCCATTTGAGGATAAATTGTCTTTGGAACAGGATTTCAAATGCTAAATAACTTCACAAATTTATTTCAATAAAAAGTATTTATTAAGTACCTAATGGCTGCTAAATCTTACAACAGGCAAATGCCATCCAAAAATGAATAAGGCACAGTTACCCTTAAGAACTTCACAGTCTAGTAAGATTTAGCCATATTAAATTATTTTTGTTTATTTATTGTAAAGAACTTTAGATTTCTGGTTTTTGTTAAGATCAGGCTAAGACTGGTTAAAAATATTAGATCCCATTTTTAATCATATAACCAGATCTCCAATTGGTAATAACTTATTTATCAAATGCTTGGCTAAATAAGCAAAGATTTTCATACTACTTTAGAAAAGATTTTAGATTATCCATGATGTACATTTTATAGATAAGAAAGCTGGCAGGAATCAGACTTAAAACCACATTTCCAAAGTCTAGTTGAAAGGATTTCCTACTGCATTCCACATGAGAGTATGTAATATGGAAAAATAATAATTATTTGGTGCTAATATTACCTTAATCGATTGTGGGATAATTGTTTTACCTTATACACTGGGGACAGAATTCATTCTCTGTTCTCCCTGACATGTCTTATGCATTATTCCTTACCATTAACAGCTTAATGGATATATTTACTATGTATTAGTTTTCCAGATCAAGAAATTCGTAAAGTGGCAGTTCAACAATTAGACACCCTCTTGAATGATGAACTACTGGAATATCTCCCACAGCTAGTTCAGGTAAGAACAGCAGAGTTGCTAAGGAAACCCAGAGTTTTAACTAATTATTCTCTAAAAGGTTCCCAGTGAATCAACAATAGACCATTTAGAAGTGATATTGCAATTTGGCCACCCAAGGAACTAAATGATGCCAACATGGGTAAGGAAGACATTCTGTATTTGAAACTGTTACAATTACAAAAAAGGTATGTATGTTAATTCCAAAAAGGAAAATTTTTAATAAATGATTTCATTTATTAATTAAAACATGAAAAAATAGACATACTTGTGATAAAAATTTACAAGTATGTATATATAAAATGATAAAAATTACCAGATAAATGTTATATAGAAAATAATCATTTGCTAGGCAACTTCTCATAATTCATGAGTTTCTTGCACTTCTTTAGAGGCTTATAATATTGATCATAAATTTTATCATAGTAATTTCTAATAGCCAAATTTTGTCACCAAATAGTACATTTTAGTAACATCAAATATCACAATGTTGGAGTAATTTTAGAAAATAATGTAATGTTATCTAGTAATGGAAGCAAAGACTGATTTAGTCTGAATATGATGAAATATAAACAATTAAATTACACATTCCACACATGACCATGTAAGTAACAGAATATCTAATCTATAGAAGGTAAGTTGTTTTCGTTTTTTCCAGGATGACTGTATGTTGAGAGCTAAATAGATCTAAACTTGTGGCTTTTTATGCTTTGTTTTGTTTTTAATCCAGCTTTTTTTTTTTTTTTATCTGAAAGTTACAGCTAGTTTGAATATCAGTTGCCTCAGGTTTTGAAAAGTAACTGGAAACAGGTAGAATGAGCCTATATTAATAAACTTTAGTAGAGTATGACTTTGCATAGATATTATGCATTTCTCTGAACATCTCCTTAAGAGAGAGAGAAATAGCTGTACCATAGAGTACAATCCAATCTTTCTTGAAAATAAAGGTTAATCTAACTTACAAGTTCACCGGTCATCTCATGACTCAAGGGTATGGCAACATGCTATTTCTAGCCCAATTCAGGAAAGTATGTTTTCACAAAAGTTTGTAGACATTAAACTCATTTGAAAGTCTCTATCTGAGTAAGTACACTTGGCATCAGGAATGTCATTGAGGCCCATATTCCCACAAATCCAAATTTATAAGAAGGGGTGCACACAATCTAACACAGCAAATACACAGAAGGCAAAATTAAAGTTTCAACTATGTTAGGATTAAAAAGGAAGCGTATAAAATGTCCTGAGATGGAAAGAAATCCATAGTGTGACTAGAAAATTTAAAAGAAAAGGAAGAATTTCAAAATGTTCATTGTCCTTAGACTTCTATACTCTACCTTGAATTTCAAACTTTCCAACACATAAAAAATCCTAACCTGTTGATTGTTTTCTGGAATCATGCTATTTTGTTATGTATTATCATGTTGGAATTATGCAGTCTATATTAAAACTGTAAGAAAGGACTCTAAGGCTATAACAAAACAGAAGATACAGTTCATAGCTAACAGTCAAATAAGACCCAGACCCAGAGGTTACTGCAAACCACTTCAGATAATATGGTGTTCACCAGAAAATTTGTCTACATTCTAGATGGTCAGGCAGGATTTGGGGGGAAATTGTATCAGTGGACAGAGTAAAGCAGGAAGCTTGGAAGTGAGGGATAACAAATAGTTATTGGGTTCAGGAAGAAATAATGGGGCAGACATCTAAAAAGGCAAGCAGGTAGGTAATTCTGAAACATACCTCCTGCTCATACGCTCATATAATATGCTCACTATTAGGGCATAAATAAAACCTATGACCTAGCCAGCCCAATATTAGCACGTAAGTGAGAGAGGGCCATGGCTACAGTTTAAGACAGCACACACTATTGTCCTTCTACATTCGGACGGCATCAGGAGTTTATGCAGATTTGCTGAACTCATTTTCAGCACCCTCACACCTTAGGAATTTATAAACTTTCGCATTCTTGAGGATGGCTAGCATATTGAGGTGTTTCTTCAAGTGTATATATGACTGGATATTGTACTCATTTTTTCCTGCTGTCTGTACTGTGGTATAAAGCCTGGCTTAGACTCTTAAACTGTGTGTGTGTGTGTGTGTGTGTGTGTGTGTGTGTGTGTGTGTGTGTGTCTAAGAGAGAGAGACTTAAATGGTTTATCAAACAACTAAAGATAGAAGCTTTGTCTCTCAAGCAGGAATGAGCTTTTTTATGAGAACCTGGTTTTCATTTTCATATATTCAGATTCCTAGGATGATGATAGCAGCTCAGCTACAGATTGCTGTCAGTGAAGTCCCTGCAGAGGACAGGTGAAGCCCTAAATTAGATCCCTAAGGATAGCGGGGGCTGCCATTGTTACCTGTGTTTTCTACCCAGTTGGGTATCCTAAAAAACTTCAGAGTTGTTCACAGTGGAGATGAAAGAAAGGATTTGGGACTGAGTTATGGTAGTAATAGTTTTGAACTTTTAAGCAAAACCTCAAGGCATGGAGGTTAATAATGATACACCAGTTGATGATTTCTGTTAAGGCTTTGAATGTGCATTAATTTCATCTCCAAATAGGAAGAAATATCTATGGCTTAAAATATTGTGTTTAATAATCCAGGACTTTTTGTGTCAGTATTCTCCCCCAGCACATGGTTGAACTCTACCAACTCCTGCCCTTATTTCTTATCCATAACAAGGAAAGGAAGCAAGACTACACAAATCCAAATGGTGTAATGTATGTGTGTTTTGTTATTAGTCATACACCGACTCATAAAACCATTGAATGTGTTATCAGCATTTTGTTAAAATGTGCATGCTGTTTTATCTAGTCTTTTCTCAAGCCTCTGAAGTCCCTCTGTATTCTGCTATAATTTTGTTACTGACAAGTAAAGTAATTGTGTCTCTTACTTTAGGCTGTCAAGTTTGAATGGACCCTTGAGAGTCCTTTAGTGCAACTGCTACTCCACCGCTCCTTGCAAAGCATCCAGGTTGCCCATCGTCTTTACTGGTAAGATTACTTGAAACAGGCAAGGATGCCTTTTTAATTGCCAACTTCTCTATGGGGCAGCTTTAGAGGAAGCAGAAGATTTCTTTAAATTCAGGCAGTTTTGAGTCTTTGTCAATGTTATTTTTTTTAAGAGGATAATTTGCAATCATTTTTAAAATCTACCAGTTGGACAGTTGCTACTGTTAATCAGGAAGTTAAATCCAAACAGAATTTCAAATATGAATGATACTTTTCTTGTAGCTTTAAATGACAAGTACAATTTGTATATCTACTCCTTGAAGATTTTAATATAAAATCTAGTTATGAGACTGAATGTTTTTGGAAGAACATGTGGTATAAAATACTTTCTGTGCAATGTTAGTTATAAACCATAAAATCCAAAGGCTAATGTATACTCATTCTGTTGAATATTTCTAGAGCACTAAACTTTTCCTAAAGCATAAATTTGAAATATCATTAGTGAAGAAATAAGACTGATTTATGAGATGCCAGAATTTCTGTAGCAACACCTGAGGATATTACCATTTCAGTTTCCCCATCGTTTCTGCCAGAACTTAGCTTCTGTACATCCACCCCACTATTTCTTCACGTACCAAATTAAGATTATCAAAAGATGCTATTCCTGAGAAGGCTTGTCAGTTGGACAGTTGCTAGTGGAGACTAATGAATGCTAAAGGTGAAGTGGAAGAAGTTCAAGGACCTGGAGTAGCTTGTGAATTTCCAATCATCAGTCAAGTTTGGGCATATGACTAGAGCAGCTGTACCACATTCTCTACAACACGAGGATATATGGAAGGGTATTATACCTACCACTTCCTTTACTTTAAATATCTTTAATGTTGCCATTCTCCAATTCCATATGGCATGTCCAACATTCAGGGTACCTATAGTATGATTGGAAATGGGTCCTGATGAATATGAAGAGATGGAAGAGAAAGATGAGGGGGGAGGAGAAAAAATGATGATGATGATGATGATGATTCAGCAGATATGGATGAATCAGAAGAAGATGAGGAGAAAGACAGAGTAGAGTCTTTGATGTTCCCATTCGTAGATGCTGCTGCTCGTGCCTTTTTTAGCAAGCCTTCTTCTGATGGAAGCACTGGGATGATTCTAGTCTGCTAAATAGATTTCTCAATATTGTAAATAACTACATTATTCTCAGCATATAGCAAGAAAACCAGAATGAAATATTGTTCCAGGTCCTGGGTTCTGTGTGACATTACATTAGGAACTGGATTGTTTTGGTTAGTTTTGTGTTTTTGAAGTAAAGAAGGAAATGGATTGCTTTTTTTCTCTAGCTAAGGGACAGACATTTCTTTCTTTCTTTTTTTTTTTTTTTTTTTTTTTGAGACGGAGTCTCACTTTGTCACTAGGCTGGAGTACAGTGGTGCAATCTCGGCTCACTGCAACCTCCAACTCCCTGGTTCAAGTGATTCTCCTGCCTCAGCCTCCCAAGTAGCGGGGACTACACTCACGTGCTGCCACGCCCAACTAATTTTTGTATTTTTAGTAGAGATGGGGTTTCACCATGTTGGCCAGGATCGTCTTGATCTCTTGACCTCGTGATCTGCCTGCCTCAGCCTCCCAAAGTGCTGGGATTACAGGTGTGAGACACTGAGCCCAGCCGACATTTCTTTCTTTTAAATTATTTTTTACTTATAAACATAGAGAAATTGAGAGGGAATTGTTTTGAATAAGGATTTAAAGTGTAGCAGAAATACCGACACAAGGGTAGATAGATAACATGTGACTGAATGAGTCTGTGAAAAGATTTCTTGAAGTTGAGAGTTACTTATAAATGAAACAAAATTTGTAATTAGGCCAATCCATTTAGTGATTTCTTATATTTTGTACTCACAGAGAACTAATTGGCTAAATAACTTGAAAGCTAGTAGTTTGTACTTTCTTACACAATGTATCCTTGAATTTAAAGTCTTTATCATCAAGACCTTGACTTTGAATTTTTCATTACTACAACCTTGAATTTAATTTCAAGTCTTCAACATGATGACCTTGAATTTAAAGTCTTCAACACTATGACCTTTATCATATTATTCATAGAGGCATCATTTTGAAATGTAGTATGTAAAAGTATTTATGGGTTGTTTATTAACAAAAAAATTCTTTACAATGTCTCATGTGGTTTAAAATTGCTATTTCTGTTTTGTTTCTCCATTATACACTTGATTATCTAACTTTGTGATAAGTGACATGAATTTTGTGTTAGGATTAAGTATATTTTCCTGAAACATTGGGTTTTTTGTGATTATATAATTGAGAGTTAAGAATAAAATCCTTCTAATGTTAAAAACTCACATATTAAAAACAAATTTTGGTTCCAATCCTGTTTTTTTAAAAACAGTTTCTCCTATCATCACTTACACTTGATCCTATTGAACATAATGTTCTTTGCATGCTGTTCTTCCTACTTTTCTTTGTATTATTAACCTTGTTGATTCAATTTTAATTTCATAGGACAAAGTTTTAGCAATTATAAGTTTCAATGACCTAAGGATAAAATTAGATCTATGTTTTACTCTCATGAGTGTGTGACAGGCATCATTTAGTTGCTTGATTGATAGTTAAGACCACTAAATAACAGGTAAACAGCAAGTCAATATCATTTGGAGTGTCATATTTTTCTGCTTCAAGAAATGTTACTCATAATGAGATCACTCTTCTCATGAAAATCACTCAAGAAGTCATAGCAGAGACACAAGGAACTTGGTTAGAGACTGTTTGATGCTTGTTTTCATTTTAAATGTCTAATTTAAAAACCAGAACAATTCCTCTAGCATGTTACTATAATAAAACATGAAATACATTGACTGGCATGAGGCCCTCCCATGAATAGACTCTTATTAAAGCTCTGAATGAAGCCTTATTTTCTTCAGTTTTTCACAAAGCTACCTTGGTGCAAAGAAAAGTTAAGTGGGTACACTTTGTGGTGTTCTGCTGTCATATTAAATGTAGGACTACATTAAACTCAATGTTTAATTCCCTTAAAACTTTACTGTTTTTTGCATGCATTATTAAAATGTAGGCATATTTAAAAAGTAACATAGATAACAATTTTTATTTTAATATCTGAACAAAAATATAAAAGCATATAAAGTATAAAATATAAAAAAGACAATGTTTTAGGTGGGCACGGTGGCTCACACCTGTAATCCCAGCACTTTGGGAGGCCAAGGCAGATGGATCACTTGAGGTCAGGAGTTCGAGACCAGTCTGGCAAACATGGTGAAACCCCATCTCTACTAAAAATACAAAAATTAGCCGGGCCTGGTGGCGGCCTGTAATCTCAGCTACTCGGGAGACTGAGGCAGGAGAATTGATGGAACCCGGGAGGCAGAGGTTGCAGTGAGCCAAGATCATGCCATTGCACTCTAGCCTGGGCTGACAATGGCAAGACTCTGTCTTAAAAAATAAAAATAAAAAAAAGACAATGTTTTAAAAATATATTTAAAAATATAATAAAATATTAAAGACATATTCTAATTGACTAATGATTGTTAAAATACTTGCACCACCTCAGTAAGTTCTTCATCTGCTAAAGCTGTATGAAAAATGATCATTTGAAAGGCAACAATGAGTGCACACAAAGTGGTAAATCAATGCCATACTTGCAAATCCATGTAAATACAAATACGTCATTGTTTCCAAAAAGGTTGGAAGGGAAGCTTTTTTGTGTATAATTCTCATCCTTACGAAAAAAAAGTCAAGCCCATTTTTCCTATCAGTGATTCAAGAAGAAACTAAGAAGGAATAGAAAATAATATAAATTATAAATGGACTGTTTGTTTTGAGAGCTTTGTTTGTAAGAATATGAAAAAAGAGAAATAAAAACAAGGAAGGAGTTTTCTTTAACTTTTAAGTTCAGGGGCACACGTGTAGGTTTGTTACATAGGTAAACGTGTGTCATGGTGGTTTATTGTGCAGATTATTTCATCGCCCAGGTATTAAGCCTATTACCTATTAGTTATTGTTCCTGATCCTCTAAGGGAGAAGATTTTAAAAATGCCTACAACCCCTTAAAACAAATAAAAATTAAGAATCAGGCAACACGCACTAAGCATAAAATAATATTAATTATATTTAAAATATATCAGAGTCAAAAAAATAGCTCAAACCTAGCATCATATTTAGGGAGTGATTGCTTCCGTGCAAAATATCTGTGTTAAAATTTTAAAGATGCAGCTCGCATCTCACAATTCATGAAAAAAAAATACTCAAAATATCTTTCCTTAAAAGAATGCCTTATTTATGTTTTAAAAAACTGGAAACCCATCAATCATGAGTTTAATGAGATTTTTTTCACGTGGATGAATTACTGCTTCCTAAGATTCACCATATTCAACACTGAACTAAATATCCTGTCTTGCTCACCCAGGTCTTGAAGTCTTCCTTGTTTCTCACTAACATGACCAATTGTTCACCAAACCCTATAACTCTATGTATCCTCAACAGCACTCCCTGCTCCACAGCTTCCACCTGCCACTATCACTGATCAGAAAGTTGCCTCACCAGATACTGAGCTATGAACAAATAAAATTGGAATGAAAACCATCTTGACTACTTGGCATCACTGTGGATAGCCTTTCTGAGAGGAGAAATTGACTTAGGCTCACAGTGAGTCTCTTCCACTGGAAGAGTGAATGTAGGATGAATAGCCCCTATCTTCCAAGGCAAGTGAGTTAACTAGAAGCTTTGTGTTGGAATGTAAAAGCTTTACCTCACAGTTTGCATCCTAAAAGGTGGCTATAAATGGGAACCATGACATTTGGAGCTTATGCCCAGGAGGCCCCTCCTCCATTGTGTAATAATTAATTACAAAAGCTTAAATGTGGTGCCCCTTTCTGTTTGGAATAGGAAACACTTTAACCACCAGTGAAGTATTGAGTTGAGTGGTGGCCCCAAGGAAGATATATCTGCAGCCTAACCTCAGAAACCTGTGACTTGTGAATGTGACCTTATGGAGAAAAAGGGTCTTTGACGATAGAATTAAATTAACAATCTTGAGATTAGATCCCCCTGGATCATCAGGGTGAGCCCTGAATCCAACGCCAAGTGACTTAATGAGAGGCAGAAGAGGAGAAGACACACACAGAGAGAAGGTCCTAAAAAGGGAGGCATTGACTGGACTGATGCAACCCCAAGCCAAGGAATGCCTATAGCTACCATAAGCTGGAAGAGGCAAGGAAAGTTCCCCCCTGGAGCCTTGGGAGAGAGCACAGCCTTGCTTTCACCCTGATTTTGGACTCTGGGCCTCCAGAACTATGAGAATACATTTCTATTATCACCAGTTTGTGTTAACTTGTTACGGCAGCCACAGGAAAATAATATAACAGACTTTATGAAGGCTCTGAGTCAATTGCCTGGGATGTCACATCATCCAGGAAGCTTTCCCTGATCCTCTCCCAGCCACCACCTGGGATTGAGTATTGCTTCCACATCATGTCCCACAGCATACTGTTCACGACTCTGCCGGACATCATATCACACTCCCTTGACACCCCTGCTGCCCTGTCCCCTCCCCTCTTAGTCCACAGAGTAGCTCAAGACAGCAATCATGTCACACTCGTCCATGTACCAATCCAGCACAGTGTCTGAAACTCAGTAGATACCCAAAAAAATGTTTTCAAAATTATGAATCCACAGAAATGTCTGTAAGGCCATCCATATTTTCACACACAGTACTAGAAATTCCATGGTACTCAGGGAATATGAAATCAGGCACTGTCAAAGGCACCTCTACCTGGCTGTGCGCCACTACCTGGCTGCTGCACCCACTCCCGTCTGCTGCAGTGACGGCTAACTGAATACAGCCCCTTCTCTGCAGAATGAGCCTCTGATTCCATAGCCCCCTGGCCTACGAAGTGGGAAAATCTCTAAGATATAAATTACATTCCAGAGCCTCCCCATAAATCAGATCAAGGTTAGACTTGACCTGAAATCTCATCCTTGTTAATTCCTTTCTCTTCCCTATAATTCTGCTGTTACTCCCTCATAGGATTTTTCCTGAAGAGCACTCCTTCAGTAAATCCCAAACAGTGAAATTCTGTCTCATGCCCTGTTCCAGAGAACCTGACTTACAATACGTATTTCTTATGGAAGATAAAGAATTGAAATATGTGTTTTTAGAAATTGGAGCACCAGTATGCTATGGGTTATATCGTAGGTAGAACAGCAGTATTGCAGTCTTTCCCACTCCTCCTACCAAGTCTGATTGAACAAACTCCAAGAGAGAACCAATTGGAATGAAAAACTCTCCTGTAGGAAGCCATTTTATAACACAACTCCTTTATAAAGTGTCACTTAAGGCTCATAATGCAAAAATCTCTTCAAAGTGTTCCTTTCAAAGTATGGGAATAACCTGAGATGAGGCTCCCATTTGCAAGCTCTATAAGTGTAAGGATCTTTTGTTCTGCTTTATTCACTGATATATCACACGTACCTAGAACAGTACTTGGCACTTTATAGACATTCAATAATTTACTATTCAACGTATGAATAGGATTAAGTTTCCTGGACCCAGCTGTGCACATGCATACTTATGTCAATAGGGGGCGGAGGAGAGCTGCTTCAGAGGTCAACTAAGAGCTAGCCTGGCTAAAGCAATTCCAGGAGACTGACCTGATCAGAAACGAGGCAATGGAGGGGGGGCGGGCGCGGTGGCTCAGGCCTGTAATCCCAGCACTTCGGGAGGCCGAGACGGTCGGATAGAGCGAGACTTCGTCTCAAAAAAAAAGAAAGAAAGAAAAAAGAAACGAGGCAATGGATATCACTAGTGAAACCAAAACTGAAGAGGAGGGAGAATGTGAGCAGAAGTCCAGGACTAACCAAGTCAGTAGTTAGGGCCTAAGAACAAGTTGATGGAGCAGCATCTTCTGTACCAGTTGAGAAAACCACGAAATGAATTAAGCTAATGTTGTCTCTGGTACAGGGTATTAAATGACCATATCCTGTGACTTAAAATGCTCTCCATAAAACTGAGATGATCCAAAAATCTGTCCATTTATTTTTTTAAAACAATCCTCCCTACACTTATTTTATCTAAAATTTTGGGGCAATTTCTCAAGTCACAGATGACTTTAAATAAAGCAAAAAGATGTGGAAATTTGGTATCACGTGATTCGAAGTCACAGTTGTCTCTCTCACCCCCTCTCCACAATACGTATCCCCTGATGCCTGAAATTCTCTCATTGACAAGTCACTCCTTGAGGTTAAGTATTGCTCTCTTCCAGCAGTTCTCTTCTAATATGAATATATATATATATATATATATATATATTCTGAATCTAATGCTTATAGGAATTAGTTTATCATCTGTTCATTAATGCAACAAACATTTTGGACACTGTTGAACTATTAATGATAAAACAAAGGATGATCCTTAACTTAAAGAAGCTCAAGAGCAAACATATTAGCATCCAGGCAGGAGGAAAGAGCCCACTGGCCACGTGGCGGGGACAGAGTAGAGAGAGGAAGCTCAACAAATTTTGTCCACTTTACAGTTTTGCCTATGACCTGTTCCAAATAAAAGCAGAGAGGCAAGGCCGGACATCCAGTGAATAAAAAGTCTGTGTGCTCCCATTCTGTCAGTTTTAAATACTGATAAAGGCTTACAAATGAATACACAAAGGAGGTAAATGCTCTCTTTTTCTGCTTTGATGTCTGGAACACTCCCCGAAGCAAGGGGAAAGAGCTGTACTTCAGGGAAGTCTTGCAGAGCAACAGAGCACACATGCTACAGAATCGATAGGGGGCTTTAAAGCCTCAGCCCTTTACCTCTGAGAATCATTATTTTGCAACTAATTTGTCTTTTTACCTTTACAATGTAATAAATAATGAATTATTGCTTCATTTTTTGTAAGGGAAAGATATGTCTCAATGACTTTTAATATTGATCTGCTGTAATCATCTTTCCACCCTGTTGTTCTCATAAATGTATACACAGGATAGAATCCCTACTTTCAGCAACTTGCTTAAACCAAAAGTAACTGTTCTCTATCCCAACCAACCTGAAGAAAAAGAGGAGGAGGCAGAGAGTGGTAACAAGGTTTCCTTTGTACACAATAATCTGTAAAATCCCTCAGCATAGTTTTCCAGTTAAGGCATAATACAGGAACAGTGGTTTTTGTTTGTTCTATTTCTATTTTATGCAATAGAGGTTTTATGTAGTTCCTTTAATAAAAAGATTTTTAAAATACCATACAATCTTTAAATTAATTTAGTGTCATTTAAGCCCTATTACTGTTATTAAATACTTATGAAAATAGAATCTTATACAAACTTCTACCACAAATCAAAGCAAAAGCCAAGAAAAGAGCTGCATTGTCAATGTATCACTGGTTTTAAGGGAGGAGACCACCCCTCATATTGTCTTATGCCCAATTTCTGCCTCCAAAGAAAGAAGAAGTAAAAACTAAAAGGCAGAAATGAAATCCACAGGCAGACAGCCCGGCGCCGTGCCCTGGGCCTGGTAGTTAAAGATTGACCCCTGACCTAACTGCTTATGTTATCTATAGATTCCAGACATTGTATGGAAAAGCATTGTAAAAATCCCTGTCCTGTCCTGTTCGATTCTGATTACTAGTGCATGCAGCCCTCAATCATATACCCCCTGCTTGCTGAATCAATCACGACCCTCTTATGTGGACTCCCTTAAAGTTGTGAGCCCTTAAAAGGGACAGGAGTAGCTCACTTGGGGAGCTCAGCTCTTGAGACAGGGGTCTTGCCAATGCTCCCGGCCGAATAAACCCCTTCCTTCTTTAACTCAGTGTCTGAGGAGTTTTGTCTGCAGCTCGTCCTACTACAGTTTAAAACATTTTTCCCTCAAAATCTTCCATTTTGTCAAGAAAAAGTGAAGAGTTATGGAAATGAACAATATATATATACATAATGAACACAAATGTTGAAACTTGGACCCACCCAGGCCTTTGGGAACTGAGCTTCCTAATCCACTGTCCAGCAATTTTTCATTACAATAACCACATCCAATTACATCACTGCTTTCCTTAGATAGTAATCCGGTTTCCCTATAATAATGTTAGTCCCCTACTGTTATGGTTTATACTAGGGATTTGGGTTAAGTCCTTGAAAAGCAGTATTATAGTGTTTAACTATTTGTTGTTTCTCAATCAGACTGACTTTGCTCTAGCCAACAAAAAATATGGTTGACAAAAAGGCATTCTGTTTAGAAATTATTCTTGTCTTCTAATAATATTTGAATTTGGCATCCAAAAGGAATACACTAACAGATACTCATAGAGTTACAGTATTTTGAAGTCAAATGGAACTTGAAGGATCATCTGCTATCCCAGAAAGGGATCTCAACATGTTAAGTGATTTTTCCAATGACAATCATCTAGCTGATTAAAGAATTGAAATTAAAATATGTTATGATATCTCATGCTGAATTCATATTTCTTTCTAATTCAACATCTACTTTCAAAAAGTGTAATTTGAAGAATTCATGAAATGTTTGTTTTTTCTATCAACAATTAGGAACTCATTCAAGTACTGAAGATGTGACTTCTTTTTTAACTTAAGAGCAAAACTGAAAAGAAAATGATGTTGCAAATTGAGGTGATTAAAAGCTCAAAATTGTTGCCCTTAGTTGTTGGCATGACTCACAAGTGCTGTCAATTGTAAATGTTAATGAGTAGTTATATATGATAAGCCCACTAACACTGTATCCTTGAAGGAGCTTTGAAGTAGATAGTAGATTGTTTCCAGAATCTTTCTTTTATAGTGTCTAATTGACATTTAAAATATTAAGTGTGGCAGGGCGTGGTGGCTCACGCCTATAATCCCAGCACTTTGGGAGGCCACGCTGGGTGGATTATGAGGTCAGGGGTTCAAGACTAGCCTGACCAACATGGTGAAACCCCGTCTCTACTAAAAATACAAAAATTAGTCAGGCATGGTGGAAGGTGCCTGTAATCCTAGCTACTTGGGAGACTGAGGCAGGAGAATTGCTTGAACCCAGGAGGCAGAGGTTGCAGTGAGCTGAGATCATGCCACTGTACTCTAGCCTGGGTGACAGAGCTAGATTCCATCTCAAAAAAAATAAAAATAAAAATAAAACATTAAGTGTGCTCTTTTAGTTTTACTCTTAAACCATGAGTGATGATAACAATAACTGAGTAATCTACTTAGTAGACTCACTTTGTACTCATTTTTCAGCACCTATTTCATAAAACCAAGACTTTCTTAGTTTTCTCAAAAATACTATTTAATTAAGCAACTACCAATTATGCTAATACAATTAAGTTACCCATTTCATCAAGTTAAATGAGTTAGAAAATAAATCCCTCTAGGATGGGAAAGAACATGACAATAATAAAATGTAGGCAAATGAGTCTTTGGTTTCTGTGCAACTAAAAATACACAGTAAGCAGTAGGGTACAGGCCTGAAGAACAGGGAAAATATCTGAGATGGTGACAGAAAATTGAATGTCATCAGCTCGTTGATGGGACTTATTCAGAATCCTTTCATCTCATGGCTCAGTCATTCCCTATCCTTATCCATCAGTGCTGCAATAACAGAATATCTGAGAAATAAACAACAGAAATTCTTTCTCTTAGTTCTGGAGGCTGAAAAATCCAAGATCAAGACGCTGGCAGGTTTGGTGTCTGGTAAGGGCCCAGTCTCTGCTTCCAATATTGCTTCTAATATTGCACCTTGAACCCTGCATCTTCCAGAGGAAAGGACTGTTGTTCCTCATGTGGTAGAAGAGTGAAGAAAAGCAAACCCACTTTTGCAAGACTTTTTTATAATGGCATGAACCAATTCATGAATGAATGGATCCTGAACATCTTCCATTAGACCCCCACCTCTCAATACTGTTGCATTGGGGATTAAGTTTCCAGCTCATGAATATTTAAAGGGAACACATTAAAACCATCACATCACCTAAATTTGGAACTCTCAAATATATTCCCTGACCCAAATAAGATAGAATCATAGCGTATAATCATAGAATCATAGCATCATGTTGGACATACTTTTAGATGCTTCTAGCAGACATCACTTTTGTCTATATTCCATAGGCCAGAAGTCAGTAATAATGCCCCACCTAACTGCAAGGTGGCAAAGAAAAGTTGTCCATGTATGTATATATACAGAAGCAAAATGAAGTTTAATTTGGTAAACCCATAACAGTTTCTGCCATACAGGTAAAAGAGCATAGATTATTCAAGAAATCTGTCCATAAAGTGGTAGAGGAAGAGAACATGAAAGAAAAGCCAATATCCACCTTTCCATATATTAGTTGGCTTTCTTTTCAAAAACCAAAATTAACCTTAACAGACAAAAAAAAAGACTACTAGCTAACTACTCCAGTAAGAATCATCATTTTAATAAACATCCTCTAAAAATGTCTTTAGCTTTTGTCCAAAACTTTTACAAATAATTCCAAGATATTTAACCTATGGGTATATTTTATAACCAGTTTTTTTTTTCTGGAGGGCTCACTATTAAGATATTTATGTAACTATGGTATATGACTGGCATCTCAGCTCAAGAAGTTCAAAATTGAATTCAATATTCCTCCCCTCTACCCTTTCAATTCTTTCACCCACCATTCCCAAACTTTTAAAAATACAAAATGCCCTAGTTTACAACCATTACTAAGATACCCAACACAGAAAATCTAGAAGACATTATTCTTACCCAATAATCTCTATTTACTTATTTCTTAAGTCTTGATTCTTTTTTTCTCATAAATTTGTCTTTAATTTGCCCTTTCCTTTCTACTTTATAGCTAGCACCTTTGGTATCATCTACTTGGAGTATCACTACCGCTTCCAGGCTGTTTTCCTTCACTTTTGTTCTTGCCTATCCCCAGTCCATCCATCCTCCGCACTGCTCTCAGAATAATCTACACATATAACAACTTGATCCCAAACTCATAAAGTAGGCTCCAGGTCATGGGTAACCTCCAGCTGATTAGAATAATTTCTTAATTCCAGTTTCCTCTTATGATAGAGTTTAGAATTAGACTATGAGATCCATGTTAAGAGAGAATGGATTTTTCTCTCTTAACATGACTTGGCAATGGAGCTTCATAGTTTCCACTTTGCCTATCTCCCATCCCATCTTGTAAGCCTTTCTACATCCAAATATGATTTTTTTTTTATTCTTCTCAAGTAGTTACTCAAATTCTCAAATCTTTCATGCCCTGATGACTTTGCACACAGTTTTCCAACTTCTTGAAATGCAGTTGTGCCCTTGTCTCTCTATATAGAATCCTTTAGGACTTAGCTCAAGATTTTATCCTCTTTGAAGATGTCTCTGACCTTGGCTCCCACATCTACAATACAGTTCTTAACGTATTTCATACTTTACTTCACCATTTCCCTTCCTTCACTTGAGGATACTTCTTCACTTGAAGATACTTAGAGCTGCAAGTAACAAAAACAAAAACAAAAACAAAAACAAAAACCCTGATTCAACTGGTTTGCAATGATATGAAGAATTATTTTATCTCACATAACAAGAAGCTCTTCAGTGGAGTGGTTCCAAAATTTATTATTGCAGCGGCTCACTGATTATGTCATAATCAAATTTCTTTCCATCTTTCTGCTGTGCCATCTCAGCGCGTTGACTTGTCCTTAGTCTACTTCACATCATTGTTACAAGAAGATTAACATGGTGGGTCCCACATCCATACATGATTCCATGCAGCAAGAGTAAAGGGAATGTCTCTTCCTCAGTTAGAAAATTTTTCCATAAACCCCAAAGCTGAGTTAACTTCTCATAATATTTGCCAGAATTGGGTCCCTTATCATGAACCCATCACATGACCAGATGGCAGTCTGATGACTCAGCTTACATGATTGGTTTAGCATATTCAGAATTTATCTCTAAATTGGTCATCTTCCTTTAATGTTTTTGATATCTGAATAAAAGCAGTCTTTTTGCAGACATGAAGGGGAGAGTAGATTTGGTATAGACAAACCCTATGTTTCTCCTTTGCACTGTAAGGACAAAACTTAACCATCCACCCTTAACATAGAACATTGCACACAGTATACAATTCATTCAATACCTATCGAATGAATAAAAATAATCACACCACATCATACATGTGTATGGCCTACAGGTTAATTTACCTTGACTACTATCCTTAAAACAGCAGGCAATCAGAACAAGTCATATTACAAAAGATGTATTTTTCTCATTTAAAAAAAAATGGACTGTCTAGGTCTCTGGAATTCGGTGAAGTTGAGTTAAATGACTTACAGAATAATCTGACGTTCTGAATAAAGGTTTCTGAAACAATATCAAGTGTTACATTTGATCCTGTTCATAGTGTGAGTTGTTTTATACTGATTTAAAAATGATGTTTATTAAACCCTGATTGAAAATGTAAGACTGCATCCAGTTATTTGGCAAAAACAAAGTGTTTTCTGGAGATGCCTTGCTAAGCAACCACTTACCATCTTTTAAAATACAATTTTCTACATTGAGAGTCTCTATGAGTGTTGGGGAATTACTAAATAGTTTCTGATTTTTTCTGACTTCTCTATTCTTCACTTTCATTTTGTTTTCCGGGGCCGTGAAGGTTCAGAGTTCTTCGTATTTTGTATTAGTTAATGGATAAGGCTTTTATTTTTCAGGCTCCATCTTAATTTTTTGTATCTTTGTTCATGAAAAGATTGCTCCTTGAAAATGTTGAATGGGGATTTTTGTTGCTTTTCTTCTAATTCAATTTTACACTTCATTTGTATACAATTAATATTTATAAGAAAACGACAGTTACTTTCTTGTTTCTTGTCTAAAGAACTTCATATGTGTGGCTTTTATTGTAACAAAACCAAGACTTGGATATTTCAATCAATATCCTACCTAAATGTACTTGTTACATTTAATAATTTAGATTTCTTGTACTTGCTTTGGTATGTATGATTTATTTTTGACCAATGAAAAATGAACGGCTTCCACAGATAGTGACTTGTCTTCAGACTTGACAGTCAACCTGATACACTAACCACTCTTGACAGAATGTCAGATAATTGGGTTATCTTGCTTGGGTTTAGTTATCTGAAGTTGTTAAAGGGAAGAACCCTAATGTACATGTCACTTTCCTTTTTAAATTGGACACTGGGCACATATGTTTCTGAGAGAGCTGTAAATGTCATTAATTTACCAACATGGTGAAACTTCTGTTTTCTTCCAACTAAAATTTATGATTATTTTAAAAGAAGCTGCTGCTCAGTAAACTGTTGACATAAATTGATTGATGATGCTGAAAATCACACAAGACAGTCTAGATAATCAATTACTAGATATTGTAGGGACAGCTGCCTAAGTAGACTGGTAGACTTCGGTGAACAGAAGCAAGAAACTGCCTAGGAAGCATATTGAGGAAAGAGAGTTTTATGTTAGTCATTCATTCTTTAATTCAAGTATCTATTCTCCCAGTTTTTGTTGACTGCCTACTATGCACATAATATATAGCTCTTGTGGAGGAGATAGAAAATGTAAACAAGTTATAATAAACATGGATTAAGCAATGTATATTTTTTTTTTGTCTTCTAGCTATTTCAGGCAGCTACCACAAACACTAGAGTCATTTTCCCAACCATTTTGTCTCAATAAATTAATTTTAAACATTTTATTTAGTGATTTTCAAGTCTTCCTTGGCTAGATTGTAAACCTGAATTCAATGTATTTATCAACAATTATTTATTCTTGGACATAATTGTGCCAAGTGTCTACAGACCCCTTTCCAGGATCAAGAAATTTCAAGAACAGAACTGGTGATCAGACAATGACTTGGATAATCTTCTGGAAATTTTTACTATTCTTTCTCTGCTATAAAGAAAGGAATACTAAGGTTTAAGGTTAAACAGTAGACTCTAGTGTGGCTCTGACTGAGAGAGTGTTGCTAAGAATTCTAATCATCTAACTTTTCTGCTTTGACTACTCCTTCTTGTCATGACAAGATTGTCTTATGGTAGACATAGTATAGTTAATGCTAGATGCTATGGTAGTCATTTCAAATATTACTTCATTAATTGACAACAATTCCTTAGTCTCCATTTCTCTGAAAAATATTAATACTCAGAAAGGCTAGGTATACAGAGCTACTAAGAAGAAGAGCTAACATCTGATCCTGTGCCTTATACATTAGTACCCATCAATCTACTTACGTATTATGAAAGCTATAAAAATAACAATAAAAGATAGAATAATGTAAAAGAGGGAGAACAAGATTTGGAGAAAAACATACTTGAAGAAAAATTTCAACTCAGGCCTCTCCTAAGCTGGGTGGTCCTTGAAAAATTATTCAGCCTCCCTGATCATCAATTTTATTACCTATACAAGAAATACAATTGTGCTTAACACATCTATTATTAAACATATATATTATATATAATATGTATATGTATTTATACCTTCAAGAGTATGTTTTTGGAGTCATTAAGAAAGGATAAGAAGTATCGCCAAAGTTTCAGTTCCCAAAGTTATATCACAGATTACTAATTACATGGAATTTAGATCTCAGATTCCTAACATTTGACTCCTGACTCCTACCATTGCATTGCTCTTCTTGTCTTATCCTAACTGCACATTTAAAATTTAAGTTTAATAATAGAGTTTGAGGCCGGGTGCAGTGGCTCATGCCTGTAATCCTAGCACTTTGGGAGGCTGAGGCGGGCGGATCACAAAGGAGATCAAGACCATGGTGAAACCTCATATCTACTAAAAACACAAAAAATTAGCTGGATATGGTGGTGGGTGCCTGTAGTCCCAGCTACTCGGGAGGCTGAGGCAGGAGAATGGCGTGAACCCGGGAGGCGGAGCTTGCAGTGAGCTGAGATTGCGCCACTGCACTCCAGCCTGGGTGACAGAGCAAGACTCCGTCTCAAAATAACTAATAAATAATAATAATAATAATAATAATAATAATAATAATAGAGTTTGAAATGAGTAAACAGAGTGATAGAAAAATCACTGTATAAACAAACTAGTTTCTGAACCTGTTGAGAAAAGTTTTTGAAACATTCTAAGTGTCAAAACAAGTTGGAAATATATATGTCATTTAGTGTCAGAGAAATTTAACATACAGAGAAATCTAGCAAAATTCACAGATTGCCAGTTGATACACATTTATGCATTTCAACAGCCAACACGTATTTCACTCACATCCCTCATCTGTCTGCTAGTATAATACAGATCAAGAAAGTACAAGTAAAAGTCTTCATCAATTTCTTAGTTCTTTTAAAGGGTTATTTAATGTATTAACCCTATTACGTTGACTTTACTATTCACGCCAAAATAGAGTTGAGTGTTAGAAACTCCACCTCTGACTTCTTCAGGTTCATCAGACCACTCCACAATTTGACTTGCTTTCCCACCAACTTTCTGAGCCACTCATGTATGTATCTGGGGTAATTTCTTTTATCACTCTCTGTATATAACAAATCACTTGTGAAATGTCTCATGAATCAATACCCTTTCTTTATCTGACATCATTTCCTTACTGCTAGTGCTATATTTTTTTACTTTGTCTTCCTAATTCAAGTCTCTATCCATACCATGTCATTCTCCATATTGCTTTAAAACTAAACAATGATTTTGCAATGTCTATAGTACAAAGACGAAATTTATTAATCACACACCATGTATAATGAATCACGGGACACGTTTCATTTTATTATTAACTGATTCCAAAGCAATGAGTTTGTGTTTCACATATGAAAATACTGTTATCCTCTTTAACTCATAAAGCAATAGTTAATAGTTTAGGATCTACCTCACTGTACCTCACTGTACCTGTTTCTACTATTTATTTGGTGTCTCACTTTCAGTAAGATACTTAATTTTTATAAGACTCATTTTTCTCAGGCATTAAAAATTAGAATAGTAATATTTACTTTCAGAAGGTTGTCGTAAGAATTAATGCAGTATGGGGCCACAGTGTTGGACAGCCATGTGAATTCAACCAGGAGTCATGCAGGCTTATATCTGTAAGAGTTATGAGAGTTATAATCCTGTCCCATAGGAAGAACTTGTTCACCCAAAAAACCAAAATTTATTGAGCACCTTCCATGAGTTAAACCATATTGTAGTCTTCAGGGATACAGCAATGAATAAAAGAGACAAAAAACCCAGTCCTTCCTTATGTAGCTTTTAAGAGAAATAAAACCCATACTTGTAAGGCATTGATAAGTACGAGGGAGAAAAATAAAACAAATAGGAAACATAAAAAGTACAAGGGTCAGGTAGTTGCAATTTTGAGCTGGGGAAGCAAGAAAAGGCCTTATTAAAACGGTGACATTTGAAAAAGACCTCAGTGAAGTGAGAGAGTGAACCTACGTATCTGAAGAAAGAGGATGCCAGGAAGAAGTAATAGCATGTGCGAAGGCATTAAGGTGTCTATTTAGGGTGCTGGGAAGACAACAATGGGGCCAAGGTGGCTGGGTTAACTTGAATGAGGGGAAGAGTAGTAGTAGATGAGGTTACAGGGGGAAAGAGTAAGGGTAGGGGCAGGTTATATAAAAATTTCTAGGCATTATTAGAATATTAGCTTTAATCCCAATGATTAGAGGGCTCTGAGAAGATGAAAGGCATAATTTGGCTTATATTATCAAGAGATCAATTTTGACCTATTAAACTGTGAAGTAACTATTGAACGTCATCATCTGGGCTAGAACTAAAAATGAGAAAATTATCAACATATGGGTAAGGTTTAAAGCCATATTAACAGAGAAGGTCATAGGAGAATGATACAAATAGAAAAGAAAAGAAGTCCAAATATTTAGTGGTAATGTCAACATTTAAAAAATCAAAGAGATAAAGTAGAACCAAAAAAGAAAACTGAAGAGAAGCAGTCAGAGATATAAAAGATAAACCAAGTGAGCATGGAATTCTGTAACACTATATAAAGCATCAAAAGAGAGATGTGATCACCTGTGTCAAATGCTACTGGTAGGTCCAGTAAAATTGAGATCTGATTAGCACCAAAAAGGTCATTGGAGGTCATCCAAAAAGCACTTTCAATTGAGTAGAGGTAAAACCTGATGGGAATATATTCAAGAGTGAAAAGGAGAGCTATCAAAAACAATTATTTTAGGAGTTTTGCTAGGGAAGGGAAGAGAGAAATGTGGTAATGGCTGAAGAGGGACATGGTATATGAAAAGAGTTTTGCTTCTTTGCTTTTAGAATTGGAAAAATTGCTTTTTAAATATACTGGTGAGAAAAATCAAATAGGGCAACATCGATGGACAAAAGAAAGAGTTTCTGGTGCAAAATCCTTGAGTAATGATAGAGTGTGATATCTGTAGCAAAGGAAGATTGGTACACGAAGTTCATACATAGTAAGAGGAGAAAATGAAGAGTGGATTGGAACAGGCGGGTGGGTGCATGTGGTGGTAGTTGCCTGTAGAGTGAAGGAAGCAAAGTCGTCTTTTCATGGCTGTGTCTGGGCCTCTCTATTTTCGGTATGCAACAAACTAAAAATCACTTAAAGTAATAGAGAAGTCTAAGATTTCCCAATGAGACAACAAAGGACAAACCAGCAAAGCAGATGATAAAAAGATAAAAGTAGGAGTACAATGTGCTATAGACAGAAGTGCATCCTGGAGACTCAAGTGTCTAGTGCAGCATTGTGGATCATTCTATTTAAACTTCTTATTTAACTCTTCTTGAAGCTTTGTTTTCTTTTAATTCCCTACTTCTATCTGTATGTTTTTCTTATTCAAATGAAGCTATAAAAATATGAAACTTTAAAAATAAAATTTTAATTCAGTAGTGAGGCTGAATACTAGTTTCTATCAAGGGGATGAAAATATTGACCAATATTAGCAGCATTTATAATCTGTACTATAGCAATGCAGGAGTATGCAACTAGAATTTAATATACAATATATTTTGCATAAATGATATTTAAATGAAAGATATTGATATGAATAATCACTATACCTGTTCTTTAACTGACAGTATTAACCCCAAAACTATGAGAAATAACTCTATTAACCTCACCGAGACAGTGAATGTCCTCACTGATTGTGGAATACCGGAAAATATGCACTGGACCAATTTCACAAACATAAATGTTATTGTCTGTCCTCAAAATGTTTACATTCTTTCTTAAAAGAATAAGAAAAATATAAATACGCAATCAAATCTGAAAAGAACATTTATAAAGTAATATTGCAACAATGGTATGATAATGACAATAGCCCTCAAGGAAAGAAAAATAAAAATATATTTCGATTTGGATGAGATTAGTTGAGGTGAATTCTTAGAAGAGGGGATTTGAAACAGCGTTTTGAGGAGATGATAGATAAAAGTAAAGTGAAAAGATTCCGAGAACGAACTCGTACAAATACAGAGAGGCTGAAAGGAGAAAGTAGTAGCCATACTATGTTTGTAAAGCAGGACTTATTGTAAGGATAAATGTGAGAAAGAGTTCCAGTTATAACGTTATAATTATTCAGATATTAACAACATTTATAATTGACTAAAATATTTGAGTACACCTTTTAAAATGATTAGAAAACTATTCATCTTTTTGTGCATACATTTTTTTAGATCTGAATCATTCAGTCTACAAGTTCCTCCGTATGGTCCATAGCCTACTTTTTTTTTTTTTGAGACGGATTCTCGCTCTCCTGGCCCAGGCTGTAGTGCAATGGTGCAATCTCGGCTCACTGCAATCTCCATCTCCCAGATTCAGGCAATTCTTCTGCCTCAGCCTCCCAAGTAACTGGGATTACAGGCACCTGCCACCATGCCTGGCTAAGTTTTTGTATTTTTAGTAGAGACAGTTTCCCCATTTTAGCCAGTTTGGTCTCAAACTCCTGACCTCAGGTGATCCACCTGCCTCAGCCTCCCAAAGGTCTGGGATTACAGGCATGACCACCATGCCCAGCCTAATATCCTACTTTTTATTCCAGAATGAATACCTGGAACCTAAACTGATCTTACAAATTAAGAAATAGAATTAGCATTCAGAAAGCAAAAGAGTACCTACTCTGTACATGGTGCTGTCTGTATGTGTGCTTGTGAGTGTATGTATGTGTGTATATTTATGTATATATAATTTTTCATAAGTAATAAAAAATTAGTAATTTATTCAATTTCGAGACTTTCATTCAGTGTAATGTGAATGTATTGTACTTTTATTTCATAGTCTATTATGGCTTTTAAAAGTTTTTTCATTTTACAGCACAAAGGAAATGAAAAACCATTTCTTTTGTTGTATCTTTGTTTACAGGAACTTCTGAAAAGTAAAATGTGTACCCTTTTATTTCTGTAATCACTGAAAAATCCTTCTATATGTATCAGAAGAAATGTTATTAAAAAGTGAAAATTTTGGTTAAAAAACAAAGAGAAAAACTGAATGGGACCGAATGAACAGAAAATTATTTCATGGTAAAAGTGATACCATGTTAATAAGAAAATGGACAATTGCTAAATCAAAATGAATAACTACTAAAGTCTATCTCTGATCTCTTACCATTCACTAATTTTAATAATTGTTGTATATGCCATCTCTAATCATTTAGACATTAGAAAGATTCTCTAGAAACTGAATTGCCAAAATATTTATAGAAAGCATCTCAGAGTGTAATGACCTTCTCCTTGACACCCAATAATTATTAACACAGTTTCCACTTCAACATTCCCAATTCATAAAGCATTACATAACTATACAAATACTCCAGGCCTGACTTATGCTGTCATGTGTGTTGAGTGTATTTCATCTGGCAAGAAACAAATACTGGCTTTCTTCTTGTCCATCAGAGAGTGCCAAGGCACTATTCTATTACAAAATAAATATATAAACAAATCAATGAATATTAAAATTCCCATTCCAGTAAAATCTATACACCTATTGTCCTCCAAACACACTATAAGCCATCTCCCCTCTATAATGTTATGTTTGGCATTCAGTGCCTCTTCCTGGAATGGCCACCCCTGTCTTTACCTCCTGGGGCTTCAGTAGTCTTATCAGTAGTATGAAGTCTCACTTGAACAACTCCAATCTTGAGAATTTCCAACTCTGCTGAAATTCTGTATCATATTTTGTCTTTATCAATTGTTTGGCATTTATGTTTTTAGTCTTACATGTATGTTTGCATCTTACAAATTCTTACACTTAGCCTAATGTATTTAGTAAATACTTACCAGTATTTTTATTGAATTGGAGCTGCAAAATCAGGCAGACCATAAACTCAGTGGTGGTTTTGACCTTTCCTTGCTGAATAATCTGAAATTCCCTGAACTTCAGTTTCCATAGTGTAGAATGTGGATAATAGTAACTATTAGGATATACTTACTATTATCCTAATAGTAACTATATCCAATTAATAAATGGTGGTGGTGCTGTTGCTGCTGATGACAATGACAAATAACAATATCAACAATTGCTATTTTTTTCTTTCATTCTTTTCCTTCAGTGTGCTTGAACTGATTTGACCTTTTATCTAACATAACCTGGATACTTTTATTTATTCTTTGTATTGAAAATATTTCTGAGTCCCTTTGTTTCATCCAAACCCAAAGAATCCATTCAAGTTATGTCCTAAGTTTGATATGTTCATATGCATTCTCTATCACAGTGGATGTTTTTGTATAATTTTAGTACAATTATGTTCATTTTTTGTCCTTACTCATAATTAAAACTATGTGATACTTGCTAAAATAGAACACTACCAAATAATATTAATGAAGACTGCCAAATAATATTAATGAAGCAGAATAGAAAGACCAGAAATATTCCTTATTATATGCAAGAATTTCTATTTTTTCAAAAAATTTTAAGTCAATGGAGGCAAGATCAATTATTTAATAAATGGTGTTTGGATGGCCAGCTGAGGGGAAAAAAATGGTTCCAAAGCTAGCACAAGCCACTAAAATGTAACAGATATTCAAAAATTAGAAGAGAGAAAGAGAAAAAGAGAAACAATGAAAATATCAAAAGAAAAAAAGATCAGATACTTTTTTATATTAGGAAAATACTTTTTAATAAATCAGTTTTGCATATCAAATCTTTTTAGTGGTGAGGAACTAATTTCTTTAATTAACACAGAACTCCTACAAACCCATAAAAATTGTTGAAGAATATAAGCAAATAATTCCATTAAAAATATATACTGTGTATGGTTCTTAAACACAAGAATTGGTATTCAACTTGAATTATAAAATATAATCACATACTTTCTCTGATGCTTTCACCTATCAGATTGGCAAAAATTAAAAGAAAAAAATTGGTGGCAGCCTACTAGTGAAAATGTGGGGAAACAGAATTGCAAATTGAAGATGGAAGTTTAATTTGTTAAAATGTTATGGATGTTTGTTTTTCAGTTATCTTTTACATTTTAAAATACATGTATTTTCACAAAGCAATTTTGCTTTTAAATACTAATTACAGATTTACTAAGATAGGTGCAAAATGATGTATGTATGATAATATTCATGGTAATTTTGGTTGTAAAAAAATGAAAACAAATACTCATCAATGTAGCATTGGTAAAAATATTTTGTTATACTCATCCAAATAAAATCTTATTTACTTTAGAAAGCACTCTACATGCTAACTGTAAACCATCCCAAGATGTATTATTACATTTCAAAAGCAATATGCAGTCTGTGTGTATAATATTCTACTATTCATGTAAAAGAAATATTTATTACTTACCTTGGGTGCAATTGCATAGAACATCTCTGAATGGATACAAAAGAAACTAGGTACAATGTTTTTAACGAGGGGAAAATGGGCACAGAGAGAGGAGGACCAGAGACTTAATTTTCATTGTCGTCTCATTTGCATCTTTCAGATTTTGTAACCTAGATACATTGCCTATTTAAAAGAGTAAGAAAAGTAGATAATTTTTGAAAACCCTATAATTAGCCATGTTTTGAGAGCAACAGCAACAGACTGTATAATCTCCCCATATCTTTTTATATAAACACAGAATTTAGACCCTGCCAATCTGCCACTTAATTATTTTAATCATATGGAAGGGAAGGAACTTAAGATGATCTTGCCAGATGTCTTCTGTTTGCCTCTTAAGACCCACTCCACAGTTTCCCTGCCCCTGCCCTGGAGGTTAACCTCCATGGACAATGTCCGGAGTCTCTCTTGCCCCTGGCTTTTGTTTGGATAAGCCAATTGGCAGTCACAGCAGGAGATTACAGGAAAAAAAGAGTGCAGAGTAGGTATTCTCTGCCTCCCTATCTGTGGGACTCTCCTTCAGTTGACTGTGTCTTCCCTTCTCTTTTCATGGCCGCTGACTCATTCCTGAAGTCCCACACCTCAGGCCTGAGTGTTAACAGCATCACCTATGTACGCAATGTACCACCTATAATTTGTACCACCAATGTACAACCTATACCATGTGATGTTTCTCCCTGCAACCTTTGTTAACAGTCCCATTAAACCTTCCTCAAGTTGTCTGCATAGTGATCATTTTCTGTTTAGACCCTGTTACAGTGGAGGAAGTAGCTATTGTTGTTGTTTTGCTGTAATTAATATAGGAATGAATAAAAGTGAATATTTAATCATTGGCATGAACCATGTACAAAAGCAGAGTTAGGTGTTTTATATTAACTTCAAGAGAATATGTATGTCAAAATAGAGTCTTTATTCAAAATGAAGGGCACTCTGTTTCGTCTGCTTCTGTATCTATACAGTCTACTGGTTTCAAAGGTCTTTTTCCTTCACTTTTTTCTCCTTTTAAATTTGATTGCTAGGCATCTTACTATTTAATGGCACACGTACTATAAAATAGAGAGTAGAAAAGAGTCCAGTGAAATTATTTTATTTAGAAGAGATGAAAATATATTGATATTTCCTTCTAGGTGGTGGTGATCTTACAGTTCTGTTTCTTCCCACTGCTCCGTGCTACTTCACCTTTGTTCAAAGGTTGAATACAGATATTGAACTAAATATTGTAATAACTTCCTTGTCGTTAATATAAGGGTACTCATGGTACCCCTGGTTTTGGTTCCCGTGTAGGATGATCACGTTTTACTCAGGATCACGTGATATTATGAACCACGTGTGGCAATTCCACAACATGCAGCAATTGGCAGTGACCCTTTTTGCTTGTGCCCAGTCAGATAGATTTGTGTTATTTTGAATGGCAGAATCACTACAAGACTTTTTAATAAATAGAAAGTAACCATGACAGATTTTTGTCCAGACACATGTTCAGTGGTTATCTTGTGACAGAATACTCAAACAAGTTGTCAAACTTAAGAATGATTTGTGCATTTTCTTTTTGAAATAAAAATTTCAAATTTGCAGCCTTTCTTGTGACGTCTGGTGAGTTGCCACTTGGCGTATATCCTATTAACACACAGACACACGCACTTCATGTCAGGTGCCCCTTCAAGATAAAGGTAATTTTTCACAGTAATGGAAAAGCAAATGTTATTTGTTTTAAAAATGTTGCAAGGGAATATTCTGAAAATGTTATGTTTGTTTGGATATGTTTTCATAACTACCTGGATTTGTTAACAGAAAATATGTAAAAGCTGAAAAAAATCTTTTATCTGTGTACCTTTAAAACTTGGAGACAAAATTTTCTATTCTGTCATAAAATCTTCCAAATAACGAATTTGTAAGTATAAAGGTGCAACAGCTTCCACTAGCATGTAAGGACAACTGATAGCTATTGAATAATATTGAACTGTTAAGCAAAATTGTTTAAAATATTTGCTTAACTGTTGGATGGTATTATTTAAAAGTATTATCACTGAGAATGCATCAATAACATTAATGCAGATTATGGGGGATTTCCTCCAATTAGGTCTCTGCATCTTTGTGATGGCTTCTTCCCGGCAATGAAGCTAAGGAAATCAAATATTGGAATGAGACCTGGTTTATTGAGAGTTTTTAGCACAGAGGAGTGTTGAATTTTATTGAAGGCCTTTTCTGTTCCTATTGAGACAATCATGTGATTTTTTGTCATTGGCTCTGTTTATGTGATGGATTATGTTGACTGATTTGCGTATGTTGAACCAGCCTTGCATCCCAGGGATGAAGCCAACTTGATTGTAGTGGATAAGCTTTTTGATGTGCTGCTAGATTGGTTTACCAGTATTTTACTGAGAATTTTTGCATCGACGTTCATCAGGGATATTGGCCTGAAGTTTTCTTTTTTTGTTATGTCTCTGCCAGGTTTTGGTGTCAGGATGATGCTGGCCTCATAAAATGAGTTAGGGAGGAGTCTCTCTTTTTCTGTTGTTTGGAATAGTTTCAGAAGGAATGGAACCAGCTCCTCTTTGTACCTCTTGTAGAATTTGGCTGTGAATCTGTCTGGTCCCGGGCTTTTTCTGGTTGGTAGGCTATTAATTACTACCTCAGTTTTAGACTTGTTGTTGGTCTATTCAGAAATTCTACTTCTTCCTGGTTTAGTCTTGGGAGGGTATAGGTGTCCAGGAATTTACCCATATCTTCTAGATTTTCTAGTTTATTTGCATAGAGGTGTTTATAGTATTCTCTGGTGGTAGTTTATATTTCTGTGGGATCAGTGGTGATATCCCCTTTATCATTTTTTATTGTTCCCATTTGATTCTTCCCTCTTTTCTTCTTTATTAATCTGGCTAGCAGTCTATCTATTTTATTAATCTTTAAAAAAAAAACAGCTTCTAGATTCATTGATTTTTTTGGAGGGTTTCTTAAGGAGGTGTCTCTATCTCCTTCAGTTCTGATCTAATCTTAATTCTTGTCTTATGCTAGCTTTTGAATTTGTTTGCTCCTGCTTCTCTGCTTCCTTTAATTTGATATTAAGGTATTGATTTTAGATCTTTCACACTTTCTGATGTGGGCATTCAGTGCTGTAAATTTCCCTCTAAAGACTGCTTTATCTGTGTCTCAGAGATTCTGGTACATTGTGTCTTTTTCTCATTGGTTTCAAAGAACTTTGTTATTTCTACTTTAATTTTGTTATTTATCCAGGAGTCATTCAGGAGCAGGTTGCTCAGTTTCCATGTGGCTGTCCAGTTTTGATTGAATTTCTTAATCCTGAATTCTATTTTGGTTGCACTGTGGTCTGAGAGACTGTTTGTTATGATTTCCATTCTTCTGCATTTGCTGAGGAGTGTTTTACTTCCAATTATGTGGTCTATTTTAGAATAAGTGCTATGTGGTGCTAAGAAGAATGTATATATATTCTGTTCATTTGGGGTGGAGAGTTCTGTAGATGTCTATTAAGTTTGCTTGGTCCAGAGCTGAGTTCAAGTCCTAAATATTATTAATTTTCTGTCTCATTTATCTGTCTAATATTGACAGTGGGGTATTAAAGTCTCCCACTATTAGAGTCGAAGTCTCTTTGTGGATCTCTAAGAACTTGTTTTATTATTCTGGGTGCTCCTGTATTGGGTGCAATATATATTTAGGACAGTTAGCTCTTCTTATTGCATTGTTTCCTTTACCATTGTGTAATGCCCTTCTTTGTCATTTTTGGTCTTTGTTGGTTTAAAGTCTGTTTATCAGAGACCGGGATTGCAACTCCTGCTTTATTTTTGGTTTTCATTTGCTTGGTGAATATTCCTCCCTCCCTTTATTTTGTATGCATGTAACTCTTGAATGAATATAAACATCTGAGAGGTGTTCAACAATTTTTCCTCTTAGGAGTATGTGATGAAAAGTTTTGGTGACCTGTGCTTTTAATAATTGACTTTCAGATCCTGAGGGGAGGGGTTAAGCTTCAGGTTCAACATAAAAGTTAAACGGAACAGTCGTGTCTTGAGGTTACTGTCAGTACAAAACACATTGTAAAGCACCTTAGGAATTCTTTCACAGGTGTTCTGAATAGTAATTTTTAAACAACAAAAAGAGACCCCTCTGTCAGTTTTGTTTTATTCTTTTCAATTAAAAGAGAGAAAGTAATTTTCTATAAAAAAAAAAATAGTATGCAAGTGAACACAGCTCAATTAGCTTTTAAATGTAAATTTTAATTAGCGTTCTGACTCAGTGCCTAATTTGAATGTTGTCAGTTATCTGTGGTTTAGACTATTCCATGCCAAAATTTACTCTTGTTTGTTAGGAAGAGCCAAAAGTTGGCCTAATTCCACCCCTCTGCTTAGCATTTCATTAATGTAAAGCTTCCTGTTGTTTTAAGTGCCGCATAAATGCCTTTGTACACCTATCTGATATACGTCTTCTTTTCAAAGCAGAGCTTTTCTACTACCTTCTTTTAACTAGTAGAAATTAGTAATATGCATTCATCTGCTTCTTTAGTTAATTCAGCAGTTATTTAATGAATGCCTACTATGTGTTAAGCTTTGTCCCGTGCATTAAGATACAACAGTAAACAAAATAAAAATCTCAACACCCTAATGGAGTTTACATCCTAATGGAGGAAACAAATAATAAGCAAGACAAATAAATAAGGAGCATAAAATGTTCTCTCGTGAAAAATCAATACAAAGACCTATGATGGGAGGAGGCAGTGCAATTTCAGATAAAGCACCTGGGGAAGAGCTATTTGAAAAGCACTGGAGTAAAGATATTTGAGGGAGTCAGCCATGAAGATATTGGGTGAGGAGCTTTCTCTGCTGAGAAAACGGTGAGTTCAAAGGTATTAGAGTGTGCCTAGCAATGCAGGGAAGTATGAAAAGCCAGCGTAGTCATGTGAGGTATACACAGGGAAAGGAAACAGATCATGCAGGGTCTTATGGTTTTTGTAAGGTGGCTGAGTATCTGAATGAGAATGGAATCCATTAGCAGAATCACTTTGCCTGCTGTTTTGAGAATAGCATTAAGGAGACAAAGGCAAAAGCAGAAAAGTCACACATTCTTAAGAGTTATTGCAATAGTCAGCTGAGAAATTTTATCGTATTAGCTGAAGGTGGTACCAGATGTAGTCAGATTCTATTCTACTACTGAATTTTAGAATTCAGAAAATTTTAGAAATTTCTGCTTTTAATTTGAAGATAGAACTGACAGAATTTATTGATGAATTGGATGTGAGATATATTCATCATCTAGTGCTGCATAACTAAGTTTTATTCACTTAAGAAACACATATTTATTATTTCACTATTTCTGTAGGTCAGGAATTCAGGTACCCCTTAGCTGAGTTCTCTACCTCAGGGTTTTTCTCTCAAGAGTCTGTAATCAAGGTGTCAACCTGGGATCTACCCTCATCTCAAGATTCAAATGGAGAAAGATTTGCTTCCAAGCTCACTCGAGTGATTGCTGGCAGCACTTAATTCCTTGCCAGGAGGCCCACTTCATCAAAGCAAACATGTAAGAATAGCTAAAGAAAATACCAGCAAGACCAAAGTCAGAGCCTTTTACAACCTAATCACAGAAGATCACTCTATCAGCTTTGTCATAATATACTAGCTAGGAAGAAATCACCAGGTCCAGCCCACACTTAGACAAGAGTTTTACACAAAGACATGAACACCAGTAGGTGGGATCACTGGGAGCTACATCAGAAGATACCTCAGGGGGTTGAGAAGGGGAGGTGGGTGGCGGTTGATGGGGAAGAGTCAAGAATGACTCTCATGTAAATAACAATACGTAGGATTATTTTACTTGATAAACTCTCCTTTGGTGTTTAAAATTTTATTTTCTTCCTTGAATTGCAGAATTTTAATGGCTACAAATTGTAAGTTCCAAATCTTTGTCTTAGATCATTTGAGCTGCTATAACAAACATACCATAAACTAAGGGGCTTATGAAAAATAGGAATTCATTTCTATCAGTTCTGAAGGCTACAAAGTCCAAGATCAAGGTACCAGCAGATTCAGTATCTGGTGAGGGCTTGCTTCCTGCTTCACGGACAGCTGTCTTCTCACTGTTTTCTCACATGGCCAAAGGGATACAGGAGCTCTCTGGGATTTCCTTTACAAGGACACAAATCCCAGTCATGAGATCTCCACCTTCATGACCTAATCACATCCCAAAGGCTCCACCTCCTAATATCATCACATTAGTGGTTAGGATTTCAGTGTATGAATTTTTAGAGGAATACAAACATTCAGTTGATAGCATTCATGCATTCATTATATCCTTTAAAGAAAAAAAAGACTGTCTGCTTCCACTCATAATCTGTCAATGACATTTACCTTATGCCAGTTCTATTTGTTTTCTTTACCATTCTGGAGTTCCCAGAAGTTATTCAGTCCCAGCACTGTGTATTAAGAATTCAAATGTGCCTCTTGTTGCCTTACAGAGCAAGGATACAAGTCCTTGTTCTCAACAAGAGCTCAGCAAAGGCAATTGTTTATCTGTTAGTTTACTGAGCGATTTAAAGTTTAGGAATAAATAAAGTTTTTAAAGTATTAAATATTTTGGACAAATGTCCAAGGCCATGCAGCAAGATCATTCGTCTGGGGTAAATACCTGAGGTTTGTTGTCTCATGACAAGGAAATTAAGGACGCAGACACACAAGTGAGTTTAAGAGCAGAGGTTTAATAGGCAAGAGAAAGAGAAAAGCTCTCTCTCCTACAGAAAGAGAGGGGCTCCCACGTGGGTCTCCCAGTTTCATGGTGAAATGCACAGGGGGGGTTTTATAGATGAGCTTGTGGAGGTGGTGTCTAATTTACATAGGGCACAAGAGATTAGTCAGACTAGGTGTGCCATTTGCATAGTGCAAAGAAGCTAGCCGCCCCACCCTCATCTTTTATTATTCAGATGGGTCCCCTACCTGGCCAGCACCATGTTGCCTGTTCCTTTACTGCACACTTGGTTGGCAAAGAAAAGGGAAGATGGAGCCTCCAGGTTGAACATGCCTGGCCCCCAGGTAACCTTTTCCTATTGACACAGTTGTCGGCATTCACCTGTGCAAGCTTCCAGCTTGCTTATCTACATATGCAGCTTGATTTTACAAGCTGCTCTTTGTTAGAAAAGAAATAATTTGGGGGCTGCTTTTTGTTAAAAGAGAACCTTACCAAGGACTCTCTTACTCTCACCAACTGCTTAAATAATTTATTTTTAGCTTCTGTATCATGTATACTACTGGTAAATGGCAGAGCTGGGTTGACAGTCCATTCTTTTTATATAAAAGTTTTCAGTTTTTGAGAACTTTGTAATCTTGAGGAACAAAACCAATTATCTTGAAACCATCAGAAAAAAATGGTGACTTTCAAAGCATTATAATGTGAAATAGAAGTACAATGGAAACATAGAAAAAGGAACAATAAGGGTAGACTGGAATAGAGAAACTGGCTGGGAGGAGACAAGACCAAACTGGAGCCATAGATAATGGATAGAAGGAAGACACACAGATTATAGTGTATTATGTAGTTTGTGCATAGGAAATTATTGAATACATATAAATATAAAATTGATGTTCATAGAGAATAGTTAAGTGCTTTCCTTTGATTCTGCAAAGTCATATATTACCCCTCTCTTTCTTTCTGAATTTCCTTTTGGATGGCAATTGAGGAAGTAAGAAATGAAAACACATCCAGTGTACTAATAGTTTAACAATCATTCTTCAGTGTCTTTTAGCCATCAGAAAATAATACTGTCTTGTAGACAACCAAAAATATAGCCCATTCTTCAGTGCCCCCTGCTGTGGCCTCAGTTCTGTATGAGCCCTTTTCTGCCTGTCCTAACCACATCATTGATTTTGGAATATGTGTGTATGTTCTTACCACTCCAAAAATTTCCTCTGGGCTTTGTGTTGCAGTTTTCCATCAAGTACACCTCCCCACTCTCTCTGTTTGTAATCATCTGTGCTGATTCTGAAACCGTTCAATCTCTATAAAATAAGAATGAGGTGCACTGATTTTTTTTTTTTAATGAAAGGCCACATCTTTTATTCTAGACTCTCTTTCAATCAGAATGAATCCAGTGATCGCCATAGTAGAGTTAGCTGCCTATTCTTACAGTTTTTAAAGTCAATATGAACAAAGATAACATGGACTGTGCATGAATCTAGAGTTAGGGTAATTACTTTTATAATAACTAAAACCTAATCAAACACTTCGTATTATTTAATTAGAATCTAAATATGTAAATAAGTGATGACAGTTTTTTAAGTCAAGATATAGAAAATTCTACATCACTTCTTTTATAACCTTCTTTCTTTAATATTAAAGAAACTAATTAACATTAATTAATTTATTAATGTTAACAATTTATTTTACATCGATGTTCAAAAATGAAATTTAAACTTCTTAAGTTTTATGGATTAATCTTCCCTGTTCTTATTTACTACCTTCATCTTATCCACCATAAGCTAGGTAAGTTTTATAGACAGAAAGGTATGAAGAAATGATAGGGACAGGCCAGTAGGTCTTCCAATTGCTTTTCATTTCCAAGAGTGGATTAAGCATTTTAATATATTATGTATTCTAAGGGATGAAATAAATGTTAGTGTGAAGCAATAATTTTCTGGGCATATTGTATTATTTAGGGCAAAAGAAATTCCCATATCTCAAAGAACTTGCTTATATGGTGAGCCATGGGTTAAACCAAGAAGAAAAAGTAGATTGCATGGTTAGTCTTGCTTAGAACTGTGCCTAGTGACTTGTAGATGCTCGTTGTATATATTACATGAATGTTGGATGAATTTTTCAAATAGCTCAGTGGCCTAAATGCTAAGTAGAGGTAGTGGGCAGAATTCTAAGATGGCCTTCAGTTACCCTCCTCCTAGCCAGATCCCCTGCCCTACAATGTGGGAAGAAGGTGAACATGATGAGTATCACTCTTGTGATTGTGTTACATTATATGGCAAAGGACAGATGATACTGAGTGGGCCCAACTAATCATTAGAGCCCTTGAGCCCTTATAAGCAAAGACTTGCCTCCAGGCGGCAGGAAACGAAGTGAAAGAGATTCAAAGTTCAAGCAGAGTTTGATGCAAGGGGATGCTCTGTGACTGACTTTGAAGATGTTAGGGGTCATGCAGCAAGAATGACATGGCTTCTAGTTGCTGAAAATGGCCCCTGGTTGATAGCCAGTTTAGGAAGAAAAAAAAAAAAAAGGAAGAGGGGAGGGGGTGGACTCTCCTTACAATCACCAGGAACTGAATTCTCCCAACCATCTGAACAAGCGTAGAAGTGAGTATTTTCCCAGAGTCTGGACAATACTTGGATTTTAGCCTTATGATACCCTGAGCAGAGCACCGGCCATATCGTTCCTGGACTTCTGACTTACAGAACTATGAGTCAATAAGCGGCCATTGTTATAAGCCACTAAAGAAGACTGTCAGCACCCACTCTCATTAAAATCTAAAAGAACCCTGAGGAAAGAGAGATTTAAGAAGTTTATCACCTGGAAATCATAAGTTAAAATTTTTTAGATATGTAACTGTCCCTCAGACAACCCCCAAATATTATAATTTACAAATTCATAAATAATTGCATATAGAAGAGCAAGCATCTGAAGAGCAAGTCAGTTCACTGCAAGTTGTTTTAGCCACTTAACCTAAGTCTAAGGCATTTAGAAAAAGTAAAAGAGACTAACCTACATGATAAGCCAGTTAATAAACTAGCCTAGGTTAGGAAGCAATTAATTATTTTGGTTGTAAACATCCCTCACTACAACGGATTTCTCAAATACATGTTCATGGGAAAGGGTGAAAGATTCTTTCTACTGCTTATACATCGATCCCTGCGAATGTGTAGACAGCTTTATATTATGTAGTTGGCATCTTTCCCTGTTAGGAACAACTAAATTCAAATTCCACTATTTGGATTATATATTGGAAATGCACTAGTTACAGCAAAATTTATATCTAATCTGTTGCATGCTTAACCTATGCCTAAATTGAATGAACACTTTAATGAAATAGACTCAATATTAACCAAGTCTGTGATATACAGAGAATCACTGTTATTATACTACATCAAATGCTATACTAAAGCTCTCTGAAACTAAGACCAGAGTCTAGCTCTGTCATCCATACTGGAGTGCAGTGGCCTGATCTCGGCTCACTGCAACCTCTGCCTCACGGGTTCAAGTGATTCTCCTGCCTCAGCCTCCCGAGTAACTGAGATTACAGGCACCTGCCAACATGCCTGTCTAATTTTTGTATTTTTAGTAGAGACGGGGTTTCACTTTATTGACCAGGCTCTTCTCAAGCTCCTGACCTCAATATGCCTGCCACAGCCTCCCAAAGTGCTGGGATTACAGGTGTGAGCCATCGCACCCAGCCCTTCTTTTTTCTTAATGACTTTTTTCTACATGTTATATTTATTAAGGCAGAGTTGACATCATGTTTAAGAATAATAACCCTGGACTGAGGTAAATGCAAATTTGAATCTGACACTTAGAAGTTGTATGATTATGAAAATGTTTCTAAACCTCTCTGAGACTCAGTTACTTAATATGCAAAAAAGTATGTTTAAAAATATTGTTTTGTAGGTTTTAATTAAGACTAATTGTCCGGGTGCGGTGACTCACTCCTGTAATCTCAGCACTTTGGGAGGCCGAGGAGGGCGGATCACGAGGTCAGGAGTTTGAAAACAGCCTGATCAATATGGTGAAACTGTGGCTGTACTAAAAATACAAAAAAATTAGCCAGGCGTGGTGGCACATGCCTGTAATCCCAGCTACTCAGAAGGCTGAGACAGGAGAATCGCTTGAACCCGGAAGGCAGAGGTTGCAGTGAGCCGAGATGGTGCCATTGCACTCCAGCCTGGGTGACAGAGCAAGACTCTGTCTCGAAAAAGAAGTAAATAAATAAATATAAATAAAAAAGATTAATTGAGATCATATATATATATAGCACTTAGCACACTGCCTAGAATAATTAAATCACTCAATACATCTTACCTATTTTTATTGTTGCTATATGAAAATTAGAAAATGCAGATTAGCATAGTTATCAAATAAAGTATTTGATAGTCCCTGTTGAGAGAGGCAGTAATATTGCCTAGGGGTTAGGCATGCAGATCTACATTGATCTACATTGCCAAATTACCTTTTATTAAGGTTGTAAGGATTTACACTTCTATTAACAATAAATTAGAGCGGCTGTTTCCTGTATCCCCACCCACATCTGTATTCTAACTTGGTTTGTTAATAGTGTCTAATTTTTGAGGTAATTGAATTACGAATGAGGTTGGGTATAATTTTCTATTAGCTTTTCTTTAGTATTTCTTAATTTTTGAATGGTTTATTGTTTTAAGATGGTTGTTGTACCATTTGCACTCCAAAGAATTCCAATTCTCAGTAAGGCCCAATAGTAATTGTATCCATTTATCATTGCTGCGGTAACAAATTATTGCCAGCTTAGTTCCAGAGATCAGAGCCCAAAAACTGGGTTTCATGATCTCAAATCAAGGTGTTAGCAGGAATGCATCCCTTCGAGAGGATATGGAAGAGCATCTCTTGCCTTGTTGCTCTGGTCTGAATGCTTGTGTCTCCCCAAAATTTATATGTTGAAACCTAATCACCAATGTCCTGGTATTAGGAATTGGGGCCTTTGGAAGGTGATTAGACTGTAAGGACAGAGCCCTCCTAAATAGGATTAGTTGCTTTATAAAAGAAGCTCCAGAAAGCTAAATAGCCCTCTCTACTATGTGAGGACACAGCTAAAAGATGCCATCTGTGAACCAGAAGCAGGCCAGACACAGAATCTGCTGGCACGTTGACCTTGGACTCCACAGACTCCAGAACTGTGAAAAACAAATTTCTGTTGTTTATAAGCTACCCAGCATGTGGTATTTTGTTACAGCAGCCTGAGTGAACTAAGGCACTTGCCTCTTCCAGCTTCAAGAGACTGCCCACATTCCTTGGCTCCTGTCCTTCCAGCAATGGCATCACTCTGACCTCTGCTTCTGTTGTCACATCTCCTCTTCCTTCTGACCCATCTGCCTCCCTCTTATAAGGATGCTTGTGATGACATTGGGCCCACCCAGGAAAATCTTCCCATCTCAAAGTCTCAAAATCTTTACTTAGTCACATCTACAGGTCTCCTTTATCATGTAAGGGATATATGGACAGGTCCAAGAAGTAGAATGCAGACATTAAGAGTGGAGGAGTAGGTGCATTATTCAGTTTACCATAGGAAGTCACTTTCATTTCTTCCTTGTGTAGCCTTTAATCCACAGTATGTTAGCTAATGCTTACAAATGGCTGAAGAAATTTAATTCCAATATTAAAGTATAAAGGGTCTACCAAATATTGGCTTTTCACAGATCCTACGCAGAATAAAAAACAACCCTTTTACAAAAGATACACCTAATCCACTTAAGAACACAATACAAAAAAAAAAAAAATGTGGTTTTCCCTTAAGGGTATTACATGCATATTATATCTGACATTATGATAAACCAGAGTGAAATCAAGTAAGCAGTCCATTTCTCTCTCATTCCCTCTGTTTGCATTATCTCGACTATCTTAGTTCAGGCGCTTTTTTGTAGATTATTGACAGAAGGTAAGTCAAAAAGCATGGATGACTGAAATCTGGGCCAGTGCCCATGGGAAAGCTAAAGGAAACCACTGCATTTTTGTTGTTGCTGTTGTTAGGCTGCAAGAGAATCCAAACGTTAGGGCCAAGTTTAAAAGAGAGGAAGCTTTGAATGTGGTCTCTGGTTTTATTCCAAGTAATGTCAGTTTTTTGGCAAGTTGAATTTCTGACTCAGGAATTTCTTCTCGCTGATTAAATTGGCCTCATTTCAACACATAATATTGGCTGCTTCCTAAAGATTAACTTGCTTACCAACAATATAATCTATTCTCTTAATTACTAGAAAAATTAAATTATCCAGCATTGCATTCTTTTCAATGGTTTGCAAACAAACATTTTTTTTAAAATAAATGCTGTAATTTACAAAATGCTCTTTTCACATAGCATCATTCTTTGTAAAAGAATACCATAGCCTTTCTTGGATACACTTAAAAGTAGAGTTTTTCTATAGATCATGGGATAATTCGGTAATTAATAATAATATATTTGATTTTGTCTCCATTATTAATAGTCACTATCATCAGCATTAATTACTGTGATCTGATTCTGATTTCTGTTATTCTTTCAGAGTCATAAGATTTGCTTTAGTTATTCATTGTCATGGTATATCCTACATACCAAAATTTTATGACATATAGAATGGGCTATTTCACTATTTGATTTTCATGCATACTTATAGTAGAACTTACCAATTTTAGTAACATATCTAATAGAAATTATATAAGGCAGCAAGAAACTAAAGCATTACCTCCCTTTGACAATGAGTAGCTCAGCAGCTGAATAAAATTCTGAAAATATAAATTGTTAGACTCCTCTCTGCCATAAAGAAATCTTTCACCTTTAATGCCTTAATCCAGGTTTTCCCTCCCATAGACAAACTTAGCATAAGCAACATGAGGATTCCTGTTAAACATTTACACAAGAGGAATAATACTTCCTAATTAATCACCAGTGGACTGCATCAGTGATTATATGATGGTCGTGTTTCTAATGCAGGTGTTCATAATTTGAATGGAATTTAATAAGCAGGGGTAGTTTATCAGCGTTTATTCTCTGGTGCAAACCAAGGCAATTAAGACAGCTTTGTGTTCATGTAATCACACAGCATAGAATGGGAGAAATGGGAGAGACATCATATGTCTTCGTGACCTAGACTCACATTTTACAAATGAGGAAACTGGGGTCCAGAGAGGCTTGAAGACTTCCTGCTCCAAACTCCTTTGTATTATCCATAAATGAGTTTGTTGATGGCCTTAGAGCTGGTAATAGCCAGATCTACGAAGATGAGACAGGCCCTTCACTCCTCCTTTCTGCTCTTGGTCTCGCTTCCTCCCAGATATTCAGCGTCCTTTCCTCTTCTTCACATCTCAGCCTATCAGAGCCCCGATCTCAGACCATTATGCTTTACTGTGTACTGAATTCCATTATTACCTTCCCCAGAATGATTTGTACTAACAAATCATAAATTGTGGATTTGTGGAGTGAAAAACTGTCTGACTTTAGTGAATGAATGAAATTTGAAAAGGGGCTGCCTTAAGTGTAAAGCTGGTCTCATATACCCTTAAGTACTGCTATTTTTTTTTTTTAATTATACTTTAAGTTCTAGGGTACATGTGCATAATGTGCAGGTTTGTTACATATGTATACATGTGCCATGTTGGTGTGCTGCACCCATCAACTCGTCAGCACCCATCAATTCATCATTTATATCAGGTATAACTCCCCAATGCAATCCCTCCCCCCTCCCCCCTCCCCATGATAGGCCCCATTGTGTGATGTTCCCCTTCCCGAGTCCAAGTGAGCTCATTGTTCAGTTCCCACCTATGAGTGAGAACATGCGGTGAAGTACTGCTATTTTAAAAGCCCAAGATCAACGCTAGCAGGTTTAGCGTCTGGTGAGCACCTGTTCCTCATAGATGGTACCTTGTATGTGTCCTCACGTGGTGGAAAGAGAAAACAGGCTCTCTCAAATCTCTTTTATAAGGGCACAAATCCCATTCATGAGTTAGGAGGCCTCATGACATAATCCCTTTCCAAAGTCCCCACTCTTAACGCAACTGCATTAAACATAGGTTTCAGCACATGAATTTGGGGGAAATAACAATATTCAGACTGTAGCAATAGGTCTAAATTGTAAATGACAATACAACAAACAGCTATGAATTCACTAGCAAGTTTAAGAGGCATCAAAACACGAACTTTGACAACCCCTATATGACCTATGTCAATCATATTCATTTAATCTTTCTTGTCAGAAGAAGAAATGACTTTTATGTTAATTATTTCAATTCATTTTTTTGTATGACCCTATCACTAATGTTTACACCCTTACAAAAATATATTATTTAGTTTTATGTGTTTTTAGCCATACATAAATAGAACTGTATATGTCTTCTGCAAATTTTGTGTGGGCAAAATTATCTTGAAATTCACGCATGTTTTTGTTTGTAAATTCTAGTTTGTTAATTTTCACTAGTTTATAGTACTCTGTGGTATAAATGTATCACAATTTATCTCTTCTACTTTGGATGCCATGAATATTTATTGTGAGTACTGATATTTTTGCATTTATTTCTATCATTGTATTTTGTCTTTTCTAATTACCTTCATTTTCTGTTTCTTTACTCTTTCCTTTGTTATCTTATTTTAAAGAATTTTTTATTTCATTTCTCCCTTGACTAGTTTGATATTTGTAAACTCTATCTAATCTACTAAAGCACTATGTTAGAAATTGTAACTTCATCACTTAATTTATCAGAATCTAAGACTGAAAAATAAGAAACTTTCTTCATCTATTCATTCATTCAAAGAATTGTTACAGCCCTTTGAATACCTCAGTCAAAAAACATACAAAAACCTTTCAGAAGTTCCTGTTGGAACTACACTCCGTGAAAACTTCCTTCTTAGTGAATTTAGCGTACTTTGTGTTTCCATCTTAGTGTCATTTGGTACAATCCAAACAACTTGCTTCCTAATTTATATGCTATTGGTGTTAGGTGTTAGGGTTCTATTTTATTGTATGTTTAGTTTTACAAATATGTTGTTAGTAACTGTTTATTTAGTAAATATTTATAGGTTTTGCTTTCTTTGTCCATCATTTCTTCTTGCATCTTAGTCTTTTCATCTAGAATCACTGTCTTTCTACCTGAAGAGGCTTCTTAGTGGAAGGGTGTTGTTGCAAACTCTGGTCCTTTTTATTTTCTAAAATAACTTTAGTTCATATTCATTTTTGAAAGATATATTTGCTGAATATACAACTCCAGGTTCACAGTTGTTTCCTTTCAGTAATTTGGAGATATTCTATGATCTTTTGACTTCAACTGTTGCTGTTGAGAAATCATTCATCATTCTACTGATTTCTTTTTAGATACTCTTCTGGCCATTTTTAAGACCTCTTTGTGTCTAGATGTGTTTGGATATCAACTTTTTTTTATTTATTCTGCGTGGAATTTGGGCTTTTGGACTTTGAAGATAAGTGTTTTTCATTAACATTCTAAAGTTCTGAAAATTTCTCAACTTTTATTGCTTTGGATACTATCTCTTTCATTATTTCCCTGTTCTCCTTCTGGAATCCAATTAGATATATATTAGATCTACTCACTGTATTTTACCTGTCTTTTTTATTGTTATTCTACATCCTTCTTTTTTTTATCTTCCTATACTAGATTTTATATATATATATATATATCTCCTGCCTCCAAGATGGAGTCTCTCTCTATCACCCAGGCTGGAACACAGTGACGCGATCTCGGCTGACTGCAACCTCCGCCTCCCAGGTTTACGCCATTCTCTTGCCTCAGCCTCCCGAGTAGCTGGGACTGCAGGTGAACACCCACCATGCCCAGCTAATTTTTTGTACTTTTAGTAGAGACGGAGTTTCACCGTGTTAGCCAGGACGATCTCGATCTCTTGACCTTGCGATCTGCCCGTCTCAGCCTCCCAAAGTGCTAGGATTACAGGCATAAGCCAGGACACTGGTCAATTCTAGATAATTTTTTAAAAATTTTTATTCCTGTTAATTCTCTCCTCAGCTATTTTTAATATTCTACTGTGTGTATATGTGTATTTATGTATGTATATATTTGCATGCATGTATATATTATACACAGAGCAAGAGATAGTTTTAAATTTTAATTATGCATTTTTATTACTGAAAGTTATTTTTATTATTTATTCTGTTACTAAAGTGTCTTGCTGTTATTCATCTTTTTTATTCCCCCTTAGTTCTATAAAAAGTTATTTAAACATATTAGTTACCACTGTTTTCTTATGTATGTCTGATAATTCCAACTGCTCGAGTTTTTATGGATCTAATTCTTTTAATTTTGTTGCTACCAACTCTGATTTATAGAGCAAACTGGAATAATCTCAACATTATCACTTTCTATCTTGAAATACTCAAATTTCTGCTTTCAACTCAGAACACCTTCAGACTTTGTATCAAAGTGTTGATTTTCAAACTTCCTTACTCGTAGAACCCTTTTTAAAGGGAAGTTTTACACCACACAACAATATATAAATGTTAAAGTTAATTTTATTCATATAATTGCTTTACATAAGTTTAAGTTTATAACATTTGTTACACATTTAATCAGATAAGTCTATTTTAAAGAATATTTTTAGTGAGTGCCTTCGAAAAGCTTAAACATTTGTCAGATGGCATGATGACTAGATGGATGGATGATTTATTTAGAGAAGCTTGAAAGGTTCAATAAATAGCACATAGGGAAAAAGTCAATAGCAAACCACTTTACTTTAGCACAAACAGGAGAAAGCCCTCTTAAGATGACTCTAAGGTCAGATAATCACCATTACCCTTCTCTAACCTTCATCTCTTGCTAACAACTAATTCAATCACACACAAACAAAGTAATAACATTTGACACAAATAGAATTAATAACTTCTTTTTTCACTTTGAACGTTTCTAATTTAGTATAACTAATATGAAAATGCAATAGTGCATTTCTTAAAAACAAAACATAATCAACAGGACTCAATTTTCACCTTTAATTGTTATTTTTATTGAGCTCACTTTTGGAATATACCATTTTTTAGAAGAACAAATTCTAAATAACTTTACTATTGTCATTCATAGTGTATTAGGCTTGAAATGCTCAATGATAGGAAGCCATGCACAAATAATTTGAAACTGTTCATGGAACAGCCTCATTAATTCAATCAAACAAGTTAGAACTATCTCAGTTTGCTCAAAGCTGGCAAATCAATATTAAGTATTACAGACACAGCTTCAGAGAATTGATTCTACTCCTCCTACTCTTAGAATCATTCCAGGTATAGGTGTATTATTCTGGAAAGAAACCCAACACACAAAATGTTAACCTCCAAAACCACAAAGCAAGCATGCAAAGGGTAATATTTCATTTCAAATTTGTCTACAGTTGGTGTCCTTGTTGACATTTGGAATGCTCTCCTCAACCAGAACATTTAAAAGAGTTTGTTTTACAAAATTCTATTTACAGATTTTTTTTTCAGAAACTTTTCAACTATGAAAAGCAAAATAGACCTGAATCAAGAACCAGTGTAAGACAAGATTTACCTGACAAGGATCTTGATTAACATTTCACTTATGATAAATTTAGTCCTTCCCTGGGAATCCCCAGAAATATGCTCCTCATGTTAGGTAGGGAGATAGACATTAGCAGCTGGGAAGGGGTAAGAGAAGAGAGCAGAAAAGCCGTCTCTAAAACTGCACCTGGTCCACCTAAGTTCAGCTCTGGAACCACCCTAACTTCACCCTAACAGAAGGAGTTTTTGGTGGAGTCTGTATCCAGCACATCCTATAGAAAGAGAAACTAGAGCACAAGTGGAAATCCCCCAAAGTAGCGCATGCCCAGTAACCACCTAAAGCTCTATCTTGGTTCATGATACCATTATTATAATAAAATTTACATGTGGTTTTGCTCCCCTGAGTGGACATTTTTTAAAACAAATTATAGATAAAAACATGCACAGTTTAGTTTTAGCTGCATAATCGTAAACTGCCAATCAAATGACATCATCCTGTCACTCAAACACAGCCCAAACCTCAACTGCTCCCCAGAAACTCCATAAAAGCACCTCGAGTTTTGTAAAGAGGTGCTGATTTCACTTCACAGAAATAAGTCCACTCTTCCTCTGAGAGTATATTTCTATGCTTCAATTAACTTTGCTTTAAGCTTGCATTCTGGGGTTAGTCTGCATTTTTTTTTTTTTTTTTTTGAGACGAGTCTCCCTCTGTGGTCCAGGCTGGAGTGCAGTGGCGCGATCTCGGCTCACTGCAAGCTCCGCCTTCTGGGTTCATGCCATTCTCCTGCCTCGGCCTCCCGAGTAGCTGGGACTACAGGCGCCCACCACCATGCCCGGCTAATTTTTTGTATTTTTAGTAGAGACGGAGTTTCACCATGTTAGCCAGGATGGTCTTGATCTCCTGACCTCGTGATCCGCCTGCCTCAGCCTCCCAAAGTGCTGGGATTACAGGCGTGAGCCACCGCACCCGGCCTAGTCTGCAATATTTTTGTTTACTCGCAAGAACTGAGATTTCTGGTCCAGAGCTCCAACTCTGTTCATCTCCTAGGGTTAAATATCCATTTCCAAGGCAGAATTCCTACTAACACATCACAAGATCAAATGTTCTGGTGGCCATCCTCTTGCAAGGACTTTACTTTTAACTATTCCTGACATACTTTTCTCACCACCTCACAACTGCTAAGTATTCTTCCTTCTTGCCTTCAGAATTCTCGCCTTCAGAATCATCTTCAAATTCATGGACTGATACTTTAAATGCTTAAGAGGATATTCTTGAATATCCTTGTATTCTATTATTCAGTTGATCTGACTGACACAGTTTCCTAAACTCAGTTTAAGATCATTATTTGTAAAGCTACAGGGAATAACTAGTTACCTGACTTGTCCCTTTATTGACTCTAACTACCACATTGCGATTCATTGTTGTATCTCATGATTTTTGAGCAGTAATATTCTGTGATTAAAAAATAATTTCCAGCCATTTATGATTCAAAATTGGTTGCTCAAGGAATGAATTTCATAAAAAAAAATGACTGTAAGTGCTTCTGTGAATTACTTTTTTAAAAAAATATTTTAATCCAATCCTTATTGCTGTGAAGAAGAGACTACAGGAAGAAGCATGTGCTTAATGACCAGAAAATGAGTCAATCCATTGATGTGAAACTGAGCAGCTTAATATTTTTGGTTAATGGTGAGTAATGCACAAAACAAGCCAATGACTAAAATATATCTTAGGGAGAAGAAAAAGACCAACATGATTTTATTTTTCTGAAATTATAACATCAGAATTCATCTTTGCAGCAAAAGGGTCTCTAGAAAGTGTTACATACATTCCTTGATCATATACCCAGATTGCTTCAATCAGCTAATTAGACAAAGCCTTTATATAGTATTTTCAATCTTTATTTCCAAATCAGAGTTAAATTTGCTTCCTACGTCAGTGTGACTGGCAGCTCCTCTGTCACCCTCAATCTCTAAACTATCGCTTCTAATTTGGAGTTGCCTGAGAGACCCATTTCTGAAAAGGAGGCTCTTACCTACAAAGCAGTTTATAGCTTCTTTGATTTCAGGGCAACAAAGCTTTCAACTCTGCATAAAATGGAAATGATTATTTCTTACGAGAAAGAAAGGAGTGAACTCCTGCTGGGGGGAAAATGTTTTCTTGGAAATACTTTTATAAACTTGGCAATTAATAAAATTGCTTATTTAAAACTATCACCTTTTCAAAGACATACTGAATATGCTCAAATTATCCTATACTTGTAATCACTTTTCAAATTGTGGTTAAAGTTTATTTAAACTATTAAATATATTACTCTGACTTTTGTCCTATGGATGCTTATCTTAGCCCCTTTGAATATTTTCTAATAACTAATTTCCCCAAGTTTCTTCCACTCCTCAAATTATTCTTTCTCTCTCCCCTCCACGTCTCTGCCCTTCCACATTTGGTTTCTTATATTAACTTTTGATATTTCATTTTATTTTTCTCCACAAAAGATGAATGTATGCTTAATTCACCTATAAAGTCTCTCTTTAAAAAAAAAAAAAAAAAAAAAAGCTTATTACGCCCACTGGTTACTATAATACCAGATATCAGCACCTCTTATTACCTAGCTATCTTCACGAATTGTTTAAAACTTGTCAAGTGTGGTAAAAGAAAATGTAGCCACCTGCTACTCTTTTTTTTTTTTTTTTTTTTTTACATTTGGGTTTTACGACTTTCTGACACGTGGCATTACCAGCTTTGTCACAGGCTTTAGAGTCATATCTAAAGTTTACCCGAGAGTTAAAGTTCAATATACTTTATTTCTTTATCACATTAGCTATTGTATCTCCTCTTTTACTCCACACATCGTTCTGCTTGTGTCCACAGTGGGTGGTAAACTGCCAATTTAAGGCATAGTGTGATGTGGACTGCCAATTTAAGGCGTAGTGTGGTGTAGACTGCCAATTTAAGGCATAATATAGTAAATAATTTGGAAGATATTATTTATGATAATATTATCATGAGTGAAGGTATGTAGCTGGCAAAGAAGCAGTTAAATTTATAACTGATCTAGATCTAGACTAGCATTTGAGTTGTGTTAGTCAAGGCCAACCAGAATATTTTTCAAGGCTGCCCGTTAGCAGAAAAAGTGTTCAAGTCAGGACACAAGTTCAAGGTAGGAAGATGCAGAGTCCAGGGTCTCTACTACTTGGTCAGAGAGCTTTGAGTTAGAGACTTGCTAATAACTTAGAGATGCATATCCCAAACATGTCTTCCATGAAACCACAGCCCTGTGCAGTTAGGGCTTAGTGGTCAAGTAAACCTGCAAATGCTTTGTTCCAACCATAGAAAGTCGTGGTGCACTTTAAAATGTAAAGATGCTGAAAACTCCTGTGCTTTAGAACAATTCTGTTTTTGTAGCTTTTCTCGAACCTATTTGACCTGTTGACTTTCTTTGAAGTAATACTCTTTGGAAACTAGAGCCTAGGATGTATGCTTACCACCTCGTCTCTCAGCTTCATAACTGGTCCTCATGTTCTGTAAGCCACACGGTTCATTCCTCAAAGAATCCCTTGCAACTGTTCCTTCCTTCCAGCCACCACCCATGTTCATGTCAGTCCTTCTCAATATATCAATAGAAGGAAGGAAAGATGGACATAGTTCACATCAACAGGAGAATGTATAGTTTCAAAAATCAAAATTAAATATGATAATGTTTTACTTATCATCAAAATAATTTACTTTATTTCAAACTTTCCAAAAGAATTAAAGGGCATGAGATTAATTTTATATGTCTAAAGATAGAATAGATTTTAAAAAGTTAAAAAACATTAACTTCAACCTTTATGATGCCCTAAGCATTGAATCAGATTTACTCTAAACTATTTTTCTACCTTCCAATGTACCATAGTCACCCTCAGCAATGCAATTATCTGAAAAGAAACAAATGAAAATACGTGTCCTCATTTTGACCGACTTTCTGGTATGCCATGAAGATGCCAGGGAAAGCAAAGCAATGCTCCAGAAGGACCAGTTGCCTTACCTCAGACAAGACAATTACTGCTATGAACCTTAGTCTTCTCATGTACAAAATGGGCACTCAGGATTAGAGGAATCTCAACCTACATGAATTCAACATCTCCTCCCTACTCAAAAATCTTGAATGTATATACTGCTCTCCCTGGTGCTACCTATAGAACAAATCTATCTTTTGGCTTAGGTATTTAAGACCTTCCAAATCTATTACAAATCTATCTTTTTAACCTTTCACTAATCCTCACCATTAACTTTCTACTGTTGTCCAATTTTTCAGGTAACTGTTGCCTGTTTCCATCACAATTCTTGCTTGTTCCCATCACAAAGCCTTTGCTTATGACAGTCTTGTCTCTAGAAACTTCCTTGCTATTTATTTCTTTTCCAACACCTATCCGTCCATATCTTATTTTGTTAGGATTAAATTCACAGAGCACATTCCCCTGTGACCTTTCTACAATTATTCTGAACAATGGTAATTTATTCCTAATTAATTTTCTGTATCAAAAAAATTATACTATTATTTGATCCCTGTAAGATCTTGTGTATTTAAGTATATTTTATTTCTTCCTATTAAGTTGTGTGAGTGCCTCTGGGGCTAGAAATCCTTAGGCTTCAATGGCTTTCTCATAATGCCTAGTAACATGTTACCCATAGTCAATAATCAATATTTATTAATCTTTGGATATTAATTAATAATGAAAGATCTATAGATTCATAATAGACTCCATTTATATCAAATTAGATACTGCATTACAAAGATCAGAATGGATGGGGAGGGGAGCGGAGCAAGATGGCCAAATAGGAACAGCTCCAGTCTCCAGCTCCCAGCACAAGCAACACAGAAGACGGTGATTTCTGCATTTTCAACTGCGGTACCGGGTTCATCTCACTAGGAAGTGTGGGACGATCGGTGCTGGTCAGCTGCTGCAGCCCGACCAGCGAGAGCTGAAGCAGGGCGAGGCACTGCCTGACCTGGGAAGCGCAAGGGGGAAGGGAATCCCTTTTCCTAGCCAGAGGCACTGAGACACACAACACCTGGAAAATCGGGTAACTCCCACCCCAATACTGCCCTTTACCAAGGGTCTTAGCGAACAGCACACCAGGAGATTATATCCCACACCTGGCTGGGAGGGTCCCACGCCCACGGAGCCTCCCTCATTGCTAGCACAGCAGTCTGCAATCTAACTGCAAGGCAGCAGTGAGGCTGGGGGAGGGGCGTCCACCATTGCTGAGGCTTAAGTAGGTAAACAAAGCCTCTGGGAAGCTCGAACTGGGTGGAGCCCACAGCAGCTCAAAGAGGCCTGCCTGTCTCTGTAGACTCCACCTCTGGGGACAGGGCACAGCTAAACAAACAAAGAAAAAAAGCAACAGAAACCTCTGCAGATGCAGACGACCCTGTCTGACAGCTTTGAAGAGAGCAGTGGATCTCCCAACATGGAGGTTGAGATCTGAGAGCGGAGAGACTGCCTGCTCAAGTGGGTCCCTGACCCCTGAGTAGCCTAACTGGGAGATATCCCCCACTAGGGGCAGACCAATACCCCACACCTCACACGGTGGGGTACACCCCTGAGACAAAGCTTCCGAAGCAAGAATCAGACAGGTACACTTACTGTTCAGCAGTATTCTATCTTCTGCAGCCTCTGCTGCTGATACTCAGGCAAACAGGGTCTGGAGTGGACCTCAAGCAATCTCCAACAGACCTACAGCTGAGAGTCCTGACTGTTAGAAGGAAAACTAACAAACAGGAAGGACACCCACACAAAAACCCCATCAGTATGTCACCATCATCAAAGACCAAAGGGAGATAAAACCACAAAGATGGGGAAAAAGCAGGGCAGAAAAGCCGGAAATTCAAAAAATAAGAGCGCATCTCCCCCTCCAAAGGAATGCAGCTCATCCCCAGCAACGGATCAAAACTGGACGGAGAATGACTTTGACGAGTTGAGAGAAGAAGGCTTCAGTCCATTAAACTTCTCAGAGCTAAAGGAGGAATTACATACCCAGCGCAAAGAGACTAAAAATCTTGAAAAAAGAATGGAAGAATGGATAACTAGAATAATCAATGCAGATATAAAAACCACGACACGAGAAATACATGACAAATGCACAAGCTTCAGTAACCGAATCGATCAACTGGAAGAAAGAGTATCAGTGATTGAGGATCAAATGAATGAAATGAAGTGAGAAGAGAAGTCTAAAGAAAAAAGAGGAACAAGAAATGAACAAAGCGTTCAAGAAGTATGGGATTATGTGAAAAGACCAAATCTACGTCTGATTGGGGTGCCTGAAAGTGAGGGTATCCCTGATGAACATTGATGCAAAAATCCTCAATAAAATACTGGCAAACCGAATCCAGTAGCACATCAAAAAGCTTATACACAATGATCAAGTGGGCTTCATCCCTGGGATGTAAGGCTGGTTCAACATATGCAAATCAATAAACGTAACCCAGCATATAAACAGAACCAAAGAAAAAACCACATGAGTATCTCAATAGATGCAGAAAAGACCTTTGACAAAATTCAACAGCCCTTCATGCTAAAAACTCTCAATAAATTCAGTATTGATGGAACGTATCTCAAAATAATAAAAGCTATTTATGACAAACCCACAGCCAATATCATACTGAATGGGCAAAAACTGGAAGCATTCCCTTTGAAAACTGGCACAAGACAGAGATGCACTCTCTCACCACTCCTATTCAACACAGTGTCGGAAGGTCTGGCTAGGGCAATCAGGCAAGAGAAAGAAATCAAGGGTATTCAGTTAGGAAAAGAAGAAGTCAAATTGTCCCTGTTTGCAGATGACATGATTGTATATTTAGAAAACCCCATCATCTCAGCCCAAAATCTCCTTAAGCTGATAAGTAACTTCAGCAAAGTCTCAAGATATGAAATTAATGTGCAAAAATCACAAGCATTCTTATATACCAGTAACAGACAAACAGAGGGCCAAATCATGAATGAACTTCCATTCACAATTGCTTCAAAGAGAATAAAATACCTAGGAATCCAACTTACAAGGGATGTAAAGGACCTCTTCAAGGAGAGCTACAAACCACTGCTCAGTGAAATCAAAGAGGTCACAAACAAATGGAAGAGCATACCATGCTCATGGATAGGAAGAATCATTATCATGAAAATGACCATACTGCCCAAGGTAATTTATAGATTCAATGTCATCCCCATCAAGCTACCAATGAGTTTCTTCACAGAATTGAAAAAAACTGCTTTAAAGTTCATATGGAACCAAAAAGAGCCCACATTGCCAAGACAATCCTAAGCCAAAAGAACAAAGCTGGAGGCATCACGCTACCTGACTTCAAACTATACTACAAGGCTACAGTAACCAAAACAGCATGGTACTGGTACCAAAACAGAGATATAGACCAATGGAACAGAACAGAGCCCTCAGAAATAATACCACACATCTACAGCCATCTGATCTTTGACAAACCTGAGAAAAACAAGAAATGGGGAAAAGATTCCCTATTTAATAAATGGTGCTGGGAATATTGGCTAGCCATAAGTAGAAAGCTGAAACTGGATCCTTTCCTTACTCCTTATACGAAAATTGATTCAAGGTGGATTAGAGACTTAAATGTTAGACCTAATACCATAAAAACCCTAGAAGAAAACCTAGGTAATACCATTCAGGACATAGGCATGGGTAAGGACTTCATGTCTAAAACACCCAAAGCAACGGCAGCAAAAGCCAAAATTGACAAATGGGATCTAATTAAACTAAAGAGCTTCTGCACAGCAAAAGAAACTACCATCAGAGTGAACAGGCAACCTACAGAATGGGAGAAAATTTTTGTAATCATCTGACAAAGGGCTAATATCCAGAACCTACAAAGAACTCAAACAAATTTACAACAAAAAAACAAACAACCCCATCAAAAAGTGGGCAAGGGACATGAACAGACATTTCTCAAAAGAAGACATGCGTACAGCTCATCATCACTGGCCATCAGAGAAATGCATATCAAAACCACAATGAGATACCATCTCACACCAGTTAGAATGGCAATCATTAAAAAGTCAGGAAACAACAGGTGCTGGAGAGGATGTGGAGAAATAGGAACACTTTTACACTGTTGGTGGGATTGTAAACTAGTTCAACCATTATGGAAAACAGTATGGCAATTCCTCAAGGATCTAGAATTAGAAGTACCTTATGACCCAGCCATCCCATTACTGGGTATATACCCAAAGGATTATAAATCATGCTGCTATAAAGACACATGCACACGTATGTTCATTGCAGCACTATTCACAATAGCAAAGACTTGGAATCAACCCAAGTGTCCATCAGTGACAGACTGGATTAAGAAAATGTGGCACATACACACCATGGAATACTATGCAGCCATACAAAAGGATGAGTTTGTATCCTTTGTAGGGACATGGAAGCAGCTGGAAACCATCATTCTCAGCAAACTGTCACAAGAACAGAAAACCAAACCCTGCATGTTCTCACTCATAGGTGGGAACTGAACAATGAGATCACTTGGACTCAGGAAGGGGAACATCACACACTGGAGCCTATTATGGGGAGGGGGGAGGGGGGGACGGATTGCATTCTGAGTTTTACCTAATGTAAATGACGAGTTGATGGGTGCTGACGAGTTGATGGGTGCAGCACACCAACATGGCACAAATATATGTATACTGTATATGTATATAACAAACCTGCACATTATGCACATGTACCCTAGAACTTAAAGTATAATAATAATAATAATAAAGAAGAGAATGCAAAAAATGAAATAAAAGTAAAAATAAAAAATCAGAATGGACTACTCTTAGTAGGCTGTAAAATTTGGTTCTATTATTTTAAACTACTACACTGAACTTTCTCAGTCACCTAACTTGTCCAAAATAGAAACTAAATTCGATTTCTTTGTATCTTCAAATTTGAAAGGACTTTCTGCTGTTCTTGATTCAAAAATATGTTCAAATATATAAAATTACGAAAAGAAGAAACAGATTACACAGAAATTCAATTAATTCAAGAAGTGATTACAATGGTACATTTATGATTCACTTTTGCTTAACATATCTTTATGTTAAAATCATCACATCTTAGAAAGAAAACATCTATAAATATTTTGTTAGTATTTTCTGGACTCTGGATTTGTGTCCAAAGACATTCTTTAACTGGCTGTACTTATCAGTTCCCTAAAGGTCCTGTCCCAATCATGTAATATCACATTTTTAACTTGTCTGCCTATTCATTTTTGTATGTTTGCTGTCTCCCACTCACTACTCCCAACTATAATGTAAGCTTAAGCTCTGTGACAACATGAGCTCTGGTCGTCACGATCACCCTCATGATTAAGCAGAGTCTTAGTCACTCCCCTGTATCATCAGGGTTTGTGTAGGCATTTAGTATTATACACATTCATTGAACAAATACATAAAATACTTGCCTGAGCTAAAGCAAATAATTCTTTCTCTCTTGGCTTCAATTGTTGCCCCTCTAAAATTAGAAAAGTTTATCTATTCCAATTTATTATTATTATTATTATTTGGAGACAGAGTCGCACTCTGTCACCCAGGTTGGAGTACAGTGGCGTGATCTCGGCTCACCGCAACCGCTACCTCCTAGGTTCAAGCGATTCTCCCACCTCAGCTTCCCGAGTACCATGTGCGCCAGGCTGGTCACAAACTCCCGACCTCTGGTGACCCACCCGCCTCACCCTCCAAAAGTACTAGGATTACAGGCATGAGCCATCGCATGCAGCCTATTTCAATGTTTTTTAAAAATGTGTTTCTCTAAATCACAAGGTTCTTTAGAGCTCTCTCAGAGTGTGAAAGGGGAAACTAAAACAAGCAGCAGTCCAGGCTGCCTATTGCCCTCTCAGTAAGGCAAATCATTTTTTATCTGATTTTTTCCTGTGGGTGCATGTTGAGGAAGGAAGATGGTTCTAAGTAAGATTTTGCTTTAAAAATGTGTACTGCTTTTACGATGTTTTAAAGAAACTTCTAAACTAGATTATTTCCATAAATCTGTCCAGAGTCCAGGTCTGATTTACAGATGATGTTCGTAGGTTTGTTTTTGTTATTGTTGTTGTTTAATTTCACATGCTTGGAAAAACACTGAAAGAAATAATTATCCTCTCTGATACTGTACAAACTTTAACCTAGAAGTGATAGCACATGTGTCTTATCAAAATACAAAAATGCCCTATGTATCTGGACCAGTCTGTGGACCTTTTATACGGTACCGAAGTACCCATTGTTGATTTCCGGCTGGTGCTCAGGTCTGCTACTTCTTTGCCTGCTTGCCCAATTCAGATCAAATATTGAAACAACCACCCCAGTGATAAGGATCAAGTAGAAATAAGGTATCTAGAGCAGCTATTCGGTACTTGTTGAGAAACTAAGAAAAATGCTCAGCTATCTTTGATCTTAGTAAGAGTAACCTTGCAGTAGAGTGCCTGCTGAATTCATCCTATTTCTGTTCTTACAGTGGCGACTTGACTTCAATTACTGCTAATGTTATGATTATTATACATTTATTCTAATTTTTATTACAGTAGTTGTTTCACTGATGCTTTTGACAATGACATGAAACTAACTGAAGGTACACGACTTGAATATCCTTGAAACCAGTTTTGTCTTAAACAATTGAGAAAGTGCTCTCCCATTTTTCTTAATTGTTTTTGTCAAACTGAGCATGTGGGCTAAATAGTATAAAATAAGTAACACTTTTAATTTAGCAGGTATTTGGATTGAGGAAAGTTGAAGTTTTTCATTGAGTTTCATATTTGCCAAATATATTTCAAAAATATTTGGCAAAACATTTTTGGTAAAATGAGTCACACACCAAAAATATTTATGAAATCTGGAACAATCTGAGCTAGTATTCAAACTGCCTATTTTTGTGAATACCAAGAATAACAACTATTATCACTGAGCAGATATTAATATCACACATTCAGTAGGTACTGTTCTAAATTACATCATTTAATTATCACAGCAACCTTGTCAATTGTGTATCTTAGGTACTATGGAGGTACTATGGAGACTCAGAGAAGTTAATCAGAGAGCAAAAGTCACACAGCCTTTAAATGGTCCAACCATGTTTCCAACTCAGATATAGCCAACTCCTTAGCCTGTTCTTTGCCTATATTTCAAGGCCTTAAAACTGATACTAGGATTTTTTAATTGACACAGGCATTACCAGTCCAAGAAAGAGAAACAGAACTGGTAATGAGATGTCCTGAAACAGAATTTGCCATATAAAAACAGGAGACTTTCTCTTGCTGAATTCCCTGTTTATTTATACCTTTCCAGAATTCTTGGGAAAGAAAACAAGCGAAATTCATCAAAAATGTACCATCTCATTACTCTATTTTCCCAATTTGTGAAAATAAAAAATCATTACAAAGTAATTAGAAAAGCACTACAATAAGCCAGTTAATTTCTTCTGTTGCTAACTGAAATCAAGAAAACAAGAAAAAAAGTAAAGCATAAAAATAAGAAGATGAGTTAAGCATTATTGAATTTGTCCAACATAGAGGAAAATGCTATTTTAGGAATGGTATTAGAATCCTTCTAAAGATAGAGCATGTAAATATTTGATTCATAATTCAAATGAATGATTTTTAAATTCTGGTTGAGTTAATGCCATTTTCTAAGAAATGCGAACAGTAAATACTTGTTCTTTTTTTCTGGTCAGAAACAAAGAAAATTGCTAACCAATTAATTACAAAGCAATTTCAGTTATCTGCCCTTTAAGCACGATCATCCAACCTCTACTGATGATTTCAGAGACAAAGAGGAGTCTCATTAAGGCAAAACCCTTAAAACTTTTCTTAAAGGATAATTATGAAGGGAGAATCTCATAAGAACACAAGAACCTAATGGTCCAATGTGAAAAGACTTTTTTCTAAAGAGGAGCAAAAATGAAAATAACAATAGGAATAAAAGCCAACCATAGATTGTTATAGGCTATTTTAACTTTGGTAGATATTGCCACCTTTTTGGGTTATTGCTATAATTGCTTATATCTTAAATAACACTGGGTTTTAGAGTTTGACTTTTTTTGCACCAACATCGTTAGTAGCAGCCAATCTAAACTTCTTACAACAGGCTTTTGAAAATTCTTTACAGATAAATGCTTGAATTACTTAACTAAATAGAATCTCTCTCTCAATCTCACCCCCCACCCCAACACACACGCACGCACACACACACACACAGACATACACACACATACGCAGACATACACACAAACACACCATTTTTTTCTTACATTTATAATTTATTCCCCCTGAGATGAAAAATGTCCAGTTCTAAAATGACATGGCTTATCCGATAGAAAAGAACTTTGTGGGATGATTCTTAGGTAATGCAACTTTACCAATGATGGGGGTTCAACAACTAAGTTAACTTAGTTATGCAATTATTTTTAAACAGTAATAATTCCACCCAAATTTTTCCCCTTGATCTGAATCCTCAAATCACGATATGATAGAGAAACTCTAGTATTCTCTTGGAGTCTTTCAAAATTCTCAAATATAAATTAATTTTAATCAGTTTGTAATTAATGTCTACATTAATAAATAGATTTTAAGTATATGCATGTATGTATAATATGCAAACTCTCCGAAGATTAAAGGAAATAGCATGTGAAAATCTAATTTCTTAGGATTCTATAATTCCCAAGCTATTACTAGGTAGTTGGGACTCATATTCCAAAATTTTAATCAATAAATAAAAGAAATTTTAGGAACATGGGATTTATTTATTTAGTAGTATTTAATTCATTTATTCAAGAAATATTAACTGCCTACTCTGTCACAAGGAGAAACTATTGAGCCACAAGGGTGTAAAGCTACAGTCCTGTCCTGAAAGAATTTAAAGTCTAGTAGGAGAAAGACGTTTTAAAAAAATTAAAACACAATTTTTAAAAAACACAAAATAACTGTTAATAAGAATAATGAATAGAGGAGAGTACTTCACCCTTACAGGGGTGGATAATGCATACCTGCCCAAGCCTGAAATCTAAGGAAGCTTCTTTTAGAAAATGTGCCAAGTTGAACATTAAAAGATACACAGATGTTGTATGGATGCATCATTTCAGACACAGAGGATGGGGGAAGGCAAAAGCATTATAGCTTGAGAAAGCTGAGAAGATTCAAGTTACCAAAGGTAGTACTTTACGTCTGGGGTGGAAGAACATGATTGGAAATAAGAGACAAGACTTAAAGACCCGAGAGAGACAAATCATGAAGTGCTCTGTTTGTTATACTAAGGATTTTCTATTTTATCCCGAAGGCTAGGTTATTTTAATCCCTAGAATTAGATTTCATTAGACTAAGTAAAAAAGGAAGGGAGGGTGGGAAAAAATTCACAGGTAACGGGAAAACTGAGTACCAGAAATGAAGGCCTCAGTTAAACTCTGTCAGCAAGGACAGAAAGAAGAAACTCGATTTGAGAGCTATTTTGAAGGTAAACATAATAGGACATGGTAGAAAACTTGATGTTGGGGATGAAGGTGAGAGAAGTGCCAAGGATAACAGCCTCATTTTTAGTTAGGGTGATGGAAGGCTAGCCATCCTATTTATGGAGATAAGTAGTTCAGGTGAAGAAGCAGTTATTGGGGAGAATGATGGTGAAATCAGACATGTTAAGGTTAAAATGCCTTAGGAGAATTTAAGTGTGCTATCTTATAAATAGATGAACATAGCCTGGATTGGGAAAAAAAAAGAGTTCTAAGTTGGAAACTGTATCAGTCTGCTAGGGTTTCCTAGAATACCACAGATTGGGTGACTGAAACAACAGAAATGTATTTTCTCACAGTTCTGGAAGCTGGAATTTCAAGATCAAGGTGCCAGCAAGCTTGCTTTCTGGTGAGGCCTCTCTTTCCTGGCTTGTAGACAGACACCTTCTCCTTGCGTCCTCACATGGCCTTTCTCTGTGCGCATGTGCTCTCCTGCTCTCTCCCAGTGCTCATGAGGACACCAGCCCTATGGGATTAGGTCCCCAATCTTATGACCTCATTTAACCTTAATTACCTTCTTAAAGGCCCTGTCTCTACATTTAGTCACCTTGAGAGTTAGGGCTTTGGCATATGAGTTTTGAGAGAGGACATAATTCAGTCCAAAACAAAAGCATTGATTAAATGACAGGACAGACATGATTATCACATTTTACAAATGGAAAGGCTGGGGTTGGAACTGTTAAATTGCTTGCGCAGTTACAGAGAGAACATTTGAAATGAAGTGATAGAGTGGACAGGACAAGTATCCCTGCCTATAAGGTACAACCTGAACAACAATAGCAACAACAGCATAACACGAGTCAACAGAAAATTAGCACAAGGATAAGTAAATTACACAACATTACACAAATTAGCCAAGTAGGTTGTGGAGGCCTCATAGAACAACACTAATTTCTTACTGAGTTTCCAAAATGAATGGGATTAAATGGTGCCAGCCAACTTCAGGGGACAAGTTCTCTCATGACAATGAACGAGAATGTTGCAGACATTTTCTCAGGACATCAAACACAACTCCAGATCTTATGGATAATGTCCCAGGGAACCTTTAATACCTTTACAGAATGAGCCTCACTGTTTGTAACTCTGAAGAATGAAGGGAGAACCACCTGCCCCAGCTGTGATTTGAAGCTGAGGTTCCAGGAAAACTAGGTATTTCAAAGCCAGCTTCGGCTTGCACCTATAAACCTGCCTCTCCGGCTGTGTTCAAACACATGAATTGTTCACTGAGCAATATGATGATTATCCAGCTTTCACCAGAGGGTTGTGCAAGAACAAAAGGCTCAGGGGTAAAGGAGAATTTTATTATTAGTTTGCTATTCTTATGAAACATTCATATAGCAAAGGAATTGCCTTGCTGTTAAAAGAAATTTTGTTAAGGAAACTTTATGAAAAAGATGCTTACATTGCCTTTAAAGTAACTATACAGGTATTTAGAAGAAAAAATAGAATTTTATTTAAAAAAGGACTGAGTCGGGCACTGAGTTCAGAACCACATTTTCAAAGAGTAAGGAAAACTGTAGACACCTATTGAACTAACTTAAAATTCCATGAGCATGGATTCCAGCATTAATTATATGTCCAGCAAAATGTATTTTATTACGGCACATGTGCTGATGTTAGAGACTTCCCATTTCTTTTCTGCTACATTTTGAGTTATTTTGAACCCCAGGCCCAAGTAAAATGGGTAGTTCAAGCACATCTGTTGAATGTGCACAGTTCATCAGGATTCTTAGGTTCCCAAATGCAATCAGGGTGTTACTTTCAATGCAGCCTCTTCTGCCGTCTACTCTCCCAATGCCACCCAATGCCATTTGTCTAAATAAACCAAGGAAGCCAGACCCTTTGAAACTGTGATGTTGGTCCCACTTTCTCAAGTGAAGAAGGGGTGGAGGAGAAGTGAGTGAGGTGTATGATTTGCATCATCAGAACAGATTCCACAATTCTATTATTTTTGTAGGCTGTGTAAGGGAGAGAAAAGTATCCCTGCTTATCAGTATTTCACACAAAGTTATATTTAAGGCTGCGCATGGTGGCTCATGCCTGAAATCCTAACACTCTGGGAAGCCAAGGCCAGATCGCTTGAGCCCAAGAGTTCCACACCAGCCTGGGAAACATAGGGAGACCCTACCTCTACAAAAAATTTAAAAATTAGCCAGACACGGTGGTGCATGCCTGTGGTCCCAGTTACTCAAGAGGTCGAGGTGGGAGGTTCAGTTGAGCCTGTGAAGTAAAGGCTGCAGTTAGCCATGATCACACCAGTGCACTCCAGTCTGGGTAACAGATTGAGATCCTGTCTCAAAAAAATACATACACACACACACACACACACACACACACATATACATATACATATGCACATATACATATATTATACATATATAAATATATCAATGTATGTATGTATAAAATACACACACACACACACACATACATATAAAGTTGGAATGAAGCCTTTGGAAAGAAAGAAGGCAACCTGGAGAACATGAGACTTCCAAGTGTTAGGAACCAGGAAGCAAGAGAAAAAGATAAAAGAAAAACAGGGCAGGAAGGTGGCAGAAGATAATTCCTAGATTGCATGAATCTCGGGCTAACCCCTCAGCTGGTATCCATGTTAAGACATCAGGAGGTGGCACAGCACAAGGCTGAAGAGCAAGGGCTGGGGAGTCAGACAAGCTTGGATCTGAATCCCTATTCCACTGGGTGGATGACTTTGGGCAATTTACTCTACCTCCATGAATCACTATATCCTCATCTGTGAGAAGGAAGAAATCAGATGACCTGGAGCTGAGGTAAGGAGTGACTAAAACAGCTATGCAACATGCTCGGAAACACCTGGCACAGAGTAAATGCTTGATAATTTCATAAAAGAATAAAATTACAGAGCCCGGGAACCGGAAGGCAGCTTACTAAACCTCACCAATGCCAACATTTGACAGAGGAGGAAGGTGAAGAACCAAAGCATGCAGGTTCTTGCCAGAGTTGGTAAAAGTAGAAAACAGTCTTTCAGATCATGTTTCAATGGATTTTAGAACACAGAATATGGTGCTTTGCAAGGAGCCCTGAGTTGTCCAGAACACTGGGCTCTTGTCATAGGTCTTTCGCCAAGTTTCTCTATCACTCAGTGTCCTCACCTAATAAATGTAAGGGTGGGAGAAATTACCTCAAAGTATTGTTCAGCTCCAAGCTCTCGTAATATTCTTCCACTGAGAATATGAGTAAAATTACACTCAGGGAATGTGTTCAGCTGGAGTGGGAAGGACAAGGACTATTTGGAAACTCAGGATGCCACAGAAGAGATCAGAACAAGGTGAAGTTTTTGACAAAGTAAAAGTGGCTGGAGCTAAGGCTTTCTTGGGGATCAGGAAAGGAGAAAACCAGAATGAGCAAAAAGGGAGGTGGGATACAGACGGGTCTCATAGATAGCTATGTCTTCCAAAGTGTGCCCAGGGCTAAAATTCCACCTGTTTCTTTTGTTTATATAATTAACAAGCATATATGGAGTGTAGTGGTGGAGGGAGAGGGGAGTTACTATTAAGCTATTCACAGCAGAGTGCTTAATTTAGAAAAATGATAAATAAAATAACTTTACACTAAAGCAGTAAGTATATTTTGTAATGCAAAGAGGACAGTCCCTTCTCTTAAACCCCATTATTTGATAAATTTAACATGTGAACATGTTACTTTTCATATGTTAACATGTGAGTAGGCTGGAACGTGACCATATGTTACATGTTAACATACGAGTAGGCTGGAAGGAGTTTTATGTATTTACATGTAGGCTTGAGGTAGGAGGCAAGACTTAACTCCAGAGGTGGAGCTCAGACATTGGACCAAGTTGAGGACTAGCTAAAACAAGAATGGGGCAGAAGAAGCTTTCTGTAATTGTGTGTGCCATGTCAATTTGCCATTGCCATGACAACATCCAAATGTTACTGTTCCTTTCCATGGCAACAACCCAATGGCCTGAAAGTGACCTTACCACTTCTAAAAATTTCTGCAAAATTCACCCTTAATTTGCGCATAATTAAAAGTGGATATAAATACGACTGCAAAACTGCCTCTGAGCTGCTACTCTGGGCTCACTGCCTACAAGTAGCCCTGCTCTGCAAGGAGCAATACCTCTGCTGTTGCTCTACATTGCTGCTTTAATAAAAGTTGCTAACACCTCTGAGTCACCCTTGAATTTATTTTTTTCTTTTTTTTGAGACGGAGTCTCACTCTATCACCAGACTGGAGCGCAGTGGCACAATCTTGGCTCACTGCAACCTCTGTCTCCCAGGCTCAAGCAATTCTCCTACCTCAGCCTCCTGAATAGCTTGGACTACAGGCGCCCACCACCATGTCCAGCTAATTTTTTTTTGTTTTTAATAGAGACAGGGTTTCACCATGTTGTCCAGGATGGTCTCCATCTCTTGAGCTCATGATCAGCCCACCTCGGCTTCCCAAAGTGCTGGGTTTACAGGCATGAGCCATTGCACTTGGCCTGACTTCTTCCCTGCGTGAAGCCAAGATCCCTGCCAGATTAAACCCCAATTTGGGGGCTCAATTATCCTGCATCAGGCTCCTGGGTTGACCATGTTTTTCTGAGATGAATGCAAGGAGCTCTGATTTCTTATTACAGGTGCAGTAAACTTCAGGGAAACTTACCTGCTCAACATAGTTTTTTCCCTCCATAGCTACCAGCTGACCCTGAGTACAACACTGCTGTGTAACAGTACTCTTCATTGTAGGTGTTTGCACAAACAGGTACCATCTATGACTAATTTTAAGCTTATCATTAAATATGTGACTGACCATAACTGTTAAGGATTTTACTTAAATATCATGACAAACAACTAATTATGATATAAATATATACCTATATACTCATATATATGCAGTGTTAATAACCTATTGCTAAAGACACAAGTTTTTTTTTTTTTTTTTTTTAATACAACTCATTGCTTAGCCATGCTCATCCACAAATGAAACCAAACAAAACAAGCCCTGATCTGGAGCAGTAAGTGGTGGCAAGGGAATAAAGAGAGGCAAAGAGAATCATCTCAGCCTAATTCTCAAGAGTTTTGGGTCAAGGTTCCCCAAAATCCTACTGCCCCAGAATAAGATCCCCCTTATTCTGCATCTTAGGGTTTTCTCGCCTGAAATGCAATCAGGACATTTCCTGAAGCTGCACTTCTTTCTGACTCTTAGGTTTTTAACTGTCTCAGCTAGTTTTTATTAAACTGATTGAGTACAGTAGGTCTCAAAACTTTTAACGATTTTAAAAATACTACCTTTTCCCTTTCACATTCCCTAATTAAAACCAGGCTAGATTCTATAGTTTCCTTGTATATACTCTTAGACAAAAAAACTTCAACCCATCTTGTCCAATTTAAAACTTCATTTTCTCCTCTAACTTGACAGATACCTCACCCACCCCATCCACCTCCCAGCCTCGCACCCCTAGACTCCAATACTAGCCAAGATCTAGCTTAGGAATAGAAGATATGATCTATTATTTCACTCTTCTTCTCTTTCTCTTTTGGCTGTACCTTTTCTTAGCTATGAGTGGGAGGAAAAGAGAAAGAGAAAAGTGACCCTCACACTTGATAGGGCAAGCGATTGCAGTCCCCTGTCTGTGAGCTCAGATCCTCCACCAAGGCCCCCTGTGGCTTCGCGGTCAAAGCTGGCTACCTTGGGGTTACCACGGGTGAGTTCTTTGGGAAGCTTTGGAGAACCTCCCCACCAGGAGATTTAGCTCTGGCTCAACCTCTACCTATGCAAAGAGTGGATCACATCCACTTACCTTTCATGAGTTTATTTAAACCTTGAGTAACATCCACCCCACAAACCTCTGTTTTGTCAAACTGCAGGGGTGCAGGAATGCAGGTTGCTCCTTTGCCACGCCTTTTCTCCATCCTGGTCTTGCTTTTTCTTCATGTTCACAGAAGCCTAGGGAAAATCAACAAACTCTCTTTCAGAGCAGAAGTCTAAACTGGGGTAACAGTCTCTTACTGCATACACTCAAATCACTATAAATGGCTCAATTTGAGCTTCCTTCCCCACTGGACTTGGAAAGGTTAAGTGGACATTGTGGACTCACTCTATTCCTCACTGGGCTAATGACTTATGACTCTCAAACACCCCACCTGTAAATATATGGAGGAGATAATGCTTGTTGTACCATAGCCATTTTATCCATTTCCTAATAAGCCTTGAAGAGTTATCTGACCCCCAATTGGTTTTTCGTTTACTTGTTTTTGTCTCCTTGTTGTCAATTTTTGCCACCCTTTTGAAATATAGGGTAACTATTATCTCTTCACTCTTAGGTCTTGGTAGCCAACTCCAGAGCAACAAGGGAAAGTAACACTCAATATGCTAACACAGATGCTTCCTCATCCAAAGCCATTGGCCCCTTTTCAGCCATTTCAGTCCTCAGATATTACCATTAGGGTAGAGGTGAAGTTTTTAGTTCCCAAGAACAGCCACATGTACCGTCTCCTTCACTGTCCTCAGCCATCAGACCTTTTGTTTTGCCCTGTGTTATGTAAGCCCTAAAAAAGTTTGTGTTTGCCCCTTATTACTACATTTTCACTCAGAGAGCATCTCCTATCAGATACTCAGACATTTGGCTAGACAAAGCAACAGATGGTACATAGGCCTATTCACACTTTTAAATGAGTCAAGAAGTATGTTAGTAGTAATAAAATAACAATAAAATTTTAGCAATGTCACAGAATATACATGTCCAAATAAGCTGGATCAAATCATTTTTGGAATACCTTTTGGGACTTTTTATGATCCATGAAAAAAGACATGTTAATTACTTTTACAATTTTTTGATCTGAAATATTGTACTCAAATTGACTATTCATCAATTCACCAGACTTGGCTCCAGATGACTTTTGTTTATTTTCAGTAATTAGATTTGCCCCAAAATATCCTCAGGGATACCCCCCGAGAATGTTTAAAAAATGTGCTTTCCATTCTAAAGGCAACTCAAACAAACAAGTGGAAAAAGAAAAGAAAGACAAAGAAAGTTGGCATATTCATTAGTTTTTACCATAGCAACAAACAGCCCCACAGTTTCAGTGGCTTATGGCAACAAAGTTTATTTCTCATTCATGTAGGACTCAGGCTGCAGACTTGCTGTCGTCCTGCTTGGCTCCACCTGACTCTGCATCAATGCTCAGCTTGGCTCCACATTGTCTTCTCATTCCAGGACTAAAGGAACAGCCCCTTACTGGGACATGCTGTTCTCCCGGAAGAAAGCAGGAGCAAAATTAAACCAAACCGGAGGCCAGACCAAATCACAATAGCCCATGTAAAGCGTCTCCGTGGTCATGAGTATAGGTTGCATCCAGTCACATTCTGTTGACCAAAGTGAATCACATGACCAACCTGACAAGGGATAAGAAGGTACCGGAAGTCACATGACAAAAAGTCTAGATGTATAATCTTCTACAGAGGAGAAAAACATGGAGCTGGGAACAATAATGAAATCTACCACACAGTGTGGGAACAGTGGGAACATCATGAGTATATAACATTCCAAAGAGACTGCTTTGGAAATTATCAGAATGATTATAACCTCATAAATTATGGTAGGGGTATAAACCAAGTCAGCTTCATGCCTTATGAGCTCCTGTCATAAATTTAAGTGTTCTAAAAATATATACAACATCTAGGGTATTGTTTTAATCATTTTCTGAACTCATTTCCTTTGTGAATAGTTTAATATTTGAGTTGTTATGAAGTAGTTTATTGATAAACATATATTGCAGAATACTGATTGGAATGTGCATATCTGCAGCCTTGCCCCATATAATGCTCTATATATGCAAAATTCAAGTTAGTGCTGCTATTTCTGAAAGAGCAAATCAATATTCTAAAAATGGGCTAGTCAGAAAAAATTATCGTTGCAAGGATTGTATAACGTATCAAGTTCCTCAGTTAAGGAAAATACTAAATAAATCTCTTAGCCACTGAGAGGTAAAATAAAGTTGCTAATGCTAAATAGGCATGCTTTTCATTTCTTAGCCACACTATTAAAATCTTAAAATTAACAATTATATTTTAGGTATTGAATTGTAGTCTTTATTTGTCCCAGAGTCCTAAATACACTTGAACAACTCATATTCTGGAATCCACCTGTGCTCACTAAAAATCGGTCTCCTGAGCCACATACCTCAGCCCAAATTAGCAAAATATACAAGATGAAATGGGAAGGGGAGGCCCTGGAGTGATCTGAAATCACTCCTCTCTATCGTGTAGCTCAATTCTTTTCTGTTACTGGATGTTGTTTCCCTCCTTGACCCACAGAAAATACACAAGTGAGTAAAATTCTAGGACAGTCCCTGAGATGGGCAATATCCTGCTGTTGAAAACTAAAATTAAGGCCTGGATTGAAGGAGTTTATGAGGCAAAGAGGGCTGGGATGGTGTGATTACTCTGTTCTGTCCTGCTGGTAGACTGATGGAATATGAACTATTTGTACTTTTCCTGTGGCTCTAGCAAGTCCCTCATCATGTGACCAGAAGCAACTACATGCATGAAGAAATGTAGAAAAGTTTTAATTTTCAAGAAAATCTCCATTCTGTGCTAGCTGAGGTTGCTGACTATCTCTGTATCTCCGAGTCCACTATAATTCACTTCACTTAAATACCTCCGTGACATCCTATAAAAAATTTGCTCAGTCACCTAGGTTATGTTTCTTTCCCTCTTCCTTACTGCCTACCACACTTAATACTGTCAAAATCTTCTTTAATCATCTAGATTTTATGCATTCATCCTCATTTTAATGTTGTCATAACTTACACTTTATAAAGCATTAAGGTATGTATACAAAATAATACCAAATTGAATCACAGCTGGATATTGCAGACATTAGGGTAAACAGGTCTCTGGCATTTTAAGATTTACTTCACAGTTTGTGCAAAATCACATTGCCTGCATCTTAAAAGCCCAGTCTTTTAATAGCAAGTCTTACTTGATACTTCTCAGTCCCTTGACCTTAAACTTTTTATTTTTAAACATTTTTGGCATAAGCAATATTGCCTCTCCCAGGTTACGGCATCTTTTGAAAAGGATTTCTGTAATCCTTAAAAAAGAGTGGCCAGCTATTTTCTACAATCTTATAGACAGAGGCAATAGATAAAAACTACAATATTTAGGATTTACTGCTTCCTTATAGTGAAAGTCACTGACACAGAACTGAGTAACCTTCCAACCAAAACTTCGTAGTTCAACCTTTTCCATAGTTGTTTAAAATTAAGGGGCATGTTAATTTCTCTTGTCATTTAAAGTTTCTGTGCCCGAAAATACAGGAATAGAATAATTGGCCTCTCGTGTTCATCTCCAGCACTCTATGATTTCAATTCTGCAGTGTACAAAAACAAACTCTTTACACGTCGAGTGAAAAGTCATGGATCTTGAACCATAGCTCACCAGGAGAACATGTAATCTTGGCAGGGATGCAGGGTTTGAAGGAGGTATACTCTCCAAGGAAAATAATCACAACTGAATACACCGAGTTTTCTCAGCTTTTATGTTTTTTAGGATGTGGTCACTCTCCCCTGCTCAGTTTTCGGATGTGACTCTCCCCTGCTTGGTTTTATTTTGAGCAAGCAATCAAACTGAGTTTTTCCTCCTTGAACCAGAGAGAAGCAAATACATTGCTCATAAGAGAACAAGTTAATTTCAATAGAATAAGGAATAAGAGTATTATATGTACAAATTACCTAAACAATTCTGACAATCCCTATAACCCCAACCCTAAAATATATTACTTCTTTAATTATTTTGGTAAAAAATTGTTGATTTTGTCTGTGCAAAATAACTATTCTTTTTATCATGTATGTAGCAGTTGGATAGTCATAGACTTATATTTATGTACTAGATCACTTTAAAAATACTTTTAAAAAGTACTCTTTTTTTTTAAAGTATTTTTAAACTGATCTAGTATACACTAGAATTAAGAGGACTGAAAGGAGAAAAGATGTGTTGTGAATTGAAATGAAGAAAAGCAGATCTCTTATTGATTCTTCACTCTTGGAATCTCATTAACTGTCAGATGGAACTTGATGACTGTCAATGAATAAACAACATTTTCTCCATTCTAGGCTATGAAACTGCCCAAAGCCACCAAATACAGATTAGTTTGAAATGCACTTATTGTTCCGGCTGGAGGTGGTTAAAAAATCAGCTTTAGATACAAGAATTTTCTTCTCTCTCTTTCCTTCAGGCTGCTAAAGGATGCAGAAAATGAAGCTTATTTTAAAAGCTGGTATCGGAAGCTACTAGCTGCTCTCCAATTCTGTGCAGGTAAAGCTTTGAGTGATGAGTTTTCCAAGGAGCAGAAACTTAACAAAATTCTGGGAGATATTGGGGAAAAAGTCAAGTCTGCCAATGACCATCAAAGACAGGTTTGTTGAAATACTAATCTTCAGGTAGTAATTCTTTTAACTTTGGTTTACATTAAGTTTTAATTTCATTGTTTACAAAGCAAATTCCTTGACTACACTTAGATGTAAGATACTTAAATCAATTACTTTGGTCAAGTTTTTTTTTCCCCACCTACTGTTCTTAAGTTAATGATAATGTCAATCACCAGGACATGGTTTTTTGACCTAAATAGCCATGTGACACACAAACAGAACCTGAAAAGAAAAGACCAACTTTATAGGCAGTTTGACTAAACAAGCCTGAGAAAGTAATCGCGTCAAAATGGCGGCACAATTCAAACTCATGGAGAAATACATGAGGAGACGTTTTAGGGCACTTTTGTTGTTGTTGCTCAGCAAAGAACATTTTTCACGCAACAAATAAGATGAATTAAATGAAATAAATCAATGGCCTTAAGAATAGTAATACTTTTTATACTAAGATCTATGGATACTAGTCAAAATATGTGCCTCCTTCTCAGTGTTTATAATAATGGACCTGGCTATTATTTTTCTTGGAAGAATATTTGCTCTTTTTAATTATCTGCATCATTATTTCCCTATACTGATATACACCATTAAGTAGTTTCTCTCAAGTTCAACATTCTAGATGCAGGGAGAGAGTGGACATTCATTCATTGTATTAAGAATATTATTCAATAATAATTAACTACCTACTATAGACTAGGGGTTAAGGATAGAAAGATGACCAAAACATGAGTTTGTCCTCAAAGGAACTCAGTTTCTCTCCACTTATAATCTAAAATCAACAAGAATTTTCAATAAAATGATATAAAAATAGTAGTAGGCAAAGTGTCCCAGAATTCTTTCTCAGCCCAGGATTTTTCTTGCTGAAAGTCTCTTCGTTTAGTAGAAGTGCCGAAACTATGCTACTTCACCTTCCTGGGAGAAAATGGAAAATAAAAAAGCAAAAGCTTGGAATTTATTCTTAAATGGGAGGTATATAAACTCCAGTACACAGTGGAACCTTAAGGCATATAACAAGATAAGCAATGCAAAAAAAAAGTTCTATGATTTTTTAAATGTTACTGTAAGTTCTTTAATTATTTTCTAATGGTAGACAAAAAGTTGATGGCAAGTTAAATAAATTGATTTAAAATTCACAGAAGTTTGTGTGAAGGTTTGGTCTTTATCTCTTATGTTTTAAAATCCCTCACATGTTTAAGATGTACATTATAGTTAAATAATTCTGGCACTTTTTTTGATCATTTGCTTCAAGTACCAGAGTGATACTGACATTATTCACTCAGGTAAATATATTTATCTTGCCTTGACTGGCTGCTTTTGTGATAACATCTCTTTACATAGGAAAACAGGACGAGGAAAAGGAAGAGGTGGGAGAGGCATTTATAATTTCTCACAATTTAAGAAATAATAATTTCTCACAATTTAAGTTACTAATAGCTATTTTTCTACTTAAAAAATTGCTAATTAAGCATAACTATATGAACTGGGAGGAGATTTTACTTAAATGAAGGGAGCACAGATTCCTCTCCATGATATCCACCAGGCAAACCCAAGTATAGATGAGGCAAAGGAGAACAACCACATACAGAAGGCTGTAATGCAATTTTTGTCTTTCCACTTTGCTCTTCTGGATTCTGGGAGCTGTGGATTCTATTATTTGCCAATAAGCCAGGAGTAATAGCTAAGAAACTCTTGAGATTGAGTGAACATTATTAATATGATATCCTTGTCTTCTGCATTGGGCTCAAAAAGTTTCTTTTTTAATTTTCAATTTTAAAATGCACAAAAAAAATTTTCTACCATAGTTACCTCATGCTAGCAAATAGTCTTTCTAATTTATTCTAACTACTTTTTTGTATCCATTAACTATTCCCCCTGCCTCCTGCTGCACTAATGACCCTTCTCAGCCTCTAGTAACCATCCTCCTACTCTCTGTCTCCATGAGTTCAATTGTTTTAAATTTAAACTGTCACAGATAAGTGAGGACATGTGATATTTGTCTTCCTGTGTCTGGCTTATGTTACACAATATAATGACCTCCAGTTCCATCCATGTTGTTGCAAATGACAGGATCTCATTCTTTTTTATGGTTGGATAGTACTCCATTGTGTATATGTGAAAGTGGACTAAAAGAAGCTTTGTTTGTTTTGTGATGAATTGTTATTATTTCCTATCTCTTTTGTCATAGGATGCACAATTTAAAGGTGTTGTTTGTGATATCTGACCTGCCATGAGTATAGTGGAGTGTAGGAGGGAGGAAATATCAGAAATATACTCATTGACGTCCAGTAAACTATTTGTTCCTGCGTATTATTATTTCTGACAGCATTACGCAATTGATTTTTGTCATTGTTGTTACTATTGTACGTAATTTTTTTGTAAAATGCACTATTAACTATTGAGTGTAATTTTGAGAGTCACAAACTCAGATTTCAGAAAATTATCAGAAAAGGATCATGTTAATAATTACATAAAGCAGGGTTGGCTACGCAGGTCAAGTCCAACCCTTTATGTTTTGCTTAAACAGTACAGTGCTTTGACTGATTTTTATTTTTAGTTGAATTTGAAGTCCTTTAGAAAGGGCATGCATACTTTAGTTTCCCATTTCTCCAACATGCCCTATTGTCTTTAGCCCACTGTCTTCTCATGCCTGAATACATCACCTGCCTGACCCCAAAGTCATCCAAGTGTGCAACCCTGAATTCAGGAATTCATTTAATCAATAGAAGAAAATTATAACGTGAAGGAAAAGTCAAGTTCTTTACATTTTCTTAAATCCTTTTCCTAATGATTTTTCACAGGAGGTACTGAAGAAAGAAATTGGCAGACTAGAAGAGTTCTTTCAAGATGTAAATACTTGTCATCTTCCTCTGAACCCTGCCCTGTGTATAAAAGGGATTGATCATGATGTAAGTCAACTTATTCCTCAGATCAATTGAATATTTCTGTTTTGTATAGTTTAGTTCACTGTATATGTTTGAAATGGCAAAAAGAATTCATAAGCTGACATTGCAGTTATTTTAAGGAAAAAGTAATTGAATCCATTTACATTGTGTTTTCCCTTTGATACACTATGACCAGTTGGGATCACATTGGCCTTATCACATGGTTTATTTATTTGGAAACAAACTATCCATCAGTTCAGTGAAAAAAAAAAAAAATAGAGGAACATAGAGGAACATATCACTGGGTTAATTTCTTGACTCATTAAAAATGATTGATTTGGTGACCCCATGCAGGCTGGGTATAATTTTGTGGTTTATTTAGACTATGTGCATAACCATACCTGGTACATGAACATTAATCATTAACTACAACATTTCTATTTTGATTCAATTTAAAATTCATTGATTCTAATATGTCAGTGTATCATACAGTCTGTGATTTTACTCACGTCTGGAAAGCCCATCTTGACATTGTCAGAATCACAGCTTCCTAAGCCTTCTCTTCCTAATCCTCTGTCATATGGTACCTCTTCAGTCACCCTTCTCTGACTTAGAATCATTCTTTCTCCCTTGTTCCTGATAAGCTTTATTATCTTACTTCTCAAAAGCCCCAGAGTACAAAAACACTAACAGAGAAAATTGTGAATATGTTCGATTTAAAAGTGAAGAGGTTAAGCTATCATGCATGGACAATAAATGTTACTTAACCGAAGTCATAAGACAGTCAAGAAAACAAACCCAGTAATTAGATGAAAAATTAGACCATTTTTACCGTGAATGTAAAATGTTTTGCTAAAAACTTGATACCATCACCTTTATCACTTTGCCACAAGTAAGACTCGCTGCAAATTTTTTGATACATTTCATAAATATATTTTGAAACATAACAAAATAAGGCTTCAAATTCCTTAAACTGAGATATGTCTGTCTGGGCTGAAATCCAAATCGTTACTAATTTTCAAAAAATTGCCCAACTTTTTCATCATCAGCGGCATTCTTGACTAATGCTGAGCATATGTAGGAACTCAGCATTTTAAGGACACTGTACCTTAATGTAGAAAGAACAACAGGGATCACTGAGTCCTTGTGTTTTTTTTTTGTTTGTTCATTTGTTTGTTTGTTTTTGCTTTTGCTTTATTGGCTTGTTGTTTTAAAGGAGAAGAGTGTTTTTGTTTTTTTGTTTTTTTCACTTAAAGTTACATATAAGTTTGGCATGTGCTGGTGCACCAGCTGGGCCAGGGGTCAGCTGCCCTAGTAATGCAGGTGGGACCACACTCCTTCCCTACAGCACCCTACAGTTAGCTGTACTCTTCCTGCAGAAACTGTCCCAAGTAGAGCCACCCTCTGGTTCCATTTGCTCTGACTAGCTATGCCTGGCACAGGGTTGGGCACCTATGGGTACGACAATGAACAGGACAGACATGGCCAGGTGGCAGCATCTTGGGAAACATGTTAATCTATCCTCCAGTCCCATTGAACAAAGAAGTGAGAAATCTTACAGTTGAAATGAGCATGGAAAATCTCTCTCTTTCAACAGAAACCTTATCAACTACTGGAGAATCCACACTGGGGAGAATCCTTATAAGCATGATGAATATGGCAAGGCCTTCATTCAAAGTAAATGTCTTATTTGACATCAGAGGATCATATAAAAACTTATTTAAATGGAAGCAGTTTGGAGAAACCATCTATCAGAGCTCTTAATTTGTTGACTATGACAAAATTCATACCTTTTGAATGCAGTGTGACAAGGCATTTGGTCTGAGTTAATGTCTTATTCTATGTCAGAGTTCACACGTGCCAAAAGCCCTATAAATATAAGCATGGAAATCTGTAGTCAAAACTTGAGAATTCACACTGTTGAGAAACCCTACAAATATAATGGATATGAGAAGATATTCAGTTATAGTGCCAGTCTTGTGGTACATCAGAGAACCCATTGTGGGGAGAAATCTTATAAATGCAATGATAGTGTGAAAGCTGTTATATGATTGTGTGAGCCATTATAGCTCACAAGTGATCGTGCACCAGACAGTTCACATTGGAAAGGAGCCCTATGAATGGAGTGAGCAGGGGAAAGCCTTTAATCAGCTTCTGTCACTGTCAGTCAACCACACTGGGGAGACGCACTCAGGTCTGGTTCAATTCGTTTCTTAAAGCATGGCTCTCAAAGGCAACGAGCAGGGGGTTCAGGTCTGAGCTAAACTGTCTTTATAAGACAAATTCTCAACCTTTGCCTTCCACCCCTACCCACAAACCATTAATCACAATGAGCCATTCCCTATTGTCTTTTAAATCACTAAAGGATGGACCAAGTGGGAGAGTGGGAAGAACTGAATGCAATTCTTCCCCACTACTTAGGGAAAACAAGGACCAGATATTTCATTTACTTACTGGCTTCTTTTTCAACTAATTTTTAGATCTCTGTCATTGATGCGTGCTTCTCAAGGACAGAGATCTTATCTTCCTTTCTTCCACCTTTTCTATCTTATTATACCATCTCCATAAAATCCTCCTCTAAGACTGACTAATTCTTATGTCTATGGGCATTCCAATCTGCTTTATAACTATCACTCTAATCTAATATCTTATCATTTGCCTTTTTCTATCTAGAAAACCCTTGTTTCTGCCTATTTGCTAATCTATGTCCCTCACAATCTTCAAGATCTAGTTAACCTCTGAAATTTTTTTTCTTAAAATGTGACTTCATTCAATGATGATAAACTGCCTTGTGAATTATTTTCAACTTCATGTGTGTGCATTTATATATGTACATATATGCATGTATATACATATATATATAAATGCAATGATTGAAAGCTGTTAGGTTTGATGTGTGTGTGTATATATATACACATATATATACACATATATATAAAACCAAATTTAATAGGCTTTGTGAGGGTAGATATAGTCTTTCTTTTTTAGCATATAATGTGCATACTAGTTGTTGAATACATATTTTTGACAATTACTCAAATATTTACTGCATGAAAACCAAGATGTGAAACAATAAAAGCAGAATATCTCCAGGTGATAGTTACAAAGATAGGCTAAGCCTTGCCTTTAGCCTCCCTGAACTTGGGATAATTCAAAGAGATCCCGGCAAATTCCATGAGCAGAATTTAAAAACCACTGATCTGTACTCATTTCTTGCCTAATAGAGAATTTGCTAATTCAATACCATGATATATGGTCACATGATCCCTAATTAACTGACTTTTGCAACAGAATTTTATTGCTTAACAAGCATCCTCACCCATAAAACTATAAAACATCTATTTTTATTTATAGATGAAACATCTGTGTTTATGTATAAAATATCTACTTCTTAACTGACCTATCAACACAAATCTAACCCAATTTCTAACTAAACAAACCCTTGCTTACTGAATCAATTTCAATTTTCAAATTGAAAATAGGAAATATCTATTTTCAATCTCTTAAACTCTTGCTTATGATTCAGTAAGCAAGAGTTTGTGTTTAGTTAAGATATTGAGTTAGATTTGTGTTGATAGGTCAGTTAAGAAATAGATATTTTCTCTCAGCTTCTACTAATTTCAGACTTCTTGCAGATAACATTGTTCAAGCTGATCTTTCAACATACATTGACGTCATATTTTACTAAGTTAATAAATTGAAAGCATCAAGTCTTTTTCCTTTCTTATATATTAAAAGTCTTCAATGTCATCATGAACTCTCTAATAGTCTAAAGACATACAGCTTTTCAATGCTCAGTTGTAAAAAAATAAAAGGGAAACAGGCAACAAGGAAAGCAGAGTGAAAAGTAGTCAACATCACAAAGCCAGAAATGCAAACGGAATGTGTAATTACAGGAAATGAGAAGACAAAATCTATGTTGTACTGTTATTTATAAAAACAAGAAAATGTTCATTAGCTAAAAGATAAAGAAAAATGTAAGAATTTTTCAAAGTAACTGATTAGTGTCAGGCACTGTAAAAGGTATTTTATATCCATTAGTTCATGTAACTATCACAAAGATGTATGAGGGAGGGGTTACCACCTCCACTTTACAGCAAATGAGTTATAAAGCTTAGATTTGAACCCAAGTCTTTCTTAACTCTCTATTTTTCCTTAAAGTATTCTGCAAGGTAGACATAATGGAAAGGAAATAAAGTTTTTAAAATAAAATTTTAATTTTTATTTACTGACTAGCTAGCATAAGCCAATATTCATACACTGCTTAGTTCATTTAAACCTCAAATATATCACTACTGTTCATTGAGGAAAAAACGTAGTTGAAGATTTGCAATCTGTGAAAAAGCTAGCTTCTTGGTTTCAAAGTAAAGGCTCCAGTTGATAGACTAAATTTTTAAAAACATGTATGTTTCTGTGTTCCAAAGTATAACAATTATTCACATGTGCTACATTTGTTCGTACAACAAAGTCTGCAAGGGGGTATGATTTTGGGGAAAAGGTTTGTTTTTTGGGTGTTAGGGGTTGATTTATTTTGCTCACTAGTTTTCCCTTTTTCTTTCCCTATAGGCATGTTCATATTTTACATCTAATGCTTTGCCATTGAAGATTACTTTCATCAATGCTAATCCAATGGGCAAAAACATCAGCCTTATTTTTAAGGTATGCTAGTGCTCTTAAAACATGAATTGATTCCATAGACAGAACTATCGATTTATTACTCACAAAAAGAAATTGTTGTAACTATTTTCCTCCAGCAACAACACATAGGTTTTTCAGTTATTTTAGAGTCTGCCTTTTACATATGTAGTATGTACCAAACTTCAATTGGCAATAAATCAAACATTACTGACTCATAGCCAGGGAGCCTTCAGTGCAAAACCCAAGAGAATATATTTCAATAAATGAAGTGATATGATTGCTTTTAAGTGGCACAGAAAGTTGAATGTGTGGTGAGCCCCAGGAGGAAAGTTTTATGTTGGTCTAGATACTAAATTGGGATCAAAATTAATGGGAACTGAAATGACATAAGTTAATTTAACATTAAATTCTTGCCTGCTAGCACTTGTTGATTTTAGTAGTTTGAGTTATTTTTTTCTTTTTAAATAAAAAAGTAAATATGGGTCATTTCAGTCTTCATCATTAATCCCATTGGAAAAACAGAGAAAAGGTAGTAACAGGTATATAAGCACATAGGAAAGAGGCAACAGAGGGGGAGATAAAGGCAAAAAGAAAAAATATGCCAGTCTTCCAGTTTATTTGGCCAATTATTCAGCCAAGCCATGCAACAAGGTCTCAGAGTGAATTTTTGGTGAATTTTCACTGTCTATTTTGGAGGATAATGAGTAGTGTGCCCATACTTTTGCTTCGTCCTGTCACCTCAAGAGTTCGTGGTCCCAAAACACTGTACTTTTGATGACGGGGAAAAAAGAAAACACAAAATCTTACCTTGGCAGGATTTTCTGTGTATAATTTAGAAACTGTTTTCAAAACCAAAATTCTTATTTGTTTAAAAGGATAGAACTATCCTTCCCCTTTGAATGTATGCAATCTCCTTAACCAAAACATGACTATCACCACTTTATCATTTCTTATTATTATCGGAAATTATTTTCTCTGAAAACCTTTTAAATATCTTTAAAATAATTTGAGAAATCACTGATTTAAAGTCTAATCAATCATATGGATGCTATTTATGTTCCTAATCAAGAAGCTCTTGGTATTCTAACTGCATATCGGTGCATAAATTTATGACATAGCAAATAATGTTTCACTTTGAAAGAGTTCTCTCTTGGCTAAGTTTGAAATTTGAATAAACATTCATCCAGCCTGTCTTTGCCAGACTTTGAATCTGAGACATCGCATGTGGATAATAAATTGAAAATTATTATCAAGGAACAGCATTCCAAGCAGCACCTCTAATTTGATGGTTGAAGCTTCTGTAATTATCTAAAGGGAAGTTCTCATTTAAAAACATTTTTTATCAGAAACACAAGGTACTTTTAGTGCTAATAAAACCATTAAAACCACTCTATGTCAGGATAGAAATGTATCCAAGGAAAAAAGTGACATGTACTATATTTGACTGCTTTTAATGGAATTCAAGGAAAAACCCAGGGTCTATCATTTTGTTTTTAACAGGCTGGAGATGATCTTCGTCAGGATATGCTTGTTCTGCAGATTATTCAAGTGATGGACAACATTTGGCTGCAAGAAGGCTTGGATATGCAAATGATCATTTATAGATGTCTATCCACAGGAAAAGACCAAGGTCAGTATAGATTAGAAAGTGCATTGGCTCACATTATTTATTTCACACATTCACTGGTAGTAGGCTACAAAACTTTCTCCGGCTTTCGTTTCAAACTACAAGTTTGAAAATCCAAAGAACTGTACACATTCTTCTACTTTAAAAAGAATTATTTTCAAAAATGATAAGCAGACAGAATTTATATAAAGCATAATATGCTTTTAGGTATTAATTAGGACCTTCACAATCCAAATGTTAACTGTGATTTTCTTTTAGGTGTCTTTTAGAGTTAGTTTCATTAATAACTTACCGTTATTTTTCTCATTTTGTAACATAAAGCCTACTCATTTTTAAAAGAATACAGTTGTTACTTATTAACACAAAATACACATTTTCAAGTGCTGAAAGGAATTCTGGAAATTCTAAACACATTGTAAACCTTAATTTAATTTCTAAAAGACTTTTGAGTAGATAAAGTATCAACAGTCAATGTTGGTCACACATGTAAATGTTGGACATATGTCAGCATTTCTTTTCCTTTATAAAAGGCAAGAAATCAATATGAAAATATAATTATACTTATGCACATTTTCAATGAAAATAATGTCAATAGACCACCCAAATTATCACTAAAACATCAGAGGTAGAAGTTGCACTTAATTACAATAATGCCAAACTAAAGAAACAACATCTAAGATACCTTATAATTTTTTTTACATATAACCATTGCCACTTAGAATTTTATTAAATTAATTGGTGTGAATTAGAGCAGATACATGTGCATAAACAAAGGGATGAAATCATAGAACTGGAGAGGGGAATCTAGACCATGTAGTCATTTTTTTCTTTTTTTTTAATTCAAGCAGAGCTACAATTTAAACCTCTCATCACAAGAGAACTGTCATGCCATGGATCCTCATTTCCTGAAGTCCCACCAGCAGGCTCAATACCCCAGTCAACACTTGAGATTTTAGATGCTAAGTATGAAAACACCTCCATATTCACATGCCACTTAATACTTTACAATGACTGCATTATAAGTCATACTAGCCAGTTAATTTGATTTTGATAATAGGGCTCCTACTTCCATGCCAAGTGTGCCACTCTAAATGCTTTCCAAATCTCTAGTTACTACAACAGTCATTTATCCTTGCTACCATGAGATTGCTATTCCTTGCATTTTACCCTACTTTTTCTCACATAAGTGACCTAATGCTTTCCTGTCCTAAAATGCTGAAATAGAATAATGCTACATAATCCAAGCTGAGATATTTGATGTTACATGAATCACCTTTTCTCCAGAAATTGAATAAATTACTGACCCCAGTGGAATTTTTAAATTTCATTTCATTTCTATTTATAATTATAGAATGTAACCAAGGCTGAATCTTTTAGTTAATAAAATAATTCAGCAGAAATAACTATAAAAAATAAAATTAAATAAAATTAAAAAAAAGAAATAACTATAGACTTATCCAAAGTTGCAGATGTCGCAAGACAAAGAAGTTATTTTTCTCCTCTGTCTACCAACAACAACCTCTAATAGCTGTAAGATTTCAGAGGGCATTATACTGACAAAATAATTCTTCAAGAAAAATAGAGATCATTAAAACAAGTGTCATTTTTAGAAGATTAGGTTGCATTTTTAATCAGGTTCCAAGGCTTATTGAATACCTACTTTTCTCAAGAAATGTCACAACTTTAGATGGGAAATGCATGCTAAAATGAGCTAAATAGAGTTGTGCCCTTGATGAGAGTAAACTCCAGTTTCCATAACTTTATCATTTCCACAACATTATTATTGAGTATCATTCTCATGGTCACTTTGTATGTAATGTCCTAGGAGTTCTGGGAGAAATTTTCAGGACAAATAAAAATTCTTCAGGATTTATTTTATCATTGGTTCTCCAACTTTGATGAACATAAAAATTACATAGGGGGATGCGAAGAGTAGATGCAACCTACCCCAACCAGGTGCACTAAATCAGACTTCCCTGGAGGTGGAGGAGGGGCTCAAAGGTTGATTGCAAAAAGATGCTCAGATGTTTCTTATGCACCCTTGTCTGAAAGACACCACCTCGAATAACACCACCTTGAGTAATTTTATCTCTAAGAGCCTTGCTACTTGAAGTGTGAACCACAGACCCACAGCAATGACATCACCTAGGAACTTGGTAGAAATGCAGAATCTCAGGCCGCACCCCTGCCATACTCAATTAGAACATTTGAACAAAATCTCCAAATGTATTTGTCCATTTTCACACTGCTATAAAGAAATACCCAGACTGGGTAATTAATAAAGGAAAGAGGTTTAATTGGCTCACAGTTCCACATGGCTGGGGAGGCCTCAGGAAACTTACATTCATGGCGGAAGGTGAAGCGGAAGCAAGGGCCTTCTTCACAAGGCAGCAGGAAAAAAAGGGGGAGAAGGGGTAACTACTAAACACTAATAAAACCATCAAATCTTGTGAGAACTCACTCACTATCATGAGAACAGCGTGGGGGAAAACTACCCCCATGATCCGGTCCCTTCCCACCAGGTCCCTCCCTCTACATGTGGGGATTACGGGGGTTATAATTTGAGATGAGATTTGACTGGGGACACAGAGCTAAACAATACCACTGAGTTATCTGTATGTGCATTAAAATTTGAGAAATGCTGCATTAAAGGACTATAAGAATGAAACCACACGTATTACTCTAGGTGCACAGAATTATGTTTGAAGAATTTAAATAGTGTATGATATACACTAGCTTAAAATGCATAAAATGTAATTTATGATTTCAATTAATGAGCAGAATTTCGCCACCATGATTGCTATAAATTAGGTACAAGGTTTTCCGGATAGTCAGCAATTCAAGGCTTGTGATCAGTGGCTTGGGATTTAGCAAGCATTAACTCCCTAAAGATCAACGTAGTTGGAAAAGTAATTGACATTGCTGCAGCAAAGTATCTAAAAAGGTGCAGTCATCTAAGTCCTAATTTTGGGCATGGTCAAAGGTAAGATAGCATTGAAACACTCAGCAACCACGTAGAAAGTGACTTCCTTTAGGAAGTATTAAATAGAGGAACCGGAAAAATGAGGAGGGAAATTTTCAGGATTAAAAAGCATCACCTACTGACATTAAATGTTTTAAACCTACTATCTCCCTTGACATACATGAGAAAACCTGGGTAACAGCTGAATACTGTTAGGGGAGAAGGGAGAAGTGTCGTGATATTATGGATATTCCCAGGACTTGTCTCTGGGATGTGAAGTTTCCTTCTGATCCACAAATGTAGATGGCCAATGATCACAACAGGACTATCAGATGTTAAGAGAAATTAAGGCTGCAAACTAGCTGCAAGTGACCAAATTCAGCACAGATAAGTCTTTTGTTTATCACCACCATAATCTATTTTAATGTTGCTTAATTTGAATGTTTTTAAGGTAGATCGTTAAATGGTCATTTTAAAAAACTCAACCATCTCTCTGTTCTTATGGTTATATTTGTGTCCCTGGTCTTTCTGGGAATTTGAGTTTGCAACTCTTGCAATTGTCGAGACTATGGAAATCAGAAACTCTAGACTTATTTTAATGACTTTATAATACATTGCACGTTGTTTTGTAGACATTATCCCTGAGAGAGTTTTAAGTACTGGATCTACTTTGCTGTTCTGTACAGTATAAAAATCAGAAGGTTTGCAAATATTTACATTCCAATAACCTTAGGGGCACAATAAAAAAAAAAAAAAAAAAAAAGCCTTGATGGATACATGGCCAGCAGAGCAAAGTTCCTATTTAAATTCAATAAATATATGATCCCTTTTTTAAAAATTACTATTGTAGTTTCTCTTTAATATTGACTGAGAAGGAAGGAGCAGGTAGCTCTCTATATGTTCACTGCTGAGTTATTCTGTTCACTCCCGGAAATGTAACATTTAACTGTGAAGCTTTTTTTAACCTGAACATTGATTTTTATAATATATATACAATGTTTGTTATGGAGAGTGTATTTGGCTCCCTTAAGTTGTAAATATGTTTGTTATCCAAGCTTAAATGTCCTCCCCTAAACTGTAAATGAGTGCACCAGCCATGTGATAATTAATTAACTACTCTGTTGACTCAGTGGGGTCTCCATTCATCATCAAGATTGGCTTGCTACCATAGCTCTAGAAAAAATATTAAAGCTGCTTCTGTTAAATCTGATCCAAACGCAAGTAGCCTCATTGTTCTCCAGGATTTTAGGAAGAATTAGAAAGAGATGCATCTATATAAGCCTCCTCCAGAAAAGAAGGTTTGGAAAGGAAAGGGGTAACCCATTAGTGCTAGAAGCTATTGTTGTTGTATTTCCTAAGGCTTCCTCATCCTGTGATGAAGGAATTGTCTCTGTAACCTTTTTTCTGTCTACCAGGATTGGTGCAGATGGTACCTGATGCTGTGACCCTAGCAAAGATTCATCGCCATTCTGGGCTGATAGGACCATTGAAAGAAAACACAATTAAAAAGTGGTTCAGCCAGCATAACCACTTAAAGGCAGATTATGAAAAGGTTTGTCCTGCTGCAGATCATTTTAAATAATGTACTTAAATAAGAATATGCTCTGGTTCATTAGATATTCTGATTTGTAGAAAAGTAAATTAAGTGCATTTTGAGTTCTACGTCAATCATCGGCCCAGCTTAAATGATGTATTAACTACATAAAAGTTTCTGTATTTTATTTAGTTTCTGGGTGAAAATCCTGGTCATGAATAAAGATTTTTTTTTTGCTCAGAGGCCATCCTGACATCAGTCTTACCCTAGAAACAATACCCCTTGAAGTTACCTCCTTTAATCTCCAATTTCTATAAATATCCCTTCTTTTCTTTGCAATACACTTCTTCTGCTGTTCTCTACTTTTTCATCTCCCATTTTCTTAATGGTTTGCAAAATGCAAAATAGAGTTTACGTATACCATAATTTTACAAAAGGTACCATTTTATTTGACCGCAAACATTTTTTCTCAATGTTTACTTCATTCTGTTATCTGGCTTGCAGTGTACAATTGTGCAGGTTCTGCCCTATATTAGGGATCTTGGCTAAGGAGATGAGTGTGGCTAGAACCAGGCCTTGTTCCACTTGCCAAGCTATGATCTAGTATAGCTGGGTCCACCCAGAGGCATGAGCACCTAAATGCTAATTCATGCAAAAATGCACCATTAGATTTGGTTGGTGCTATCCTGTGCACTGAAATCCCCTTATTTTGAGAAATTCCTCAGACCTGGGTACGCTGGGATGATTGGTCACCCTACCTATGATAAAAAGGCCATGATAAAAAAGACCCCAGAGTTCATCTATTCCACACTTCCATAATATTACGTTGGAGCAAAATACAAGCTTTACAGACCAAATAATAAATAATTAGGTAAAATTACCTTAAAATCTATGTTTTAGCTGTTCCCAAAATTGTAACTTCAGTTTTGCATTAATCCTTGCGGTTATGTTGTTTGACATGTTTCCAAATACATCGCTCTTCACAACCACCATATGAAGGACATATTTCATTATTTTCACTTTCTAAGTGAAGAACATTTGGATTGACAAATTAAGTGACTTGCTTAGGCATGTGGAAGACCTGGAACTGAGGCACCCTAGCATGCAGCCTGGTGACCTAGCCTTCACTGCATCAAGGCAGCCCCTCCATGCTAGGAGACCATAACCTTGTCCCAACCAGTCATTCATGGTTACACCACCAAGTTGATGAAATGATGTAAACCCAGGAGACCATTTTGGAAACAAAGTGTATTTTTGGAAAGAAACCTCTGTTCATTAGAGAAACATAAGCACAAATTGACTTAATGATAATCTGCTTCCACCCACACAGGCATTCACTGATATATATGTACTATACCAAACAGCTTTGGACATCAACTACGTTGATGACCTAGTTGTAAAAATATACATGAAATGTTACACATTTCTCAGTATAGCTTTCTCTGTATGCCAAAATTTCAAATATTCAACAACTGATATTTTAAAAGTCCTTTGGGAATAGGCAATATTGGGCCGTATTGTTCCTCCTTCTTTTACTTTGAAAAAAAATCATTCAATATTGTATATTTAAGGTATCAAAAGATCACACTAGGAAACCTCTCTAGTGAACCATGAAAATAAACTCCATCTGAATGAAGGTGGTATTTTCCCCATTTCAATGCAAACATTTATCTATTAGACTAAAGAACAATTGTTTCATATTCTTCTGTAGCAGATCAAGAGTCAGCTGCTTAACTGTACCCTTCTGTCCACTGAGATGTAGAAATTTGTCCTGATTATGTAATTTTGCTTTTTATCATTTACTTTTTATGATTACCTCTGATGCTAATGCATTTGCTCATTTTTGTTGTTATTTTTGTATGATTGTTTTTCAATGGATTAGGCCTTAAGGAACTTTTTCTACTCCTGTGCTGGCTGGTGTGTGGTGACATTCATCCTGGGAGTATGTGACCGTCACAATGATAATATCATGCTGACAAAGTCGGGCCACATGTTTCATATAGACTTTGGAAAATTCCTAGGTCATGCACAAACATTTGGAGGGATAAAAAGGTAAGTGCACAAATGTTTATTACGGTAATTAAGCAATGTCCTAAGCAATATGTATAACATGTAATTGCATAGAAGCCCTGCTGATGACTTGCTCCCATCTCTCAAATCCCCCAAGGTAATATAAATGTGATAATATATCTAATAAGATTGAAGAAAAGTTTTAAAGTAGATTTTTAATGCAACAAATTTGATTTCCTCAAATTGGTAGTAGACTAAACTGGTCTTTCCCCATGAGAAGCAACTAATCCTGTTTTAGTCTGAGTCGTCTGAAATAATATTTTTTGTTTCCTTATGAACCTTGAATGGACAATGAAGTATGAATTGATGATCTCAAAACATCTGATATATTGCTCATAGCAAATCACCACTGGTCTATACATATTAATACTAGCTTACTTCCCACACTGAACTAACTAGCCTTCCATCATTCCACAGATATTTAGGGAATACGTACTATTCAAGGATACAACAGTAAACAAGACAGATAGAAACCCTTTCCAGTAGGGGTGATAGACATTAAACAAGTTTACAAGCAAAGAAATGACACAAGAAAATGGGAAGTTATTTTAGAAAAGTAAAGCAGAGAAATGGAATAGAAAGTAACTGGAGTAGGGATACTATTTTAAAGAGGCATCTCGGAAGACATGACAGAGAGCTGTGTCCCTATGACCACCTCATGGAGATCCATGAGAAGAATATTCCAGGAAGAAAGGATAGCACATATAATAGCAGTGAGCACAGAAATAAGCATGGCATGTTCCAGCGACAAGAAGACCTGCCGTCTGGAGATGGGGTGGAGAGGGGCGGGCAGTAGGAGGTAAGGGTGAAGAGTTTGGTGGAGGCCCAATCAGGTAGGGCACAGAGGGCATATAGAGTGTGGCTTTTATTTTTTAAGCTCAGGAGAAACTTTCCGATTTCAGTGGTTTTCAAAAGCTTTATTTTGACACCTTGTGTAATGGATATCAGTGAAGAGACTACTGCAATAAAGTGAGACCAGTAAAGGCAGAATTAGTAAAAACGGACAGATTCAGAATATATTTTGAAGACAGAGTCACAGGATCTGCTAACTGATTGGACATTGGCTGTGATTAATGAACTGGGGGAGAGGCGCAGAAGGTCAGAGAAGAAAAGAAAACCTTCAAGGATGATGCCTAGATTGTTTTATCTTAGCAAATGACCAAATAATCATATTATTTACTAAAATAAGGAATACTGATAGATGAATAGGTTTTGTTTCATTTTATTTGAGTTGAAAGTAAAGAAATCTCTTAGCAAACTATCACAAGAACAGAAAACCAAACACCGCATGTTCTCACTCATAGGTGGGAACTGAACAATGAGTTCACTTGGACTCAGGAAGGGGAACATCACACACTGAGGCCTATCATGGGGAGGGGGCAGGGGGGAGGGATTGCATTGGGGAGTTATACATGATATAAATGATGAATTGATGGGTGCTGACGAGTTGATGGGTGCAGCACACCAACATGGCACAAGTATACATATGTAACAAACCTGCACGTTATGCACATGTACCCTAGAACTTAAAGTATAATAAAAAATAATAATAAAATAAAACATGAATTATCTTAATAAAAGAGCAAGTTTAAAAAAGAAAGTAAAGAAATCAGAGATTGAACACTAAAAGTCTTTAAAAACATATTTCATATTAAGGTAGAAATAGGATCAAACCATTCCAAAGACTCATTAGTCGCTTTTGCCTGAGAATAGCCCCTCAATATAAGAAATAATATTTCTTACAAGATAATGTGATTGAATTTATACCAGATGGCCATAACCTGGCATTAAAAAGGCATCATAAACTACATGATATATACAAATGGATTATTTTACTTTTTGTTACTTTCAATACATTGCTTTCTTTAATAAATAGCCTCAAAAAATTCACCACATACTCATTCACTTCTTTTTCTTTTTTTCTTTTTCTTTCTTTCTCTCTTTTTTTTTTTTTTTTTTTTTTTTTTTGAGGTGGAGTCTTATTCTGTCACCTAAGCTAGAGTGCAGTGGCACGATCTTGGCTCATTGCAACCTCCACCTCCTGGGTTGAAGCGATTCTCCTGCCTCAGTCTCCCAAGTAGCTGGGACTACAGGAGTGAGCCACCATGCCTGGCTAATTTTTGTATTTTTAGTAGAGACGGGGTTTCACCATGTTGGCCAGGCTGGTCTCGAACTCCTGGCCTTAAGTGATCCCCTGCCTCGGCCTCCCAAACTGCAGAGATTAGAGGCACGAGCCACCGTGCCCAGCCTTCATTCACTTCTTAAATGTCCACTGGGAATGGTCTGTGTGCCAAAGACTGTGATAAACATTGGAGATACAAAGATAATTAATATGCATTTACCATGTCAGTTAGGGATACTCTTCGCTGCTGCCTTGCGGTTAGATTGCCGCAGACTGCTGTGTTAGCAAGGAGGGAGGCTCCGTGGGCGTGGGACCCTCCCGGCCAGGTGTGGGATATATTCTCCGGTGTGCCAGTGTTATAGCGCAGTATTGGGGTGGGAGTTACCCGATTTTCCAGGTGTTCTGTGTCTCAGTTCCCCTGGCTAGGAAAAGGGACTCCCTTCCCCCTCGCGCTTCCCAGGTGAGGCGATGCCTCGCCCTGCTTCAGCTCTCGCTGGTCAGGCTGCAGCAGCTGACCCGCACGGATTGTCCGGCACTCCCGAGTGAGATGACCCCAGTACCTCAGTTGAAAATGCAGAAATCACCCGTCTTCTGTGTCGCTCGCGCTGGGAGATGGAGACTGGAGCTGTTCTCCCACCCCAATACTGCGCTGTAACACCAGCACACCGGAGGATATATCCCACACCTGGCCGGGAGGGTCCCACGCCCACGGAGCCTCCTCCTTGCTAACACAGCAGTCTGCGGCAATCTAACCGCAAGGCAGCAGCGAGGCTGGGGGAGGGGCGCCCGCCAGTGCTGAGGCTTAAGTAGGTAAATAAGGCCACTGGGAAGCTCGAACTGGGTGGAGCTCACAGCAGCTCAAGGAAACCTGCCTGTCTCTGTAGACTCCGCCTCTGGGGACAGGGCTCAGCTAAAGGAGTAGAAGCCTGTGAAACGCGAACGACTCTGTCTGACAGCTTTGAAGAGAGCAGTGGATCTCCCAACACGGAGGTTGAGATCTGAGAAGGGGCAGTCTGCCTGCTCAAGTGGGTCCCTGACCCCTGAGTAGCCTAACTGGGAGACATCCCCCACTAGGGGCAGTCTGACACCCCACACCTCACAGGGTGGAGTACACCCCTGAGAGGAAGCTTCCAAAGCAAGAATCAGACAGGTGTACTCGCTGTTCAGCAATATTCTGTCTTCTGCAGCCTCTGCTGCTGATACCCAGGCAAACAGGGTCTGGAGTGGACCTCAAGCAATCTCCAACAGACCTATAGCTGAGGGTCCTGACTGTCAGAAGGAAAACTATCAAACAGGAAGGACACCTATACCAAAACCCCATCAGTACGTCACCATCATCAAAGACCAGAGACAGATAAAACCACAAAGATGGGGAAAAAGCAGGGCAGAAAAGCTGGAAATTCAAAAAATAAGAGCGCATCTCCTCCTGCAAAGGAGCACAGCCCATCGCCAGCAACGGATCAAAGCTGGTCAGAGAATGATTTTCACGAGATGAGAGAAGAAGGCTTCAGTCCATCAAACCTCTCAGAGCTAAAGGAGGAATTACGTACCCAGCGCAAAGAAACTAAAAATCTTGAAAAAAGAGTGGAAGAATTGACAGCTAGACTAATTAATGCAGAGAAGGTCATAAACGAAATGACAGAGATGAAAACCATGACACGAGAAATACGTGACAAATGCACAAGCTTCAGTAACCGACTCGATCAACTGGAAGAAAGAGTATCAGCGATGGAGGATCAAATGAATGAAATGAAGCGAGAAGAGAAACCAAAAGAAAAAAGAAGAAAAAGAAATGAACAAAGCCTGCAAGAAGTATGGGATTATGTCAAAAGACCAAATCTACGTCTGATTGGGGTGCCTGAAAGTGAGGGGGAAAATGGAACCAAATTGGAAAACACTCTACAGGATATCATCCAGGAGAACTTCCCCAACCTAGCAGGGCAGGCCAACATTCAAATTCAGGAAATACAGAGAACGCCACAAAGATACTCCTCCAGAAGAGCAACTCCAAGACACATAATTGCCAGATTCATCAAAGTTGAAATGAAGGAAAAAATGTTAAGGGCAGCCAGAGAGAAAGGTCAGGTTACCCACAAAGGGAAGCCCATCAGACTGACAGCAGATCTCTCGGCAGAAACTCTACAAGCCAGAAGAGAGTGGGGGCCAATATTCAACGTTCTTAAAGAAAAGAATTTTAAACCCAGAATTTCATATCCAGCCAAACTAAGTTTCATAAGTGAAGGAGAAATAAAATTCTTTACAGATAAGCAAATGCTTAGAGATTTTGTCACCACCGGGCCTGCCTTACAAGAGACCCTGAAGGAAGCCCTAAACATGGAAAGGAACAACCGGTACCAGCCATTGCAAAAACATGCCAAAATGTAAAGACCATCGAGGCTAGGAAGAAACTGCATCAACTAATGAGCAAAATAACCAGTTAATATCATAATGGCAGGATCAAGATCACACATAACAATATTAACCTTAACTGTAAATGGACTAAATGCTCCAATTAAAAGACACAGACTGGCAAACTGGATAAAGAGTCAAGACCCATCAGTCTGCTGTCTTCAGGAGACCCATCTCACATGCAGAGACATACATAGGCTCAAAATAAAAGGATGGAGGAAGATCTACCAAGCAAATGGAGAACAAAAAAAAGCAGGGGTTGCAATCCTAGTCTCTGATAAAACAGACTTTAAACCATCAAAGATCAAAAGAGACAAAGAAGGCCATTACATAATGGTAAAGGGATCAATCCAACAGGAAGAGCTAACTATCCTAAATATATATGCACCTAATACAGGAGCACCCAGATTCATAAAGCAAGTCCTTAGAGACTTACAAAGAGACTTAGACTCCCATACAATAATAATGGGAGACTTCAACACTCCACTGTCAACATTAGACAGATCAACGAGACAGAAAGTTAACAAGGATATCCAGGAATTGAACTCATCTCTGCACCAAGCGGACCTAATAGACATCTATAGAACTCTCCACCCCAAGTCAACAGAATATACATTCTTCTCAGCACCACATCACACTTATTCCAAAATTGACCACATAATTGGAAGTAAAGCACTCCTCAGCAAATGTACAAGAACAGAAATTATAACAAACTGTCTCTCTGACCACAGTGCAATCAAACTAGAACTCAGGACTAAGAAACTCAATCAAAACCGCTCAACTACATGGAAACTGAACAACCTGCCCCTGAATGACTACTGGGTACATAACGAAATGAAAGCAGAAATAAAGATGTTCTTTGAAACCAATGAGAACAAAGATACAACATACCAGAATCTCTGGGACACATTTAAAGCAGTGTGTAGAGGGAAATTTATAGCACTAAGTGCCCACAAGAGAAAGCAGGAAAGATCTAAAATTGACACTCTGACATCACAATTAAACGAACTAGAGAGGCAAGAGCAAACACATTCAAAAGCTAGCAGAAGGCAAGAAATAACTAAGATCAGAGCAGAACTGAAGGAGATAGAGACACAAAAAACCCTCCAAAAAATCAATGAATCCAGGAGTTGGTTTTTTGAAAAGATCAACAAAATTGACAGACCGCTAGCAAGGCTAATAAAGAAGAAAAGAGAGAAGAATCAAATAGACGCAATAAAAAATGATAAAGGGGATATCACCACCAACCCCACAGAAATACAGACTACCATCAGAGAATACTATAAACACCTCTACACAAATCAACTAGAAAATCTAGAAGAAATGGATAATTTCCTGGACACTTACATTCTCCCAAGACTAAACCAGGAAGAAGTTGAATCCCTGAACAGACCAATAGCAGGCTCTGAAATTGAGGCAACAATTAATAGCCTACCCACCAAAAAAAGCCCAGGACCAGATGGATTCACAGCTGAATTCTACC
>NC_045443.1:18591727-18664679 GCF_002776525.5 Piliocolobus tephrosceles
GAGCTCACTTGGACTCGGGAAGGGGAACATCACACAATGGGGCCTATCATGGGGAGGGGGGAGGGGGGAGGGATTGCATTGGGGAGTTATACCTGATATAATTGATGAATTGATGGGTGCTCATGAGTTGGTAGTTGCAGCACACCAACATGGCACATGTATACATATGTAAGAAACCTGCACGTTATGCACATGTACCCTAGAACTTAAAGTATAGTAATAAAAAAAAAAAAAGTTTGTTGCAATTAATGTAAGTGTTCCAAATGAAGTGATGAGAAATTAGTTACATCTCTGGGTAATTATTTTTTCTTTTATTTAAAATTAAGTATATTTTTGCTGTTTTTTAAAAATCTGTATGTTGGGCTGGACCTGGTGGCTCATGCCTGTAATCCCAGCACTTTGGGAGGCCAAGGCAGGCAGATCACCTGAGGTCAGAAGTTTGAGACCAGCCTGGTCAACATGATAAAACCCCATCTCTACTAAAAATACAAAAAATTAGCTGAGCGTGGTGAAGGGCCCCGGTAATCCCAGCTACTTGGGAGGCTGAGGCAGGAGAATCACTTGAATCTGGGAGACAGAGGTTGCAGTGATCCAAGATTGCACCACTGTACTCCACCCTGGGCAACAAGAGCAAAACCCCATCTCAAAAAAAAAAAATCTGTATATTGAAGTTCATAAATTGAACTACTAGTCCTTTAAGTTCTCTGAGTTTGAGGCTTGTTGACTGACAGACTGGATCACACTTTTTGTCAGGTTTAGATTGGGAGGTATTTCATCAAGTTATCCTTCACTTCTAATACAATTTCAGATACAAGCAGATGTATGCTGAACCTGGCCCACACTGTCTTGCAAGAACCTATTGTGTGTACGTCTTCTCAATTCTATATTTAATGACATCACATTGATAGCCTAAAATCAGCCATAATGGGAGTATTTACTCCACATAAAATTGGCAAATGCCACAAATCAGAGCTTTTTTCCTAAGGAAACAACATAAGCCAGCTATTAAATATTCATCACTGCATAATAGGACATAAATCCACTTTAAAGAGATAGAAAATGATTCCAGAACTCAGCAAAATAAAAATCAACCTCTGTTCTTTTCCTATTGAAATATTTACACCCAGATGATCAAACTATCATGTATCAGTCTTATCACAACATTGTTGAAACCCTTTATAAGTTTTATCCCAATAGGCAACAAATTACCTACTCTAATTAATCTCAGCATTTTCATCCCAATACTATTCACAAAAATTCCCTGTCTATAATCGTTTTGATATTATTTTCAATAGTTAATTAACTACCACTGATTTTTTTTAAAAAAAAATTTAATTTCTAATTTGAGTATTACAGTATTTATATTCTAAATCTTTTTTAACAAAAAACTCTCTTAACAGATTAAAGGAATAATTGTGTCTTATTCCAATCATTCTCATTCAGTACAATATTCATAGTGATCCAAATGATAGGTAATAATAATCTCCTGCATGCTTTAATTCTTCTTTTCAAAGAAAACTACTATCTTAGTTTTCTTTGAAATTAGATGATTCTCATTGGTCTGTTATTCATGATTGCTTTCTCAGAAATACGGTGGTTTCTTTTTACTCACAGCAGGCCTTTGTATCATCTGAGTTTTCTAGAAAGGAAAAATACTTTCCAATATCTCTCCAACTGTGAGTGTTATAAGGATATCTTTGTGTCCTAAGCACCAAGCATAGAGCAGAGGTTCAATTTCAGTTGATTGAAGGATCATTCAAAAAATGTCTTCACATTTACTTTCCTTGACCCAGGAACCTGAGAGGGTACAATTTTTCTAAATATAAATTTATTAAGAACGTGCTATATTTTGTAACCTTAACTGGAAATTTACCAAGGGTTTTCTGTTTGTTTGTTTGGTTTGGTTTTGGTTTTGTTTTGTTTTTAACCTGATGGTTACTCTTCGTGTGAAAGTCTGAGGATGAAGTCTTCTGCCAGTCACAAAGCCAATCCTAGGCAGACTACACCTCGCATTTAAATAATGCTTTGGATGTAACAAATCACTCTCACTTACACGGACCATTCCAGGAAACAAAGTTTGTTTTATCAATCTCATCTTCTCACTATTACTTCTCCCTCTTTGACTTTACCTCATCATTCTACTCTTTTATTGCCAGATTTCTTTTGAATAGCTCCTTATATCAACCCCTGATTTTAAGTAAAAACAGTTTCTCTGATAAGAAAAATAAATTTTCTCCAAAGAGAGACTTTGTAGGTTTCCAGATGAAAAGAGTAAAGGATGACTGAGAAGGGGAAAATGTTTGTGAGAAAGATGAAATAAAAGAACAAAGGAAGGATCCACTTACATGGTATAAGGATTCTGCTTCTCGCACTTAGTAAGCCAATACCCCATTGTGAACAAAGCAAGCATAAGATGGAAGGCGTCAATGCTGATTCCTTAGCTGGTCTAAGGTACAATGTGCTTGCCAATATAAGGATCTCATAGCGTTGACTCTAAATTTAGTTTTAGACTAAATTTGTAGAATAATACAAATGTCTCCTAAACATAAGCTTAGTATAAGAACTTTATCTAGTATCCAACTAAAGAAATAGTGCCCTGCTTCTGTTGCTGGGGGAAACAACTATGGGGTTCAATTTAGTAAGAGATAATATGTACATTCAATGCCTCATGCCTGTATTTTGATCATGCACATGGTAACTTTATGGGTTATTTAAATGTTTTTACAGGTAACTTAGGTTGTTCTTGATTTTCACCTTCAACCTGATTTTAGAACCTAATGTGTATTTAAAATTCAATTTTCACCCAAGAGTTATAGCATTGTTAATGTTTTCCTCATATCCAGACTAGACTACTTCCGTTTCAAGTGTACACTGGTATTCCATGTGAAACATAGCTGTGCTCTTTCCTCAAAGAGCTCTTTCCTCTAAACTCAACCTCAAAGAAAAAAAAGTGGGCAGTTGAAGGATCTAATCAGCCTCTTCTTGTCCTCATGAAATCCTGATCTACTATGAATTCAGACACAATATGTTATACTTAGGAAAGGAGACTTGATAATTTTGAAGAAATAGTTGTTTTAACCACCCTTATCAAATAAGAGATGATGTATTTGAGCCTGAGAGGAACCAGAGTTAGTATCTAAAGTTATTAATCTATTGATGATCGGGGACTTCCGGGGGTCTAATTTAGGACATATATTGCATTTACAAGAGACTGAACCAGGAAAAAAAATTGTTTTACACTTAAAAGACTAACTAAGGCTGTCTTTAGTTAATAATTGCAGAGAGCTTGGAGATCTCACAGGGTGTTAAATGTTCTTTCCATAATAGTACATGCACTCTCATGTTCTCATTATATTGCACATATGAGGTTTTCTGTGTTGCTTAATTATCTAATGTTCTATCCTGTCCAATGGAGATTCCAAATTTGCCTTCTCAATTAACTCATGGATATTAGACAAGAGACTTGTGTTCTTTCTGCTGAACAGAAAAATGTGCTCTCTGAAATGTAGGTCATTTGTGATATCAGGAACAGTATAAGCTTAAACGTTCCCCAATGTGCTCTGTAGTCATTATTTCTATTCCCATTTACTATTATAGGAGTCTACAACTTTTAGAAATCTTTAAACAATATACATTAAGGTTATTATATTTCCTAGGAATAAAAATAGTTGAAATTCAAAGAATTAATACAACTAATGTTAATAATAAAAACAAAATGTGCCTTATTACTAAGTCCCACGTTTCGGTTTGGGGTACAAATACATTATTCAAACACTCAAGTCCTTCAGTTTGGGATTTAAGCTTGTATACTTTTATTTACTGACTTTATCAGTTGCTCAAATAAAATACTGGATAAACTAAACTATAAAAGGAAGAAATGTCTATGTTCATAGAGTCCAGCAGACTAATTCTACTATCATGAATTATTGATAGAGTTCTATCTTTTCATTCCACTTTCCATATCTCCATAGCCCCTGCCTCTATCATGAATATCAAACATGTAGCTCTTCTCAAATTGCTCTGGATTTGATGCAGCTTGTCACTGACCTGGCACAAAGCAAGTACCCTGTAGCATGGTGCTGTGTCATCAAGTGAAGAAGATCAGATTATAAAGGAAATGGTCAAAAATACCCTTTAAAGTCTCATAGGTACTTGCTATGCACTAACTTCATTAATTCTTACAGAAACTCTTTGAGGTAGATACTGTTATTTTCTTTATTTCACAAATGAAGAACTAAGACAGAGAAAAGTCTTAACTGTTAAAATTTGTCCAAAGTTGCAGGTAATAAGCAGATGGTAGAATCTTTGGAAGATGCCATGGTATTCCCATTTCTCAATAATCCCAACACAGCCTATGCTTTCTCCAGCATTGGGATAGATGACTGTTTCTTTAGGTAGCATCTTGCATTTATGACCCTGATGTATATTAAATTCACAATTTTAAAAACTACAATTAAATGTCATGAAAGGTGGTTGCACTGCAAGAGGCATGCAAAAACTAAGCTCAAGTATGAAAGTATCAGGATCACTTTCTCATTGCTGGGCATTTTCTCTGTGAGTGAAAAGGCAGGCAGAATTGTTTACTTTCTTTTAAGATTTTTCTTACTTTTTTTTTTAATCTAGTAGGTACAGTTAAGCTCATATAAGTTAAACATTTAGGATATTTTACTCTAATTTCAGAGCCTATCAGAGTCTATACTATTGAGATTAGTATGTCTGAAGACCACCCTGAACTGTTGGGAAGAAACCCAGTGTATTATCTAGACGGCATAATTCACATTTGAGGAAATTGCCTCTATGAATTATTTTGTTTTTAAATAGCTTATGTATGTAACACTTGAAAATCAAACATCATTCATTTTTTGAGTATATATGTATTTGTTTAAAGAATAATTCAATAAATAAAAGGCTGATAATGTTAAGGATATCGCTCCTCAGCTATTTCAGAGTTCATTCATTACAATTGGCATCCTTGTCCATTTCTTTAATATTGTCTTTTAAAATATGGCCATTTCCACTGCGAGGGCTGGTGCTATTGGAAAGATTTCAAGAGGAAGTGTAATATGAACAGGATTTTAAAGAAAAGATTGGACTTAAATTTGTGGGAAAGGTGGGGGAAAGAGAGCCTATAGCAGAACATATTATGAACAGAAATGTGGAAGCAGAAGATAACCAAGCGCCATAACCCACCCATCTGCTGTCTCTGTGCTATACACAGGAGCCCAGGGCTCTCAGATCACATGACAGAGCAAACACGTGTCACTAGTTTAAAATGGGGCACCCTCATGGCCCAGCAATGGCACATTTCTGTAGCCATCCCACTATTTCACTGTCTACAACAATTGTCACCCTAACCTCTCAAGCATAAACCTCAGGTCACTCCTACCAACTCCCTGCTTTAAACAGATGACCATATCTACTTTCTTGAGAAAAATAAAACCATCAGAACAGAGTCTACTTTTCTACCAATAAAAAAATCTCACACACTCTTCTTCCTTTCTCTTATAATAGAAGACCTGTTTTTCCCTTCTAAAGTAAGTCCTTCCATCTGTGCTTTGAAGCCATTCCCCTCCCACCTTCTGATAAACATTATACTATCGATAGTTCATTTTTTTTTTTTGCATATTTATCCTCTCCCTCTCAAATAATATTTTTAAATAAGCTTGTCTCTCCAACGTTTAAATAACCTTGCCTCAAAATCTCCAGGCTTCATGCCATTTTTCTCGCCTTCACAAATTTCCTGGAGGAGTTGTCTATAAACTCTTGATCTCCATTCCTTACCTCCCATTCAATCCATAACCACTTGATCTGGTTTTATTCTTCATTACTTGATCAACAATGACCTGATATGGTTTGGCTCCATGTCCCCACCCAAATCTCATGTTGAATTGTAATCCCCAATGTTATGGGAGGGACCTGGAGGGAGGTGATTAGATCATGTGGGAAGATTTAACCCTTGCTGTTCTAGTGCTAGGCAGTGAATTCCCATGAGATCTGGTTTTTTAAAAACGTGTAGCACTTCCCCCTCATATGCTCCCCCACGTGAAGATTGTGCCTGCTTCCCCTCACCTTCCGCCATGATTGTAGTTTCCTGAGGTCTCCCCAGCCATGCCTCCTGTACAGCCTATGGAACTGTGAGTCAATTAAACCTCTTTTCTCCATACATTTCCCAGTCTCAGGTATGTCTTTAGAGCAGTGTGAGAATGGAATAATACACCTTCAGAATACTAGACCTAAAAATACTTATTCATCATTTTATTTGATTTACCTGCAAATTTCAACAATGTTAACTATTCCTTCCTCAAAGTATCTTCTTCACATGCCTTATGTAATGTATCATCACCCTCTAGTTTTTCTCCCTTTCTTGATATCTAAGTCAAAATTGTTTCCTTCTACCAAGTTACCAAAAGATCGATTTCCCAAGATTCGTTTTACTGCTTTTCTCATCTCACTCTACAGTTTCCACCAAACTGGAATCATCTATATTAACTATGTCAAGACTTCTATCAATATCTATATCCAAATAACTCACAATATTTTGAAGATACTTTTTATTTTGAGATAACTGAAGATCCACATGCAGTTGTAAGAAATAATACAAAGAGATTCCATAAATCCTATACCAGTTTCCTCCAATGGTAACATCTTACAGAATTACGGTACAGTTCTTGCAACCAGGATACTGATATCAATACATTCAAAATACAGAACAATTTCATCCTCCAGGATTTTTTGGGTTGCCTTTTTGTAGCCACATTCACTTCCCTCTCACCTTCTTCCCCACTCCATTCTTATCCCCTGACAATCACTAATCTGTTCTCCATTCCTATATTTTTGTCATTTCAAGTATGTTATATAAATAGAACCATGCAGTATGCAATTCTTATTGATTGGCTCTTTTCACACAGAATAATTCTCTGAAGATTAATTCAAGCTGTTGTGCTTTCAAAGTTATGTTATTTTATTGACAAATAATATTTCTTAATATGTATGTACCATATATTGTTTAACCATTGACCCATTGAAGGACATCTCAGTTGTTTCCTTTTTCTGGCTATTAAGAATAAAGCTACTGCAAGCAATTCATTTGTAAGTCTCTGTGAACAGATATTTCTCTGAGATAAACATCCAAAAGTATAATTGCTGGGTTGTATGGTAGTTGTATGTTGTTGTTGTTTTTAAGAAACTGCCAAGTGATTTTCCAGAGTGACTGTACCACTTTACATTTTCACCAGTAATGTGTGAGTAATCCAGTTTCTCCACATCTTTGCCAGCGTTTGGTATTGTTTCATTATTTTTTTATCTAGCCATTTTGATAGGTGGGTAGTGACATCTCATTGTGAGTTTAAGTTGCATTTTCCTAGTGGTTAATAATGCTGAACATCCTTTTATATGTTTATTTACCATCTGCAAGTCATCTTCTGTGAAATATCGCTTTATGTCTTTTGCTCATTTTCTAATTATATTATTTGATTTTTATGGTTACATTTTGATAATTTTTAAAATATATACTCCAGATACTGGCACTTTGCTGGCTATATGGTTGGCAAATATTACCTTCTAGTCTGTAGTTTGTCTTTTCATCTCATTATTTCTCACAAAGCAGACATGTTGAAATTTTAAAATTCTTTGCATAGCCCTAAATCTCAAAGAGTTTCTATTTTTTTTCTCAAAAAGTTGTATAATTTATATTTAAGTCTGTGAATCATTGTAAGTTAACTTTTGTATTAAGTATGAGTTTTGGGTCAAAGTTTATATTTTTACATATGGGTGTCTAATTGTTCCAGTATCATCGGTTCAAAAGGCTAACCTGTCTTCATTGAATTACTTTTACAACTTTATAAAAAATCAGTTGGGCATGTATTTGTGTGGGTCTATTTCTATATTATTTATTCTGTTCCATTAGCCTATGTGTATTCTTCCACCAGTACCAATTTTCTTACTGAGCTCTCTCTGACAGTACCTTAGTGGGGGACATCACAGTCTGGTAGGAGTGGGAGTCTTGGCTGCCTGCCTTGCCCTTGGCTGGTGTAGGGGAGAAGTGGTGTCACAGTGTCTTCTCTGATATTTGGCTGGAGTAGAGGGGTTACAGTCTAAAATTTGCTTTGTTGTTGTTGTTGTTGTTTGTTTTTGACTGCCCCTTTAAAGTAGGCTTTTCTTTGGGGTTTTTTAGTTTGCCTACTTTAGCAGCATATATTTCATGCCTAGAATATATGAGGTAAAAAAGAAAACCCAGAAAACTCACCTCCATGCTGTTACTTGAGTCCCTGACATCCCTAGGTAGCGTGTCTTCTTTATGCCTGTCAGAGTCACCGTATGTTTGCTTTGTATATAATTTCCAGAGTTCTTAATATACTCAGTGGGAGGAACAAGGAAAAGTGAGCCTACTTCATCTTCCCAGAATCAGAAGTTTCACTCACAAAATTTTACCTCCAACCTAAATCTTTTCTCCATGGTCCAGAAATGAGTATCCTCATTTTAATCTGCATTTGTATGTCTCAAAGTCACCTCAAATATAACTTAAGTTCAAGGCTGAGCCACCTCCGAATGTTGCACTGCAGTCTTCCTGCTACACAAGGGAAAAAGTTAAAGTTCTTCTCGGCACCTCTTCTCCCTCCCATTCTAATTATCATGAAACCCAATTGATTTTTTTTCTCTGAAATATGCTTTAAGTCTTCCCCCTTCTCTGTTATCTGTATGCCACAACTCTAATCTAAGCTATTATCACATCTGGTCAAAATTTTTTGCGAAAGTCTCTTGTCTGATCTGCTCATATACACCCTCCCTGTTCCAAACCCTTCACTGTATTGTGGAGTAACCTTTACAAAACATTATTGTTCTTATTTAATAAATTGATATTGCTTTTAGAACATTGATTTTTAAAAATCTTTCACCTCACTTACAAGCCTTGCACAAATCTATTATAGAAGCTCAGTATTTGTTGATAAATAACTGTAGTGTATATCTCCCTGATTAGACTCAATTCACCTAATATACAGAAACATACCCTAAAACTCTATGTTTCTTCAGTTCAGTGGTGATCTGCAAATGCTTAATAATAATGATCTTGGTATTCTAATGACTATACAAGGAGATTTTATATACAGTATGGCTAGAAGGAAAACACGTGAAAGTAATAAACAGCAAACTATTAATTGTCCTGATATTTCTTTTTTTTTCTTTCTTTCTTTCTTTCTTTTTTTTTTTTTTTTTTGAGACAGAGCCTTGCTTTGTCTCCCAGACTGGAGTGCAGTGGCACAATCTCAACTCACTGCAACCTCCGCCTCCCAGGTTCAAGCAATTCTTGTGCCTCAGCCTCTCGAGTAGCTGGGATTACAGGTGTGCGCCACTGTGCCCGGATAATTTTTGTATTTTTTGTAGAGATAGGGTTTCATCATGTTGCTCAGACTGGCCTTGAGCTCCTGGCCTCAGGTAATCCACCCCTCTCAGCCTCCCAAAATGCTGGGATTACAGCTGTGAGCCACCATGCCCAGCCTCTTGCTATTTCTTATATTAAGTGAATTTATTTGTCTGCTTAATAATTATTATCTGTAATATAAATGTTCTTACATTTCTAAGTATATATACATTTTTAAACCACCAACTCACTTCTCACCCCTATTGGAAATCTGTAAAATATTCAGTCTCTGCATTTAAAAACTAATAATAACTTCAGGGAAAAATGGTCATAAGTTAATGAAAATATTAACTTTGACAACAAAAATGACAGAATCGTTACAAATATGTTTGTACTTATGACCTTCCCAAATAAATGTCAAAGTGTCACAAGCTCTTCTCTATATGAGCTATGTTTATTTATTGTTGTATTCATTGCATGTAAGAGAATAACGTCAAAATATTGTTTCCGATGTTAAGACTATATAAAAGGAAGGTGGACTACTTCCTCTGCTCTTGAAAATCATACGGGTCATTTGGATTAAAAAAAAAGAGAGAGAGACTTCTTACTCTGACAAGGGTTGGGTTAATGGGAGAAGACTTGTAAGACAAGATTTTTGGTCCTGACCTCTTAATCGGTTTTAGAACATCAGATGAGAAAGAGAGAGATTAAAAAAAAAAAAGAAAAAGAAAAAGAAAGAAAGAAACTAGTAGTTACAATATGAGTAAAAGATACAGAAGCAAGAACAGGTGGGACTTCGGTAAGCAAAGGTAAAACCATTAATCTAGGAAAAAAACAAAAGATAGGATAGTCACAACAAGAAATATCTATAACTTACTTATATAGCTATAAATAAGAGATTTTCAATATATAATTCAAAATGTAATCCACGGTACAGACCATGAGAGATCAAATAGTTTAGAATATTCCCTTTTGTCACAACCAATTTATACCTCAGATTTATAAGTAATGCTTACATTTCAGAGATAAACTCCAACACATTAATTCTATAATGTAGGAATAGGTTTACATTTCAGTGCACTGATAAATTACATCCTAACTGAAGTTTCTACATCTTATAGGAATAGATGGGATTTTTTTGCACATGTGAGGTTTCTTTTCATTTATACACAAGTTTAGGGTAATTCTGAGATTAAAAAAAAAAATGCTCAGAAGCGAGTCATGAAAATCATTCAGAAAAGATACAGCATTTTATTTTGTTGGATCCACTGAAAATTTAGACTATGATAATGTTTAAACACAACTGAAATTTGTTTCTTTAATATCACTTTATATTTTATTTAATTTGTATATGTTTCTCTTGTGTATTTAACTTCCTGTTATGGTGTTTCCATATCTGATTTCTAATAATGGTGACCATGGACAAAGGAAGTGTGTTATCTCATGAACTTGAGCATAACTACAGAAACCTTCCAAGATAAATTAATTTGATCCACCATAATTCTCCTTATGGAAAAGAGAAAAGTATATTCATCATATTAGGAGAAAAAGTTTCAGGAAGGTGTAAAAATTAACACTCTTCTAAAAGTATTTCCAAAGTTCTACTCAATATAGTAAACATAGCATAGACAGTGGAAAAACTATTAGAAAACTATTACATATAAAATTAAAATTTTTTCTGATTATGAAAATCTATGATATTACTAAAACTCTACTAAAATGATGGCAATAGTGATGAATGAGTGAGTGATATATAAAAAATGCTATCAAATTCAATGATCCACTTATGGGTTTATGTAGCAAGAGAGGTTACATGGAGTAACACAGAGTAAATTAAACCTTGGAATAAGGATGAGATTTTACTGATAGATTTTTGAAGAGACAAGGAAATTTAGTGATAACAAGGTTCAGCTATAAGGACACTTGGCTGTTTGCAGACAATACTATTTAAAATTTGGTGAGTGCTTACTACATGCTAGGCTATGTTCTAAACACTTGCATGTGCTATGACCCATTTGATTCTCTCAACGAGATCAAGAGTCAAGTGCTCTCATCTCCATTTTACAAAGAAGGAGATTGCAGCATGGAGAGAATAAGTCACCCAGAGTCATAGAACTACTGTAGTAAGTGGTGGAGCCATGATTTGAAACCTGGTTAACAAGCCCACAGTCTGTGCCTCTGCAGGAGCCTCTCTGTAGTGTGAGCAATTCACAAATGTGCCACCCTCCCTGTGTGTCAGGCATTTATGTACATGTACATTTCCTAAGTTAATCGTCACAGCAATTCCAAAAGTTAGGTGGTTTAGAGATGAAGAATCGAGACATAGCAGGTCCAGAATTAGAACCTATGCTATATCTTATCTTATGTTTTCAATATCTCTTCTTCCAGCTTGGCTAAAGTCAAGAACTTATTAAATAATTCATAGAACATAGGTTGGATAAGTCAATGAAGGCCAAATAAAAAAGGATTTTGAACCAGAATTTTAAAATTTAGACATGATACTTTAGACATAGTCCTCAGTGTATGTATGTGCTCAATAAATTTTGTTGAAGAAATGAATGAATGTAAACAGAAGTGAAGGTACTGGTATTCTAGCCTTTCCTCCAGGCATTGTGGTAGCATGGATTACAAAATAAATTTTCTAAATAAAATAATCATAGCTAAAAACTAGGGTGTTTGTTTTCTTTTATACATTTTACCCTCAATTAGACTCCACTGTCCCAAACCTGCCACAAATTGCTGAAGTTATAGCTTTCTGATATAAATATCCACACTACTGAAAGGTTTCATTAACTGTCAGATTAGTGAAATTTTTCCCTCCATTGTATTTTTACTAAAGTAGCTAAGCATAGCAACAAAAAGAAAACAACTATGTTTTATTATTTTAAAAAATAAGAGTTTCCTTCAATAATCCATGAATTTTTAAAATGCTAGTTGGTCTAACCCTTCACCAAATTGGTGTTAAATTGGCCTAAGGTATCAAAACTCTGTGTTCTTATTCAGTGAGTGATAATTCCTCAAACAGGGATGTTTCCAGTCCTCTCTCTGCTATTCTCTGTTAGAATTGCTAATACTTCATCTCAGGCCTATCCATATCTTAAATGACATGATAAAAAAAAAAAAACAAAAACTAACAAAGGTAGAGGACATGGGACCATCTTCTCTCTGGTCTTTTGTTTTCTTATTTTTCCATCCTTAGACTTCAGTGGTCAGTATTACTTACATAATAACATGGTCTACTCATATTCTTCCTTTCTGATCAGCAGTTTTACTGGGTCTAGTGTGAAATAAAATATAGCTACCTTTTTTCCCTTTCACTAAGCAGATGCCAGTGAATTAGTAACATCTGCTTTTTTCTTAGCTTTAACCAGAAACTTTTTTCCTAGAGGGTCATCATTTAAGGCAATTTTTTAAATACTATAAGGTCAAACACATCTGTTTGATCATATCAAAATTTAGCAGAAAATGTATTTTTTATAAAGACTCCATAAATATCACCTTCACTCTGAATTGGCCTTTATGATACTTTTAATGAATAATATTCCCCTCCACATGTAATTTAGAATTAAACATTTCAGACCATATAGTTGACATTGTAAAATATCTTATCCTTTTCTCTCTATTGCAGCCCAGTTATTCAAAGCCTACAATTATGCAGTTTCTCAAGCTGTCTCACAATGAAGGAAATGTATCTATTACAGTAGAAAAAAAAAAAAAAAAACAAGAAAATTCAAATGAAAATAAGTCATTATAACTGCTGATTTAACCTGACAAACCATTTCTCTTCCTTTGAATGATTGCTACTGTTTTTGGTTTATAGGGACCGAGCTCCTTTCATTTTTACTTCAGAGATGGAATACTTTATTACAGAGGGTGGGAAAAACCCACAGCATTTCCAAGATTTTGTGGAACTTTGCTGTCGTGCTTATAATATTATCAGAAAGCACAGCCAACTGCTCTTGAACCTGCTAGAAATGGTAAGTCCCTTGGGGAAAAAAAAACAAAAATAATAAGCTTCATTTATGCCTGTGCTTCAGTAGTCTATTTTTACTAATGGCTTGGAGTTCCCCAAGGAGCTATTCAGAAGAAAAAGGAATGAGCAAACTAAGAGTACCATTGTACAGCTTATAAACATATTCCTGAATAATTTAATGTATTCATTCATAGTTATTGTCTCAAACATTCCTATTCATACCAATATTGATGCATGTAGGGGTTATCCCACTATATTTTGACTAATGTTCAAGGACAGTCATTTTAAAAATAATGCCTTCAGTCATATTGGGCATTAGGATCTTTCAAAAATGCCTTATATATACTATCTCACTTATATATCATGACAACCTAATGTAGAGCAGGCAAGAATTGTCCCTGGCTCTCCATTCCAAACTCCACCTTTGATCACTTGCCAATTTCCCACATTAAGAAACTGAGGGTCAGAATTGGAAAGTGAGTTGCTAGCGACTCAACTTTTAGTGGTATGCATTAGGTGTACTGAGTCATGGTCCAACACACTCTCTTGTGACCAGCAGGGGAGAATTTAAGGTTTTATTCCACTGTCCAATTTAAAGAGATGGAGACCAGATATGTACCATGAACGAAGAAAAATCTGATAGAAATATCTTCTAGGAGAGGGATATAGTGATTCCTCTAGGAATGTACATACACACTAGGGATTGCAGCAAACTGTACATGGGAAACACACATTTGGTCTGTCAGCATGGGATTTGGAATCTATGAAAAACAACTGATTTAGAACTTCCAGATGACAATAATTCTACCACATGTTGTTAAGGGTACAAACGTGGCAGGCAGACCTTTCTGGGTTTCAATCCTAGTTTGGCATTTTACTGTCTACATTCTTCAGGACATGTTACTTTATCCCCAAAAGACTGTTTCCTTATCTATTAAATGAAGATAACAACATCTACCTTGTACAGTTAATGAATAAATGACCTAACAGTGAATTCTTTGCATGGCCTAGGCACTGTGCTAAGTGCTGTATGTGTATTAATTGTTTTAAATTGCTTTGTGTGTATTAATTGATTTAAAATTCATAATAACCCTAACAGATCATTAACAAAAAGCACTTAGCACAGTGCTTGCCATTTAGTAGACTTCAATTTATTTATGTTCTTATACTAGGTCCTTGTTAATTTATAAGAACACTGTCCAATGTAATATCCTCTAGTCACATGTTTGTTTACATTTAAATTAATTTTTATTAAACAAAATTTAAAACTCCATTCTTCAGTTTCACTGATCACATTTCAAGTACTCAGCAGCCACATTTGGCTAGTGGTAGCATATTGGTCAGCACAGATAGGAAACTTCCATCACCACAGGAAAGTTCATTGGTTAGTACAGAACAAACGTTAACTTTGTTGCAAGGAAGATTTGATTTGGATTGTTGTTTTAACTTTCAAACAACATATTCACCTTACTTCTCTCCACCTTGCCTTGAAAGACAAGTATCTCTAAAAATATTATAAACATGTCCTTCATATGCAAATATACTGGTTTCTTCTCGTGTAAAGTGGATATATAAAGTTCTATGCATCTCCAAAATCTACAAGTTGGCTTTTCAGTAATAGCCAAGGATTCTTATTGGTAAATCTGCATTCTAGCTCCCAATTCTATTAGGCCATTTTGCAAGTATGAAATGACTATGGTTTATAATGTGACTGTACCACAAACAAACAAAAAAACCCCACAAGGATTAAGTCTGTGATTCTGACCCCATTTAAATAATAAATATCCAGGTAGAATCAAGCTCATGAATTCATGAGCTCTTGTTTACCATAGGCTAGAAACTGCAAGGATACATTAACATATGATGAAACCCAGAGTCTTAAAATTTTCAATTTAATGAGAAAGATAAAATTAATTTACATAAAAAACCGAAGTGTGGCCGGGCGTGGGATTATGGGTTCACGCCTGTAATCGCAGCACTTTGGGAGGCCAAGGTGGGTGGATCACGAGGTCAGGAGATTCAGACCATCCTGGCTAACAGGGTGAAACCCCATCTCTACTAAAAATACAAAAAATTATCCGGGTATGGGAGCAGGCACCTGAAGTCCCAGCTACTCGGGAGGCTGAGGCAGGAGAATGGCGGGAACCCGGGAGGCAGAGCTGGCAGTGAGTCCAGATCATGCCACTGCACTCCAGCCTGGGCAACAGAGCGAGACTCCATCTCAGAAAAGTAATGATAATAATAACCGAGGTGTCCAGCATTTCTAAATGCCTGTAATGATATAAATAACTACAGATGAGGAGTAGTACCAAATTTTAACAACTGCTTTAACCTGCTCCAGATATTTCAAAAATAAACCCAAAACAGAAAAGCACAAATATAAGTTACGCTGTTTCTCAGGTGACACTAAAATTATACTGATGAAAACTGAGCATGTTAAAATAATGTGAAAGAACAGCTCTTTGGAAAAAAAAATAGATTCAGAAAGCTATCAGTGGGCTTTTTTTTCTCTTGTTTAATAAACTTTTCTACATACCTTAACAAAGCATTCAGCATTGAGTCATGATATATTAAACAATCGCCAAAGAGAATATATAGTGATATTTTATTTAAAAGAAGTAGCCATATGGTATTTTATTCATAAGTATTGAAATAATTTATCATTAATCAGTTGTTGAAAATTTCTGGAATATAGTATATCCAAAAAAAAACCTCTATGCTCTAATTATTCAGCTCCTTTAGGCTAAGGAAGAAAATTTGGCAGTGGAAGGCACTAATCCAGAGTAAACATATAATCTTAGATTTAGGCTCTCACAGAAACTGAAATAGAGATCAGAAGCAATGTGGACCAATTAAACTAATGCATAAATACATGTAAAACAGCACCGTGTTATTACCTCAGTTTCTGTTCATTTACCTCTCAACTCTCTTCTTCTCAATTGTGTATCTTATGAGACTCTATAGATCATCAAAGCATTTAGTGAAGGTTTCAGGACCACACTTTCTCTGGTATAGCTTCTTATAAAATAAAACCAAGTTTAAATTTGTGAAAGACTATTTTCTACTTATGTATGTAATCTATTCGTTAATTCTGTCTCAACCTGACTCTTTTATGTTAAATTCTTTAAAAAGAATTCAGTCTACTTACCATGACCCAGTTACAACTTGAGAAATACTTGACATGGGTTATAAATTCTATCTTGTGCGAATGATCAGTCCCCGGGATTATGGGCCACAAGCATTTCATGGGTCCACTACAGAGTTAATGGCGCATCCTTGGTAAAGAGCAGCATGTCTCCAGATATCCATATTGCTTTTTATTTACTCCTGAGAAAAGCAGGGAAAAAAGTAATCCATGAAATTCCCATCTTGCTTAAAAGTAACATCTGTAGGAGACCCAAGAGTGTTGCCGGCTGAGTTCACGAAAATAAAAGCCTGTGTTTCATCAGCTTTTCTCTCATTAAAAAATCAATATCAGCTATTATGGAAGGCTTCCAGAGAACACAGAGACCATTTGCCCAGTTTAAAATGTTTATCACACCCATTATTATATCAGATATTTCCCATCAGAAATCTTTCTAACTTCTCTATGTGATGGGGAAGAGTGTCTGCTTTTCTAAGCATAACTGTTAAAATAGATTTGGACTTAGTAGGAAGAGAACAGAAGTAAAGACTTCAGAAATGTTCCTGACCTTTAAAAAGGGAGTTATCTATTCATTACCTGTATCTGTTCACTTCCTGTTCTAGTTTCACTTTCCCTTTGCTATTGCCCCAGTTAAAGTTATTACCCATGCAGTCTGGAGTGCGAGGCACCTGAACCATGGGGCTGGGGATCAGAGAAGAGACATAGCTAAGTGCACCCGGCTAAGAGGCCATCCTTACTCTGTGATATAACCATCCTTACTCTGTGATATACAGAGTCAACACTCAAAGTCTCCTCTCCAAGGAACAGAACACATTAATAAGGCAAACTTGGCACATGTTACCTTTAGTCAGATACATGGTGGGGAGAGAACTATTATAGGTTCATCTGGTATGAGGCAGTCTGTACTTGCCAGCTAGTGTGTGACATGTGTGGGTTATGTGTGTGGGTGTTGGCAAGGGAACGAGTAAGTATAGGGTCCACTTTCCAGAGAAATGTTTGATAGAGTTCTAACCAAGCAGGTGTGAACTCAGGGTATCCAGAGAAACTGGAATGCAATTCAGACCTTACAGAAGCAGCCTGTCCTTAGAAAATAGTTATGGTATGATAAAGAAGAAATCTGCCTCAATGAGCACACAGAAGTCTCTATACCTCTTAGTACAGAACTAGTAAGATAAAACCTAATCTAGATTCTAGTGACTGTCGGGAATGTGCCTTCCTATGGTTGAGTTTGTTAAGTTTAGTAGTCAGCATTAAATTTGCTAATTGTATGTTTTCATTGCTTAATAGCACCAAGTATTTTTTTCTCTCTTATTTTAAACTTTTATTTTAGATTCGGGGTACCTGTGAAGGTTTATTATATAGGTAAACTTCTGTCACAGGGATTTGATGTGCAGATTATTTCATCCCAATAGTGATCTTTCCTGCTCCTCACCCTCCTCCTACCCTCGACCCTCAAGTAGAACCCAGTGCCTGTTGTTTCCATCTTTGTGTTCATGAGTTCTCACCATTTAGCTCCCACTTATAAGTAAGAATATGCAGTATATGGTTTTCTGTTCCCGCATTAGTTTGCTAAAGATAATAGCCTCCAGCTCCATCCATGTTCCAGCAAAAGACATGATCTCATTTTTTTGTAAGGCTTCATAGTATTCTATGGTGTATATGTGCCCCATTTTCTTTATCCAGTCTGTCACTGATGGACATTTAGGTTGATTCCATGCCTTTGCTATTGCAAATAGTGCTGCAGTGAACATTTGTGTGCATGTGTCTTTACAGTAGAATGATATACCCAGCAATGAGATTGCTGTGTCTAACGGTAGTTCTGCTTTTAGCTCTTTGAGGAATCACCACACTGCTTTTCACAATGGTTGAACTAATTTATACTCCAGCCAACAGTGGATAAGTGTTCCCTTTTCTCCGCAGCCTCGCCAGCATCTGTTATTTTCTGACTTTTTACTAATAGCCATTCTGACTGGTGTGAGATGCTATCTTATTGTGGTTTTGATTTGCACTTCTCTAGTGATCAGTGGTATTGAGTTTTTTTTCATATGCTTGTTGACCACATGTATGCCTTCTTTAGAGAAGTGTCTGTTCATGTCCTTTGCCCACTTTTTAATGGGTTTTTTTGTTTTTCTCTTGTAAATGTGTTTAATTTTCTTATAGATGCTGGATATTAGACCTTTGTCAGATGCATAGTTTGCAAATATTTTCTCTCATTCTATAGGTTGCCTGTTTACTCTGTTGATAGTTTCTTTTGCTGTGCAGAAGCTCTTACGTTTAATTAGATCCCACCTGCCCATTTTTGCTCCCATTGTGATTGCTTTTGGTGTCTTTATCATGAAATCTTTGCCCATTCCTATGTCCAGGATGGTATTGCCTAGGTTGTCTTTCAGATTTTTATAGCTTTGGGTTTTACATTTAAGTCTTTAATCCATCTTGAGTTGATTTTTTAATATGGTGTAAGGAAGGGGTCAAGCTTCAATCTTGTGCATATGGCTAGCCAGTTATCCCAACAGCATTTATTGAATCAGGAGTCCTTTCTACACTGCTTGTTTTTGTCAGCTTAGTCAAAGATCAGATGGTTATAATTGTGCAACCTTATTTCTGGCCTCTGTTTTGTTTCATTGGTCTATGTGCCTATTTTTGTACCAGCACCATGCTGTTTTGGTTACTGTAGCCTGAATCATGTATTTTTTTATTCATTTATTCATGCATTCATTATAGCAGACATTTATTAAAATCTACCTATTTTCAAAGCACCATCCTGGGCAATGTACATAATTCAACATTAAATACAAATCCAGTTCCTGTTCTCAAAGAACTTAAGATCTAATGTGATAAACATACATATGAACAAAACACAGTAAAAGCTAGGAAGCAATAAGTACTGTGAAAGAAGTAGAACCAAGATATGATTGTACAAAGAAAGCAGTCATTAAATCTCATCACGAGGATCAGTGATGCTTCAAAGAGGAAGCTGAGCCTTGAAAAAGAATTTCAGTAGACAAGGAAAGAGAGAAAAGGCAATTCCAGCTGAGAGAAAAATGTATGTGTGGAGGTTTAATGAACATGGGCATGACGTGTAGTAAATGAAGGTAACCAAGTGTGCCTAGTCTGTGCTACAGATGGAAATCTCTGTAGAAGGATGAGGCTGGAGTGATAGGTTATAGTGTGATTAAAGACATTTGCGACCGGAATGAGGATTTTAGACTTTAGTACCTAGACACTTGACAAACTAGAAGTTTGTATGCTTATAATGAAGAAGTACCATTATCTACCTGGGATCTTAGGCAGATAACAGAGTTTATGTAATTAGATAAGGATTGGAGAACAAGATAAAAGTTATTCAAGATATCTAGGCAAATGAAGATGAGGGGCTGAATTAGGACAATGCTAATTACAATGAAAAAGGGGAATGAATACAAGAGACTGCTGAGGAGTGTTTTTAATAGAATGAAGTAATTGATTGTAGGAACCAGGAAAAAGAGAATCAAAGAAGATATTAATTTCTTGTTAGTTGGGCAGTGGTGGCAGTGTAAATGAAACAGAAAAAAAGAAGGAAAAGTTTATGTGAGAAGAGAATTTGCTGTAATTTAGAAGTCATGAGTTTAAGATGCTAATAGATCATCCAGGAGGAGAGACAGTTGACAACTCTCCAGGACTCCCTCATCCATCTCCTTGGTTTCAATTATCATTTATATGCTAATGACGGTCAAATCTGTATTACAGCGCGTGTGTTGGGCCCCTCACAGCCCTCTCAATATGGCCAATCAATCTCCCAGTTTTCTGAATTCTACTTTCTACATTTATTTAAAATCCAATGACTGATCTTCATTCCTAACCAGTCTCCTAATCTAGCCTCTTATTGGGCCTCATTTTAGTCCATTTTCCATACATAACCACAATGATCTTTCAAGACACAATTAAATCTCTTACTCTCATGTTAAAACACTTAAAGAGCTTTCTTGGTTTTTTTGTACTTTAGGATAGAGTACAAAATCCTTAATGTTGCCAGAATGTCTTATCCTACTTGCCTTTCATTCCCATCTCTTGCTGCTCACCCACGTAATACTCAGTTCCAGAAAGCCAGCCTGGATTTCCTTCTGCAGACACATTAAAGACATCTTGCTTTCCTTTGTACATCTCACTTTCCCATATATGCTGCTTCCTCAGCCTGGGTGGGAATGGTGGGAAAAAAGAATAGTTTTTATACCATCCTTTTTCTCATTTGAACTTCATCAAGTTAATCACTATTTCACCCATTTTCCAAAACCATATTCTTACTTTACCCTTTGTTTTAAGGACTGACAGTATTATTCTTAATTTCTTACTGTAAGAGGGCCTTTGTTGCAGAGCAGTAAATAATTTATCATCTTAGTCACAGAGGTACTGATAACAGTCTTTTTTTTTTTTTTGCAAAGTTCAAATTTAGTTTAGAAAGTTCTATTATTTTCTAAAAAACATTGTCTACAACTAAAGAGATTATAAGTCCTTCAGTCTACACCATAATATAAACAAAATATCTTCCTGAAAATTAGCAGGAAAATACCTTATACAATTTATCCTTAATTATTTATTGCCTTAGTAAATATAGTCACCACTTAAGTAGGGAAAATTGTATTATTTTAGTGAGAATCATGGAGTCATAAAACAACATAGGATTAAGAACCGGAGGGGTGAGTTTTATACTCTATGTTTGAACATCATTTGACCTGGACATATCACTTACAGTTTTCTGGAGATTAAGCTTTTCTTCTCTAAAATGAGTATTAGATAATTTTTGTGTAATATTTTGTAATGTATAAAGCTCTTTCTCATTTTGCATCTATTTTAAAAATGAGAAAATGAAGACTCAAAGAGGTTAAGGAACTTCCTCAAAATCACATAGATTTTAAATGATAGGTCCACAAATTCTGACATGGGAATAATAGTATCATGTTTACTTCACTGGTTGATGATGAGAATAAAACTGAATTATTAATCTACAAGAATTTTCCAATTATAGTGGTTCTTTTATTATAGTTGTTATTGCTGTTGTCTCTGCTACTTAATAGGAGAGGTTAAAACGCATGAACTTACGTGCATTCATGTATATAAACTGAAAGACATTGCCATGCAAACTTGGGTCTAGATGTCTCTGGGTAGAATTAATCAAGTAAGCTTGACTGTGTCTGCATTTATTCTGTCTTCTTTTTGCTTTGTTTGTGTTGTGGTTAAGATGCTATATGCAGGACTGCCTGAGCTAAGTGGAATTCAAGACCTGAAATATGTGTATAATAATCTTCGTCCACAAGACACAGACCTGGAAGCAACAAGTCATTTTACCAAGTAAGATCAGCTATGAATGTGTGAGCATGGATGAATGAATGTAAGCAGACACATGTTCCACAATGGAGATGATTTCAGGTTGACCAGTCATTGGTACGAAGCTGTCGTTTCTAGAACAAGCTTGTGTTGCCTTTTCCAAAGAGCAGAAAGGAAGCAATGTGAATGTCTAGCACAAGGCCTTAGTCAGTGTTTCTGCAGCATGTCATTGTTTGCTAACCAGCCTCTTCATCTAACAGATTGCTCAATAAGAGGTCATTAAAAAGAGCAAGATCCTCTGACATAAATAAATTGGTTGTTCTACTTGAAATATGTCCAGAAAAACAATTTGGAAAAAGAGATTTATGATGAGATATGTACTCACTACTTTCATCTATAAGACAATACACATATTGGGATATTTGGTCAAAGACCTGTGACTCTGTTCTACCTTTAATCTATTTTTTATTCAACAAGTCTAGCAAAACACTAATGTATACTAAGGTAAGAATCTGGGCAGAATATGATGAATATCAATTAGACCCCAAATCTAGTCAAAAGGGCAGTACGTTTTATAAGATCCTTTTGAATTTTTATTTTTAAATGGATATATAATTCCTGGCAAATTTTAGATGCTCAATAAATGTTAGCAGTTATTATTTTCCTACAAACAGTAGAGAAAAGCTGCATTCCTTCTTTCCTGTAACCGCTTAATTGTGGCCTTGAGTCTAATTTTTAATTGTTCTAATATTTTCCACTAGAAATTTACAGAGATTATATTCTTTCAAGTGGAATGTATGCTTTAAAGAAAATCATGATTATAATAAAACCTCGTCCAGGTTTTACTTTTTCTCTCATCCTTCCAGAATATACAGCAAGAAATTGTTTCTCATTCCAATGGTGGCTTCATGGGGATGTCTTACATGCCTGGGGAATTACTCTTGGCTCAGGGATTTCTGTTTTATGAACTTGAATGCGTATGCTGCCCTTGTTGTTGAAAAGAGGCAATGTGGCCGGGCGTGGTCGCTCAGGCCTGTAATCCCAGCACTTTGGGAGGCCGAGACGGGCAGATCATGAGGTCAGGAGATCGAGACCATCCTGGCTAACACGGTGAAACCCCATCTCTACTAAGAAATACAAAAAAAAAATTAGCCGGGTGTGGTGGCGGGCGCCTGTAGTCCCAGTTACTCGGGAGGCTGAGGCAGAAGAACGGCGTGAACCAGCGGGGTGGAGCTTGCAGTGAGCTGAGATCCGGCCACTGCACTCCAACCTGGGCGAGAGAGCGAGACTCTGTCTCAAAAAAAAAAAAAAAAGAAAAGAAGCAATGTGACAGAATCACAAAATATTACAGCTAGAAGAGCCTTTATAGTTTATTTATTCTGACAATAGACATTCAAGTGAGAAAAACTGAGATCAGTAATAAATTAAGTGCTGTAGCTTACTATTAGTCCCTCCTGAAATAGGCAAAGCCATATATGTATTTGGATGAAAAAAGTTCTTTCAGGTCCTAGCCAAAAGAAAAATGTAAATAGGCTTTATTCATCTGCCAGAGTTCCATCTCTTCCTATCCCTCTACTTCTTGGGACACACCGAGATCTGTAAAGAGCATGACTTGGATATCAGTGATCTTTCCTATGGTGACTCATCTCCCCTTCCCGTTCAAGAGGACAGGAACTAATGTGGGAAGTAGATCTGAAGCTAGAACCTCATGGTGGTGAGGCAGACCTTGTGATCCTGCCTGTATACCTCGGCCAGGACAATCTTCCCACTTACCAATGTTATGTGGTATGTTCTGTTAATTAAACTTCTTTCTTCAACTTTGGGATAAAGAACTTGTTCTCCATCAAAGCCTTAAAAGGCATCAAACTATGTAAACCAGGACACATCATTTCTCAGTTGGATAATTTTCCTTGGTGTGCCATCTCCTATCTCTTACTTCCTAGGACCTTATAATCTGATTGTCTTTGCCAAGGTTTATCCAACCACCTGCCTCCTGCCTCCATTATTCCACATGAATCCTTTTCTGGGTAGGCCATTCTCTCCATGTACATTCATTCCTGCTTTGTCTGTTTAACTCACATTGCTAACCTCACTAGAAATGCTCCAATGGAATCATAAAATTTCTGGAATGCAGGAAGATTCTGATCTAACTTTTAATCCCACCCATCCCTTGATATTCTGGACAGCTAGTACCTCGTCCATGAAACCTTATCTGATCATTCCAGTACTCCCCAATCTTTTCTTCTATAATTCTCCTGAACATGCCATCTTTTGTGTTGTCCTTAATTTATTACTGAACTACATACTGTTTTGTTTATCACTTTAATTAATATATTGATGAGTTACATCAGTTTCTCCCAAGTAAAGCAGGGAATGTATTCCCACTTCTAAGAATATCTGAATGTGAAACAAGCCCTATTTAACAGAAAATACAATTCAAACATCAAATATCAAGTATATAAAAAGCATATAATAATAACTACAACTTAATGCAGTGCTTCTTGTGTGTCAAGTCCTATTCTAAGTGCTTTTCTTACAGTAATGTATTTAATTGTCATAACAATCCTGTGAGGTATTAATATCTTTATCTACATTTTTATACTAGTGAATTGAGACCCCAGGGAAGTTAAATAATTTACCAGAGAACATTCTCCATGCTCAAAATCACCTCTTCCACATGTGGGCTCTCAGGAGTGTTTCAGACCACAGTCTTCTCGAGGTTTTTCAAAGCCTGCATTGGCTGAAGTTTGACAAAGATATATTCTTCACCCTTTTTCAAGCACTAATCCTCTTACCCGGAATACCTCAGGCATCAGCAGAGAACAGAAGATCCTTCCTGGAACTGTTATCTCTATGCTACCACCAGGAGTCCCCTGGGTTTTTGGTTCCAGATCTGCTTTGCAACCTTGAGAGACCCCTAACTGGTTCTTGGCTGCTGACTTCCTGGAAGGTACCTTCCTTCCTTTTCCTTTTGTGGCCCATTCCACAATGCCATGAGCCTCTCTCTACTTTTCTTCTCAGAGAAATATATCCCATGAGGCTCACTATCCCCTAACTTCCAAGAGCCCGTCTCAGTCATATTTTTTAATCTAAAAGTCTCAATTGCATACCTTTATTTTTAGATATGATTTAATGTGCAAGTAGCATATCTGTTCAATTTCTCTCTGTTTCTTGCTCAGCATATATACATCAAGCACTGAGGATCTTTTCTATCACACATCCCATCTAGCACTATGAACAATCTCTTACAGAGAGGCCAGCAGCCTCCGTTAATTGTAACCGTAACTATCATTTGAAAATGTTTCCTGAGATCTATCATTTGTACATTATACATTTCTGAAACAAATTATGCATTATGTCTTTTGAAAAGCCTTAAACAATGAATAGAGTGAATTTATGAAAGTAGCCTGGGATAATTGAAAACAACTTTAATGAAACTCTAAATAACAGGATACCCATGATTCAAATAACGGTCAAAAATTATGCAGACTTGTTCCAAGATGGCCGAACAGGAACAGCTCCAGTCTACATCTCCCAGCATGAGAGACACAGCAGACGGGTGATTTCTGCATTTCCAGCAGAGGTACCAGGTTCATCTCACTGGGGCTTGTCAGTCAGTGGGTGCAGGACAGTGGGTGCGGCTCACCAAGCAAGAGCCAAAGCAGGGTGAGACATCACTTCACCCGGGAAGCGCAAGGGGACAGGGAATTCCCTTTCCTAGCCAAGGGAAGCTGTGACAGAGGGCACCTGGAAAATCAGGTCACTCTCACCCTAATACTGCGCTTTTCCAGCAGTCTTAGCAAATGGCACACCAGGAGATTATATCTTGCGCCTGGCTCAGAGGGTCCCATGCCGACGGAGCCTCGCTCATGGCTAGCACAGCAGTATGAAATGGAACTGCAAGGCGGCAGTGAGGCTGGGGGAGGGGCAACCAACATTGCTGAGGCTTGAGCAGGTAAACAAAGTGGCTGGCTGGGAAGCTCGAACTGGGTGGAGCCTACCACAGCTCAAGGAGGCCTGCCTGCAACTGTAGACTCCACCTCTTGGGGCAGGGCATAGCTGAACAAAAGGCAGCAGAAACTTCTGCAGACTTAAATGTCCCTGTCTGACAGCTTTGAAGAGAGTAGTGGTTCTCCCAGCATGGGGTTTGAGATCTGAGAATGGACAGACTGCCTCCTTAAGTGGTCCCTGACCCCCGAGTAGCCTAACTGGGAAGCACCTCCAGTAGGGGCTGACTGACACCTCACATGGCCAGGTACCCCTCTGAGATGAAGCTTCCAGAGGAAAAATCAGACAGCAACATTTGCTGATCTGCCATATTCGCTGATCTGTAGACTTCGCTGCTGATACCCAGGCAAACAGGGTCTGGAGTGGACCTCCAGCAAACTCCAACAGACGTGCAGCTGAGGGGCCTGACTGTTAGGAGGAAAGCTAACCAACAGAAAGGATATCCCCAACAAAACCCCATCTGAACGTCACCATCATCAAAGACCAAAGGTAGATAAAACCACCAAGATGGGGAGAAACCAGAGCAGAAAAGCTGAAAATTCTAAAAATCAGAGCGCCTCTTCTCCTCCAAAGGAAAGCAGCTCCTCGCCAGCAACGGAACAAAGCTGGACGGAGAATGACTTTGACGAGTTGAGAGAAGAAGGCTTCAGACGATCAAACTTCTCCGAGCTAAAGGACGGTGTTCGAACCCATCGCAAAGAAGCTAAAAACCTTGAAAAAAGATTAGGTGAATGGCTAACTAGAATAACCAGTGTAGAGAAGTCCTTAAATGACCTGGTGGAGCTAAAATCATGGCACAAGAACTATGTGACACATGCACAAGCTTCAGTAGACAATTTGATCAACTGGAAGAAAGGGTATCAGTGATTGAAGATCAAATGAATGAAATGAAGCAAGAAGAGAAGTTTAGAGAAAAAAGAATAAAAAGAAATGAACAAATCCTCCAAGAAATATGGGACTATGTGAAAAGACCAAATCTACGTCTGATTGATGTAGCTCAAAGTGACAGGGAGAATGGAACCAAGTTGGAAAACACTCTTCAGGATATTATCCAGGAGAACTTCCCCAACCTAGCAACGCAGGCCAACATTGAAATTCACGAAATGCAGAGAGCACCACAAAGATACTCCTCTAGAATAGCAACTCCAAGACACATAATTGTCAGATTCACCAAAGTTAAAATGAAGGAAAAGATGTTAAGGGCAGCCAGAGAGAAAGGTCAGATTACACACAAAGGGAAGCCCATCAGACTAACAGCAAACCTCTTGGCAGAAACTCTACAAGCCAGAAGAGAGTGGGGGCCAATATTCAACATTCTTAAAGAAAATAATTTTCAACCCAGAATTTCATATCCAGCCAAACTAAGCTTCATAAGTGAAAGAGAAATAAAATCCTTTACAGACAAGCAAATGCAGAGAGATTTTGTCATCACCAGGCCTGCCTTACAAGAGCTCCTGAAGGAAGCACTAAACATGGAAAGGAACAACTGGTACCAGCCACTGCAAAAACATGCCAAACTGTAAAGACCATCGATGCTAGGAAGAAACTGTGTCAACTAACGAGCAAAATAACCAGCTAACATCATAATGACTGGATCAAATCCACAATAATAATATTAACCTTAAATGTGAATCGACTAAATTCTCCAATTAAAAGACACAGGCTGACAAATTGGATAGTCAAGACCCATCAATGTGCTGTATTCAGAAGACCCATCTCATATGCAGAGACATACATAGGCTCAAAATAAAGGGATGGAGGAAGATCTACCAAGCAAATGGAAAACAAAAAAAGGCAGGGGTTGCAATCCTAGTCTCTGATAAAACAGACTTTAAACCAACAAAGATCAAAAGAGACAAAGCCATTACATAATGGTAAAGGGATCAATTCAACAAGAAGAGCTAACTATCCTAAATATATATGAACCCAATACGGGAGCACCCACATTCATAAAGCAAGTCCTCAGAGCCCTACAAAGAGACTTAGACTCCCACACAATAATAATGGGAGACTTTAACACCTCACTGTCAACATTAGACAGATCAATGAGACAGAAAGTTAACAAGGACATCCAGGAATTGAACTCAGCTCTTCACCAAGCGAACCTAATAGACATCTACAGAACTCTCCACCCCAAGTCAACAGAATATACATTCTTCTCAGCACCACATCACACTTATTCCAAAGTTGACCACATAGTTGGAAGTAAAGCACTCCTCAGCAAATGTACAAGAACAGAAATTATAACAACCTGTCTCTCAGACCACAGTGCAATCAAACTAGACCTCCGGATTAAGAAACTCACTCAAAACTGCTCAACTACATGGAAACTGAACAACCTGCTCCTGAATGACTACTGGGTACATAACGAAATGAAGGCAGAAATAAAGATGTTCTTTGAAACCAATGAGAACAAAGACACAACATACCAGAATCTCTGGGACACATTTAAAGCAGTGTGTAGAGGGAAATTTATAGCACTAAATGCCCACAGAGACAGCAGGAAAGATCTAAAACTGACACCCTAACATCACAATTAAAAGAACTAGAGAAGCAAGAGCAAACATATTCAAAAGCTAGGAGGAGGCAAGAAATAACTAAGATCAGAGCAGAACTGAAGGAGATAGGGACACAAAAAAACCCTTCAAGAAATCAAAGAATCCAGGAGCTGGTTTTTTGAAAAGATCAACAAAATTGATAGACCACTAGCAAAACTAACAAAGAAGAAAAGAGAGAAGATTCAAATAGACGCAATAAAAAATGATAAAGGGGATATCACCACCAACCCCACAGAAATACAAACTACCATCAGAGAATACTATAAACACCTCTACACAAATCAACTAGAAAATCTAGAAGAAATGGATAATTTCCTGAACACGTACACTCTTCCAAGACTAAACCAGGAAGAAGTTGAATCCCTGACTAGACCAATAGCAGGCTCTGAAATTGAGGCAACAATTAATAGCCTACGCACCAAAAAAAGCCCAGGACCAGATGGATTCACAGCTGAATTCTACCAGAGGTACAAGGAGGAGCTGGTACCATTCCTTCTGAAACTATTCCAATCAATAGAAAAAGAGGGAATCCTCCCTAACTCATTTTATGAGGCCAACATCATCCTGATACCAAAGCCTGGCAGAGACACAACAAAAAAAGAGAATTTTAGACCAATCTCCCTGATGAACATCGATGCAAAAATCCTCAATAAAATACTGGCAAACCGGATTCAGCAGCACATCAAAAAGCTTATCCACCATGATCAAGTGGGCTTCATCCCTGGGATGCAAGGCTGGTTCAACATTCGCAAATCCATCAACGTAATCCAGCATATCAACAGAACCAAAGACAAGAACCACATGATTATCTCAATAGATGCAGAAAAGGCTTTTGACAAAATTCAACAGCCCTTCATGCTAAAAACGCTCAACAAATTCGGTATTGATGGAACGTACCTCAAAATAATAAGAGCTATTTATGACAAACCCACAGCTAATATCATACTGAATGGGCAAAAACTGGAAAAATTCCCTTTGAAAACTGGCACAAGACAGGGATGCCCTCTCTCACCACTCTTATTCAACATACTGTTGGAAGTTCTGGTCAGGGCAATCAGGCAGGAGAAAGAAATCAAGGGTATTCAATTAGGAAAAGAGGAAGTCAAATTGTCCATGTTTGCAGATGACATGATTGTATATTTAGAAAACCCCATCGTCTCAGCCCAAAATCTCCTTAAGCTGATAATTAACTTCAGCAAAGTCTCAGGATACAAAATTAATGTGCAAAAATCACAAGCGTTCTTATACACCAATAACAAACAGAGAGCCAAATCATGAGTGAACTCCCATTCACGATTTTTTCAAAGAGATTAAAATACCTAGGAATCCAACTTACAAGGGATATGAAGGACCTCTTCAAGGAGAACTACAAACCACTGCTCAGCGAAATAAAAGAGGCCACAAACAAATGGAAGAACATACCATGCTCATGGATAGGAAGAATCAATATCGTGAAAATGGCCATACTGCCTAAGGTAATGTATAGATTCAATGCCATCCCCATCAAGCTACCAATGAGTTTCTTCACAGAATTGGAAAAAACTGCTTTAAAGTTCATATGGAACCAAAAAAGAGCCTGCATTGCCAAGACAATCCTAAATCAAAAGAACAAAGCTGGAGGCATCATGCTACCTGACTTCAAACTATACTACAAGGCTACAGTAACCAAAACAGCATGGTACTGGTACCAAAACAGAGATAGAGACCAATAGAACAGAACAGAGTCCTCAGAAATAATACCACACATCTACAGCCATCTGATCTTTGACAAACCCGAGAAAAACAAGAAATGGGGAAAGGATTTCCTATTTAATAAATAGTGCTTGGAAAACTGGCTTGCCATATGTAGAAAGCTGAAACTGGATCCCTTCTGTATGCCTTACACAAAAATTAATTCAAGATGGATTAAAAAGACTTAAATGTTAGACCTAAAACTATAAAAATCCTAGAAGAAAACCTAGGCAATACCATTCAGGACATAGGCATGGGCAAGGGCTTCATGTCTAAAACACCAAAAGCAATGGCAGCAAAAGCCAAAATTGACAAATGGGATCTAATTAAACTAAAGAGCTCCTGCACATCAAAAGAAACTACAGGCAACCTACAGAATGGCAGAAAATGTTTGCAGTCTACCCATCTGACAAAGGGCTAGGGCTAATACCCAGAATCTACAAAGAACTTAAACAAATTTACAAGAAAAAATCAAATAACCCCATCAAAAAGTAGGCAAAAGATATGAACAGACACTTCTCAAAAGAAGACATTTATGCAGCCAACAGACACGTGAGAAAATGTTCATCATTACTGGCCATCAGAGAAATGCAAACCAAAACCACAGTGAGATACCATCTCACACCAGTTAGAATGGCGATCATTAAAAAGTCAGGAAACAACAGGTGCTGGAGAGGATGTGGAGAAATAGCAACACTTTTACACTGTTGGTGGGACTGTAAACTAGTTCAACCATTGTGGAAGACAGTGTGGTGATTCCTCAAGGATCTAGAACTAGAAATACCATTTGACCCACCATCCCATTACTGTGTATATACCCAAAGGATTATAAATCATGCTGCTATAAAGACACACACACACATATGTTTACTGCAGCACTATTCACAATAGCAAAGACTTGGAACCAACCCAAATGTCCATCAATGATGGACTGGATTAAGAAAATGTGGCACAGATACACCATGGAATACTATGCAGTCATAAAAAAGGATGAGTTCATGTCCTTTGTAGGGACATGGATGAAGCTAGAAACCATCATTCTGAGCAAACTATCGCAAGAACAGAAAACCAAACACCGCATGTTCTCACTCACAGGTGGGAATTGAACAATGAGAACACTTGGACACATGGGGGGGAACATCGCACACTGGGGCCTGGCGTGGGGTCGGAGGAGGGGGGAGGGATAGCATCAGGAGCTGTACCTAATGTAAATGATGAGTTAATGGGTGGAGCACATCAACATGGCACATGTATACATATGTAACAAACCTGCATGTTGTGCACATGTACCCTAGAACTTAAAGTATAGTAATAAAAAAAAATAGTTCACAGGCTAGTGAAAGAGGCAGATATGTTCATATATGGCTGTAAGTGCTAAAATAGCAATAAAAAATAAAATAATAATAATAAATAACAAAAAATATAGAGTCATTTACTTTGTGTAAATAATATTGTTATTTTGTGCTGTGTTCTCTGACATCACATGGATTTTAAAACTTGAGACTAAATGCAGACCTCATTGCACATCATTCACCAAAAAAAAAAAAAAAAAAAAGTTTTGTCATAGATCCATCATTGGTGTCTTGGTGCTTCAATGAGTGGCATTAATTCATAGATAGATAATTGATAAAAGTATATTATATACATTTAATATGAGCCCCTCTACATTTAAACTCCTTTTTTTCTTTTTTTTCTTTGTTCTGATAGGCTAAAAGCATTTTAAGCCACTGTTTATTGTGTTACAACTACTAAGTTACAGACAAAAGACAAGAAAATCCCCTCTCCCTTCTCCACCAGGCTCACAGATTGGGATCAAGAGCCAAGATCAAGCCATCTGAGACATAACATGTGCGGCTACTTTAAGTGTCCTGGTCCTAACTACAATATTAGCACTAAGAGCCTGCCCCTCTTGACCCTATTTGAGACTTGAAAGAAATAAACAGCTTTTTCCTGCCTCTTTACTCTATTTAGGAACAACTCAAGATTTTACCTCACTCCTGGACATATCCATTCTAGGTCAGGAGCTGATCCTAAGAGTTTCAGGGGATGATGCATACTGTGTGGCATTAAAAATTCTGTACAATTAATGGTATTTAGAGGGAAAATGGAAAGTAAAATTGGTTTGCTGGCCACAGATGCTTTTCACATCATCATCAACTACTCTCTGTTTCCCTCACTCTCTTCCACTCCCCTTACAGCTGAGTGCTGTTGAACAGAATCAAGAAAGTGTCATGACTCAGTCCCCTGCAAATTGATACTCTCATGTAATATCTCTGCAGAGCTCACTGCTAGGCAACAAAGGCAGCCATCCATTAAAATGCTGTCCAAAAGGGTTATTTCAGAAATTTCAATCACTCTCAAACCTTGGGTTAGCTGTCCTCATAAAGACCTAACTTATTTCACAGACCAGACTGGGATCATTAAGCATAAACTTCCCTGCCTACCTCCCCTCCCACATACAGATAGTACTTTTCGTTCTATCCATTTTCTCCACCAAGAGAGTGAGAGGACATTTTTCATGTATGCTCAGATATTCCACTTGGCCTGCCATATACATTCTCATTTAGTAAGTATATGATCTCTTCTTCAGCAAAACTGAGGCCAGCTTGAAGCAAAACAAAACCCCACACTTCAAAAAAACAAAAACCAAAACAAAACTAAAAGACAATTTGTTTGCTTTCATGAGCTATTTTGACAGCAAAAGAATCCTGTCTGGTAGCCTTAGATCGAAGGCTCTACATGGAGTCAAACGGTAAGCTAACAAATCCCAGAAACCAATAGGGCTTGGCTAGTTTCTAGTGGAAACACACAGGCCTTCTACTGTTTACCTCTGCCTAGCATATTCTACTGTTCCCTGCCCAGTGCCCAATATTCCCCAGTGTAAATTCCAGAGAGAGACAAACTCTGACTTAACTAGTTGCCTTTGTCCTTACTGGACAAGTTCCTTCATGCGAAGGCACAGTGGATTTCATTGCCCAGCCTTATTCCTATCATAGGTCACCCCTTCACAGAAAAATAGCCTAGAGCTTCTTCTGTGAACTTTGAGATGTGAGAGAAGTCTTAGGAGGGGCCATTAGGCAGAATGGGCACAGTGACCGTCCAACAAGTACAGCATTGAAACCGCTGGAAATGTGGATGGCATGCAGAGAGTGCACCTGGCCTCCACATCATAGACACAGGAGCCAGAGTCCCTGCATCACTGAGGGTTTGCAGACTCAATTCCAGAAATTCTTTGTTCCCCTTATTCCTTATTTATTTCTCATGGCTAGGGTGTGAGACAAGACTCTTTATGCACAAATGTCTTAAAACATAGTTCAATGATTTTATATCTTGTTTCTCTTCAAAACGGAAAAATAGCACATGGGATGGAAATGCAAATCCTTGTGTACTCTTATCATTAAATTTTTTTTTTTTTACTACAATGCAAACTGTGGTTATAACTCCACAAATAAGAGCCAATGTTTTCCTTTGTCTTAGCTTAACAATTGATACCTACAGAAATAAACACTACCAAGGGGAGATGGGAACACAGAACCAAGAGAAAATAACAATCAAGAAGTCCAGGTTTTCCTAAATAAGAAAGCAGATTCAAAGGAAAATGTAAATTAAAACAAGTAGAATTTCTCCTCTCATTCTGAGAGTCTCCCATTATTTTTAGTTATAATAACAAACCTGAACTAAATTAACTTTATAAACTATTTTTAACTGCAGATATAACAACTTATAACATCTGTACTTCCTAAGTTGCATGGCCCCGTCACAGTCATTATGATATTTGATAGTGTGGTTGCTGTTCTAAATTTCTGCAGTAGGGGAAATGCTGTTTTTGAATTATATAAATTAAACTGAGAATTTGCGTAAATTGCCTAAATTCTAAGTCAGGACACACCTTAGCTATTAAGCTTTGAAAAAAAGATCGTAAACTCTTCAGGAGACTATCAGTCTAAAGGTTAAAAGCATTTGCAAAGTTTAATGTACCCACCAAGAGTACCAAAAATCATTAGTAAAAAAAGATGAATAGTCCAGATGGCGCTGTTTCGCAGCAGCCGTTTTATGCACAACAGTGCTGTGTATCTGTTAATCCCCACTGGTATTTCTGACCCTATGCATTGCATACAATTACTATATACCAGTGATTTAACAAGCAATTAGGCTACAATCGTTTACTATTTTAAAACGTATTTTTCACATTTTAAAGATTTTTATAACCTTAACTATAGCACCATTTATCACTATTGATTTTTCTTTACTGTTGCATGTTAAGATTTATTTTTTTGCTTTCCATACAACTTCCTTTTACTATAATTAATAAAATAAATGGCTTTGGGAGTGGGAATTGAAAACTGGAATATCATTTCACTGGCATATCACTTTATTCATAGTAAGACTAACCCATCAACCCTTCCCTGGTTCCTTGATTCAGTTTGTTCTGATTTGGTCAATTTTATAAGGCATCTATCTAAAAAGTTAAAAGAATTATCCACTCCCTGTCAAGTCCACAGAGCCTGAAACTCTTGTTTGAATGCAGCTTGGTGCCTTACATTTACGTAAGACTAGCTGAACTTGTAGCATGAATTCTGAAGACTTGAAACCTCAACTTGGAAAATAACAAAGACCTTTAAGTTTGTTAAAGTATTTAAGCCAATATCTAAACTGTAAAGCAGGAGAAAGGGGATGGGGAAGAAGAAAGAAAATAAGAAAACAAATGCTAAAGCTGCTGCTTGTTCTAATCCTTATCTAATCTCTCTGTTGGAGGAGTTCAAGAGAGCACCACAAGTCAGTTTCCTTTGAGCAATAAATTTGTGCATTCATTTTCTCTTGTATCCCTCTTTGTATACTTTGCCACCTTTTAGACTCATATGCATGTATTTCTTTACCTATTGGTAGTACATTTTCTGAAATAATATTTGCATAATACTATTTCATTTCCAAAGACTTCTCCTATTTTATCTTATTTGATCCTATCAATGATCCTGGGAAATAGCATGGTTTAGTAATCAATTATGTTTTATAGATACAGCAATTGAGTCTCCTGAAGTCATTCAACAACGACTTTCTTGAGATGACTGGCATGAGTCATCAACTACATTTTATAGATGCAACAGTTGAATCTCCTAAAATTGTTCAACAATGGCTTTCTTGAGATCATGGGTAGACCTAGTGAGTACAGATTAGAACAAGATTTATTCCTTGCATAACGAGTGCTCTTCCCAGGATACAACTATGCCAAATCATACGGAAAAAAGTTCTGCATATGGAACTCTTAATGTCCTGACTGTCAGATAAATATAAATGTTCTTTAACTTTAGTGTCTTCAGATTAGTTGAAAGACCATCATAAGAAAAACATCTACAGGCTTATAGCTAGGTTTCTCAAATTGGTATACCATGCTATCAAAGCCCCAAGGATTAACATGACATATCCTTTTAGTATCTTATTTTGTTTAAAGGATTAGAACATAAACTTTAAAGTTTGAAGTCAGATGTGTACATACACATTGCATACATGTGCGATCAAAATCATCATGTGCTTTTTTCCATGTGTGCAATTTTGAATTTTTAATAATAAAAGTACATAGAAATGAATCATTTTATCATGTACCTAGAATACAGTGGCAATGATTGTCACTGAGCTCGTTTAGGAATAGTAAAGTTTTTTGCTTAAAAAAAATATGTGTTTGAATATTTAGTGCAGTATAAATTTGTAGTAAAATAGGAATTATCCGATAGCATACTTCATAAGCTTAAGTAAGAGAAAGCACTGGTCCTATATTTCAGAGATTACAAATTCAGTGCCGAACTACTATTTTTCTTTATGCAATAAAAGAAACTGTGACAATATTGTATTAATTCACTGTTCCCCTTGAATGATTAAGAGTGACTTGTAAAGCTGGACACTCAATCAGTAACTTCAATACAAAAAACAAAGTAATGTGTTTCTTGCACATGCCAGAATACTGCAATGAAACGAAGTTTGAGATTTAGATGAAGAAATTTGTTCATGATGGGTGAGTCAATTGCAACTCTTCCTGTATTTTTATAATATAAACTTACAGCATCAGTGGTAACATAAAGAACGTTCTCATGCAAATTCCTTCACAGAAGCCTTCTGAGAAATATTTTCCTGTGACTGTTAAAGAGACTGACCATTGAAACAGTTATTCTATCCAACTGCCAAATATATAAACAATTTAAACTGTAAATCGAAATATGTTCTTGTAGAAATCTCCATCAGGTGTTGCCTAAGAACCTTCGTTCAACTGGTAATGGCGTCGTAGTCATCTCTCCTCAAGGCTTAGTCTGATGTCGCTCATAAGGCAGCGAAAAATGTTTGCCATTTGTAGCCACATATCAACATAAATGTGAATTTAAAAACATTATATTTAATTTGAGAGAAGATAATCTGCCTAGATGCTGAACCTGACCCAGAGGATTAGAGCTCTGGATTCAACTCAGTTTTCTGAGACTGATAGACTCCATTGCCCATTCACACATACAGCGCTAGGAAACCTGTTAGAGGCAATTGTTTCTGATGATAAGCAATTAAAATTTTTAGTTTATATAAAAAGTACATATATTATGAAGTAGAATACAATGTGTACGCATTTTTTAAGACAGGACCTAAGGCTTAAGAAATTTTACACTTATTTTAGGTCCCTTTAGACTATGTTCCTTGGCAGCTAGAAATACGTTACTTTTTTTTTTTAAGTTTTATTTCTATGTAAAAACCAAAGGATCATTGTCTTCATACCTTTGTTCCACCTGAGAATTTCACAAGTTATTGGCTTATTTTTCTCTGAAAGACAAAATTGAATTATTGTTTGCTTTTTAAAATCCACAGTGAGAGCAGAGACTAAGGAATCAGATAAACATGAGTAGAATTCTTCACTTACTACTTCTTAGGTGATGTCACCTTTGGTATGCATTTAACTTCTCCTGGTCATTTTCTTGTTATTGCTGAAATAATTTGACTGCTCTTCTCTAAGGATGAAAAGATTAACATGAAGCATTTAGTGTAGTACCTGCCAAGGGATACATACTTCCTGAGGGCAGAAATCTGGTTTCTCTTCTTCACCGCCTAGCACACAGAATAGTGCCTAGCAAATGAGGGTTAAAAGTGTTTATCAAGACTGCTTGGAGGCTTCCCTTAGGAAACTTAAGAGCTAAAATCCTCCCAGCTGCTGCTTTATTCCTGTAATATAAGGATAATCCAAAGCATAATCCTGCTAATGCTGCCATTAAACAAAATATATCAGGGAGCTATTACTTGGATAAATTAGATCCTCACAGAGGCCTGAAACCTACTACACTCAGAGCCCCAGTCCCAAGTCCAAACATAGTTAACAGCAGTGTTTTGTCTGACCCGTTAAGTCTGAAAGCTGAGACATAAGAGATGGATTTGAGTGAAAGTCTGCCCCCAAACCATGGGCTGACCATAAAGTCTCACCCTTCATCTTCAGCCTTCTTACATCCTAACTGTTGGGTAATGTAAGAATAAGGTATGGGCAAAGTTGAGATTTTGTGAGGGTGAGTTCATCAAAACTTAAAATTTATGATTCACAAAATTTAAAACTGATATCTTCACGAGAAGTGAGTACATGCTATCACCCTAAAGCTTTTCACTCCAGCACATAAAATGTGATCAGTAAATATTTGTTGGATCAATGTTCAATGAATGAATGAATGGTAGAGTCTCCATAAATCATGATTAGTATTATACTCCTACTATTATTATTATCCTCATGTCTTTAAACTGCTGATGAAGAAATAAATTAATGTTTTGTACTGCCCTGTGTACCTGTAAATTCATAAGTGCCAACAACATCTTTAGAAATGGTGAACACTGGGGAGATGAATGATGGGATCAGAGTCATATTTTAACTTTCTTAGCAAGTGTTGGCCTAAATTGACGTATAATAGTGGAAAAATTTGGAATTTGTTCAAAAAAGTTTAAGACCAGAACAAGATAAATGGCCATGAATTTTTATGAAATTAAAGGGAAAATTATTAAACATAATTGAAGTACATTTGTAACATTGAGGACATGGCAGATTAGTTGTAAAGAAGACATTGCACGATCACTTTGATAGATGCCAACCCAGAAAAGTCACACTGGATTACAGTCAACATCCATTCCTCCTGGAAAATTTTAGTACACTCAGAATAGGTCCAAGCTTAGATAAGCATCATACTTTCAGAAGTTAAAAATTATAAGCATTCTCATTAATGGTGGGGAAAAGATAGTATCTTCTATATTGATAATAAAGCTCTCTAATTAAACTTTGTTATGCAGTTTTTTTTCAGGTGAATAATTCAATAATTAATACAATCCCAGAGAATTAGCACACACACATACAAACAAATCAAAATAACAAGAATTTAGTAAAATAAGTTGTTACAAAGTAAACATTTAAGACTCAGTACTTTAAAAATTAAAAAGAAAATATACGATCACCTAAATAGATACAGAAAATGTAGTTAATAAAATGTAGAACCATTCATTTAGGAAAAAAATAGAAATAGAAAAGAGTATCATTAACATATAGCTAAAAACCTACAGAAAACATTACGCCTAACAGTAAACATTGAAAGATTTTCCTTTGTAATCAGGAGCACACCAACAATGCTTGCTATCACCACTTCCATTTAATATTGAAGTAGAAGTTTCTTAGCAGTGCAGAGTGACCAAAACAACCACTACCATTATTTGCAGGTTACATGACTGTAGTACATACAAATTTCAAAAGAATGTACATATGTTGTTCGAATTAATAAGAGTTAAAAATCTACTCATATATTATTGAATATTAATTAAAAGTTAGTAAAAGATAGCATTTATGTCATATAAAATATGCCAAACCAAAGAATAACTCCAACAAAAAACATGCAAGACCAAACTAAATAGAACCATATACCACATTCATGAACTGAATGTCTTAATACTGTAGAGATGTTAATATTCTCCAAATTGATTTGTAATTTACATACAGTACCATTCAAAATCCTCACCTATTTGTTTTTTGTGCGGGTGAACTTGATAAGCGAATTCTAAAATATATTTAGGAAGTCAAACGGCCTAGAATAGTGAAGAACCCCCTAAAGAAAATGAGGTAAAATAATTGTTCTCCTGGATTTCAAGATGTACTATAAAGTTCCAGCTATTTAGGATAGTGTAATACTGATACAGAGATAAACAAAGAGATAACTGCAACAAAATGAGGAGGCCAAAAACAGGCTTTTGTATATACAGACCCTTGGTTTGGGACAAAGTTAAACAGTAAAGAAAAAAAAAAGTCTTTGCAATTTAAAAAATTGTAAAATTAAACATTTTTCATCCATATTTGGAGAAACCATGAGGCCATTTAAAAATATGATTTAATGCTATGTTCTGAATTAGAAAGATTGTTCAGTCATTCAACAAATATTTTTGGATCACTTACTATGTACCAGTTACTATTAATTTTTCCCTGTAAAATATATTATTAAGTTAACAAAAAAACAAATTGCAACATTACATACAATTGTGATTCTTCTCTAACTTTCATCTCACACAAAGTCAAAGTTCTTACACAATGTGCCCTTTAGGTCTTTGATTCCCTTCTTTCTCTACTCACTTTATGTCAGCGACACTGCCTTCCTTTTGCTGTTCATTAAACACTCTAGCCATTCATGTACCTCTGAGCTTGTGGACTTCCTGTTGCTTCTGCCTAAAATGCATTTCATCAGAAATTCCCATGGTCTACCTTCATGGCAAGGTAAGGTCTTTGTCAAATCATTCAGCTCGTCTTTTTAGTGAGATGAGCACTTTTCAGTGGGCATCCTATTTAAAATTGTAGTACTATTATCTACCCCCATATTTCCTCTCCCTATTTCCTATTTTCTTTTATAATGCATATTACTTTATCAAATTACATATTTTACTTGATTAATTACTATCAGAATTTTACATTATACAAACTCTAAAAGAGCAAAAAACTTCCGTCTCTTTTGTTCATTGCTAAATACCATCACTAGAATAGTACCTAGCATGTAATAGGAATAAGGACAATGTGTGTGTCTGTGTGTTTGCATGTCTGTATGTTTGCATGTCTGTGTGTTTGCACAAATACATAGAGAAAGTTCAAAAAAGAATGATGTCAAACTGCTTACAGTGGTTATTTCTGGGGAGGAGCACTGGCCTCCCGTGGAGAAAAGAAAAAGGGAACCTTTCACATTTTACTTTATATTTTCCTGTGTTGCTTGAATTATATATGCTAAAATGCCAAGTTTTTAAATGTCTCTAAATCTCTTACATACAACAGGCAAATCAACCAGGATAGCAAAATCCAAAAGCTTGTACAACATTTATGACAAAACTAGGTAACAAGGTATACCCAAGAACCGTATAATAAAAGCAGGTGGAGGCAAACCATTAAGTTACAAGATTTGTGTGGTATAAGCATTTGGACAGAAGGAAGCTAAGGGAAACCACAGGTACTCTGGCTGACCTGAGAGCAGTACTCCAAAAGAGTCAACAGGTACTTGTTGGAAGCTAAGCAGGCTAATTTGAGAAAAGCCGTTGAGATTGGAAGTACTTCTTGCACACTCTATTTCAGAGGCAAGGGTGAGGGTTCTGTGGCAAATATAAAAAGATTAGGCAGTCTATGAATTCTCAAATTTAACTGGGGCTTTCTTCCATGAAGAAGTCTTTCTCACACTGAAGAGAAACTGTTGAACACATAATACAAATTGTGTGGACAAGCGATAATATTAGCAAAGGGAAAATCAAAGTCCAGAAAGTTGGAAGGAGGGGATCAAAGGAGAAATATCTCAGAATGTATTATATGAAATTATATATATATACTTTTTTGAGACAGAGTTTTGCTCTTGTTGCATAGGCTGGAGTGCAGTGGCACAATCTTGGCTCACTGCAACCTCCACCTCCCAGGTTCAAGCAATTCTCCTGCCTCAGTCTCACAAGTAGCTGAGATTACAGGCATCTGCCACCATATCTAGCTAATTTTTTGTATTTTTAGTAGAGACGGGATTTCACTAGTCTCAACCTCCTGACCTCAGGTGATCCACCCGCCTCGGCCTCCCAAAGTGCTGGGATTACAAGCATGAGCCACTGCGCCTGACCAAAATCATTTTTTTTAAATCACTATGTGACAGCAACAGAAAAGGAAGCCCTAGACCCTAAAAAATCTACTCCTTCCTGAAAGTTCAGGAATACTCATTTTATATAAAAATGAACAAGAAAAATGACCATGGTTGAAAGTCATACAGAATTATAACAAGAAAAAGAGAAATAAGAAGCAAAATAATATCCTTACAAAAAATGTGGGCCAGAAAGACATGCCAACCAAAAGGATAAACTGTATCCTTATATTTAATTGAGATAAAAGAAATTAAGAAAATGATAAGTATATGAAGGAACAATGTAGACCACAATTAGGAAACCTCAGCAAGGAAGTGATTGAAACCAAGAAAGAATTAGAAATAAAAGAAAACATGATTTTACAAACAATAAGCTAGAAGAGACATAGGAAAGAACAAACACAACACACAATGCCTCAAGAGAGAAGGTAAAAACAGAGAGCACTTTTAAAATAAAAAAGAAATAAAGAAAGGCAATGAAGATCCAATGTACACATAATAGTACTCCCTGAAAAAAAGAAAACCAAATAATATATAAAACTATATCAAAACTAAATAGTATATTTAGTATTTTAACAAATACTAAGACTATAATTTAAGAAAAAAATTTCAAAAGTGAAAGAATTTGAAATTACATATTGACAGGCCACATTACATATTCAAAAAAATGACCCAGAAAAACCAATACAGAAGCATGTTTTAGAAAAACTACAGAACTTTGCAGAAAGAGAAACTTCCTTTAAGCATGTAGGCAGGAAGACTAACTCACTTATATGGGAAATAATTTACTATCTCATCAGAGTTTTGAATAGTAATCCTTTGTTCCAGAAGAAAATAGAATAGCTTTATGGCACTCAAAAAAGAAAATGTGAGCTAACGATGTCATATCCAGGCAAACTAACTTTCAAGTATAAAGGCCACAGACCAACTGTTGTCAGCTTACAAGAATTTGGAAACTTATTTCCTTGAGCACTTCTTGAAGAATTTACTGGAACATGAGTTTCAGATAATCAAAGTAACTGGAGAGACGTGGGCATAAGAACTGGTAGAGTTTATAATTAAGGTTATAAGAGAAACTGAAAAGTGTGTTTAGTATACACACTATACAATACAGTTCAATTATACTATACAATTGTAGGTCAACAAAAAATGGAGGTGGGTTCAGACAGGCATCTGGGCACATGCCTGTAATCCTAGCTACTCAGGAAGCTGAGGAGGGAGGATCCTTTGAGCCTAGGATTCAGACTCTGCAGTGAGCTACTATCTCACCACTGTAGTCCAGACTGGGTGACAGAGTAAGACCCTATCTCTGAAAAAAAATAAATAAATAAAGGAAGTGGGGGCTAGGAAGCACAAATTAAAAGTAGAATGAGCATACTGTTTGCTTTATGGTATTAACTGAGATTAAAAGGGTAATATTACAAATCAGATACTGGAGAAAATGGAACAAACAGTATGAAAAAAGAAGCTATTAGCTGATTTCAATATTGCTCTCAATAGAGAATGAATTAAAAATAACAAAAAAAGAGGTAAAGGAAAATATAGAAATATATTATTATACCATTAGAATGCAAACTTTCTTAAATACAAAAAAAAACCTTTAAAAAGCAGAGACAACAAAAAAACACCAAAAACAAAGGAAAACAAATCAAAGAATGAAAAATATTTTATATAAAATACTTGTCTGTTAAATATAGGACTTAAGTATGCTGCCTTTTTTAAAGAAAAACATAAAAATATACAAAAATAAAATTTAAATTAAAAATTAAACAATGAAAGTTGAGCCATAAGTGTTAAAACAGTTTAAATATAAGAGAAGGGAAAGAATAGAGTAGGAAGTATGGGAATAGCTACTAGGCTTCTTTGAATTTACATTACTTAACTTCTGGAATTTTGTAAATATTTTAAATAATTATAAGCTGGAATTAAATTTTTAAAAAATTCCCCCAAATAACAAAATCTTTTTTTTTTTTTTTTTTTTTTTTGAGGCAGAGTCTCGCTCTGTTGCCCAGACTGGAGTGCAGTGGCGCAATCTCGGCTCACTGCAAGCTCCGCCTCCCAGGCTCACCCCATTCTCCTGCCTCAGCCTCCCAAGTAGCTGGAACTACAGGCGCCTGCCACCATGCCTGGCTAATTTTTTTGTATTTTTAGTAGAGACGGGTTTCACCACATTAGCCAGGATGGTCTCAATCTCCTGACCTCGTGATCCACCCACCTCAGCCTCCCGAAGTGCTGGGATTGCAGGCGTGAGCCACCGCCCCCCGGCCACAACAAAATCTTAAAATGTGGTCATACAATGTAGCAACTACAGTTTTATATTTCATCACAAGAGTTTCTTGTATATTTATTTGCTAACAACTCCAGATGCGAACTTGAAATTTATACAAATAACATTTAATAGTTGGGCTCCAAATAAACACACATGGTTCTTGGCTCTTTCCCCTCACACTGACAAACACAAAGAAACAGATCATAACTGAAATGAGTAGATGCAGAGGAGTGTTACTCACCATCTTTTCTTTTACATTTCTCTAGGAAAATAAAGGAAAGTCTGGAGTGTTTCCCTGTTAAATTGAATAACTTGATCCACACACTTGCACAAATGTCAGCCATAAGCCCTGCCAAATCTACTTCACAGACTCTTCCTCAGGAATCCTGTTTGCTGAGTACAACTAGGTTGATTCAAACAGCAACAATTTTAGGGTTCAGCAAGAAATCCAGTAATGTAAGTTTAAAGTCTGTCATCTTGACTTAAGTATCACTTGACTTTATCTCAGACTTCCCTTCACTATCCTACACAGCCTTTCTTATAGCATCATTTTTTTACTATGCAAATGAAAAATTATTTACAATTTAAGCAGAAGTGTCATTAAGAGGATGTTCCAAGGAAAAATCGTAACAACAAGAGCTATGAGTAGAGAACCATCAAAGAGAACAATTCCTGCCCTGTGGTAGAGTATAAATCAATAACTGATTAAAATGTCCACAAGAACAGCAAAAATTAGGCAATCTCTTCCTAGCACATATGATTACGATACTCTTAGATATTATTTATAGGTAATTTTGCCTTTACAAAATGCATCTCCTAGCTTTTATGATAATGTTTTGCAGAAAGGTTCTTCCTTTGTTTGGTTTACATAAAATAGGGTTTTAGAATGTATCACAGGCTGATATTGCCATCTTTTGATTTCCATGTATTTACTTTCTGCAGCTGTATCTGATCCAGGTGACACACAGCAACAACGAAACAAGCCTGATAGAAAAATCATTTGACCAGTTTTCAAAACTTCACAGCCAACTTCAGAAGCAGTTTGCATCATTGACTCTCCCAGAGTAAGGCACTGTCCTTTTACATTGTTTTGCCTTCAGTACTTGTCCTTGAGCAAAAAGAAAAATTATGGTTATGGGATTTTCTATTTGTGAGCAACACGGTATTCTGACTCCAATGCCATTGAATCCATCCCAGCAGAGTCTGAATTGCTCTCAGAGTGAAGAATCTTTTGTCTCATAAAACAGAACAAGGTTTGCAATTTTCTTTTTACTTCCAGTCATTGACTTTGTAGATAGACAATTTCAAAAGTCACTTCGTTTTTCTTCGCTTATTGGGAAAATGGTCTCATTTGCCTGTTTTTAATTTAATCCTCTTAGTTATTTTTTATAAAAATACAATTGAAATTGAAATTGCAGAAGAAAATTGGATATGTTTACTTTTTCAACAAATAACTGTAATATAAAGCCTATATATATATAGGCTTATTAATATACATATTTAATTATATATGCTTATTAAATATTTAATTTTAATACCAGAAAAATGTAAACATATTTATATCAATTAGTATATTACTAACTCATTTTGTTGCCATTAATTTTTAACTTTGAAATTATTAACTTGCATTATCTAAATTGAATTTGTTATTTTGTTCATTATGAAGCCATCTTGAAAATCATTATTTTCATTTATGTTATAATGGAAAAATGTTAACCATAAGCAAACTAAAAATATCATAAAAATAACTTCTGTTCAAATAACCCTTCAAAAATTCATTACTTAGAAGCAAATTTTGATCATAGACTTCAGTCTATAAAAAAGGTGTACCTTGATTTTAAAAATGTGAGCTTTCCAGAAATTATGATATTGCATTTATGTTAATCAGATGTTTTATCTACAGTGAGATTTTTGATAAGTAAATGGTCCTTTTATGATGTAATTGCTTATACTTTACCTGGCATACTTTATACATGTGGATTTTTACTTGGCTTTCAGGATTTAGTCACCTTCCAAAATATAAATATAAGCAAAGCTAGTGCATAGGGAAATATTACACAATATTAAAAATTGAGTAGTTCACATTCATGAAAAAAAACTGTACTGGCATATATAACAGGGATTTTTGAAATGCAGATACTTTAAGCATCAGGAAGTCAAGAAATTAAGAGCATACTCAAGAGACTGAGAGGAAGATAAAGTCATTCTGGAAACTTTTAGAAGTAACATCAAGTTTTAGAATTATCAAAAAATCTGATAGAATAACAGAAAAAAAAGAGACACCGGCAAAAAAACTCAGTGTTTGGCTGCAAATACTACATTCAACATCAATGTTTGCTGTGATAAGCCTACTAATGAATAGTTGAGAAGAGTAAGCTCATCTTTGTTTAATGGCTATCCTTTTTCAGTTTCAAAGATGTCTCTGTTCTACACCGTACCTCAGCAATACACATCAGCATAACTTGTAAAACCTTAAAAATTCTAATAATCCATCTCAATTGGCCTCTTTTCAGTTTTCAGCTTTTGTTAGGATTCTGCTTTGCTCATTACTGCTGCCTGGAGCTTCTTACATTGATTTTCAAACTGTGTAAGCAACCTGTGGAGGCAAGGAACATTTTGTTCCATGTTCCCTGAACACTGTTTGCATGCTGACACTCTCAAAGGGGCCCAGGCTTACAGTGATGCACGTAAATGAAGGATGAAGATTTTCTACGACTTCTAAATTCACTGAGAGAAGCCCTATGAGAGTTATGTAAATGTCATCTGGAAGGCATGATCAGAAAGCCAGAGTTATGAAGAATGAAATTCTAATCAGTTCATACCATGTAACAGTGGACTTCAAATCAGCTATTTGTGTTTCTGGGTAACTTCCAAGGGTACACGACATGAAAATATTCCTTAAAATTAATAACCTTTTTTAGAAAATTAATATGCTTGGTTAGAGTTGACTTTCTTCTCCCAACCATCCAAAATTTTATTTTGGTACACTGATCAGGTTATAGAAACTTCTGAGGACCAGACAAAAGGGCAAATCAAAATATTGGTGTTGGTATTGAGAAAATGAATTACTCTAATAATCAAATATCAAATCAAATCTTTGTCAGATGTTTTCTAACCTTTGTTGTGAATGAAATTGAGGGAGGATCTGATGATACTATCAGACAAAAGATCATAAAAAGTAATTTTCAATAACTGCTATGTTTAACATATAACTCAAAGAATTTTCAATTAAATGACAGTATTATAGAAGCATTCCTCAACTTTCACATACTTATTTATATGTAAGATGTTTTAGGACATATATCTATAAAAATATTAACAAAGTAGCAGAATTGACTTAGACTTCTGTTTTATTCTACCAACAAGGAAAATTCACAGACAGATAAATTAATACTTAAAACCAGCCTAATCTCTCATTTATCGAATTCATTTCTCTGAAAAAAATACTATGCATATATAGATATATAGAATATAGATCTATCTATCTTCTATGCTATATGCTCGATTGTATACTGGTACTAATTTTCATGATTAAATTTGGATAAAAAATTTTAAAGACTTAAGTCTTAGAGTCTGCAAGAGACTTTAAAAAATAAAATGTTCATTGTTTAAATATACAAGCATAGAGTTTTGGACTTTCCTGACATTTCCAACAGGAATCAGTGGGGTGGCATGAAATTATCACATACATCTGCGTCTTTGCTGACTGTCCTTTATTATCCTCCATGTTCATTTCCCCTCCAAGCATGGTAGCCAAGCCATGGTTCCTACCAAAGAAGCAGAAGTGTGGATGAGGCAGCAGTATGACTGGAGTCAGAGGAGGCTGCTAGGTAGTTCCTAAAAAGGTATATATAGACAGCAAGATATGTTAGCAGATGCTACCCATTACCGGTCATCCCACCTAATAATTGGTCTTAATCAAGTTCAAGCCATCAAGATGAATCATCAGATTGTACAAAGGAAATTCTGCAAGTAGTCAGACTCTTGGGGAAAGTGTTAACTATTTTCTAGAAGGCTAAGAGCAGATGGAAGCATATGTCACTTGCTAAAATGCTTAATTTAGTTAGTATAATGGTGTCTCTAGTGAACCCAGAAGCAACAATATAATCTGAACCTTTTGAAAAATTTTGAACCGTTAACTTCAGACAGTCTTTTTTTAAGACCCCACATATGTTTAAAAGATAAAATGTGTGGTCTGCCATTAATATAGTAAAAAGGGACATATAAATTGATTTAATATGTCAAATTAAATTAAGTTGGCATTAATATTAATGACCATTAATATGGCGTGAATGACCACAGCCATATTAATAAAACTCCCAGGATTAATCACGTAGACTATGACTTTTTCATATGTTTTCTTTGGCCCTTCCATCTGATACAGCTGTAACTTTGTGAACAATCTGAAGATGAAAAGGCCAGTTTTCAAGCTAATGAAGATAACTTTTTTTTTCTCTTAAAACAGGTTTCCTCATTGGTGGCACCTACCTTTTACAAATTCAGATCACAAAAGATTCGGAGATCTAAATCATTACATGGAACAGATATTAAATGGATCATATGAAGTTACAAATGTATGTTACAATTTATTTTTCTATTTTTACATAAAACGTCAACTATTTATATGTTATTAGTGAGTGTGGTGGTTTATGCCTGTAATCCCAGTACTTTGGGAGGTCAAGGTGGGAAGATTGCTTGAAGCCAGGAGTTTAAGTCAATCCTGGGCAACAAAACGAGACCTCATCTCTACAAAAAATGTTTCAAATTATCCAGGCATGGTGACACATGCCTGTAATCCCAGCTACTCGGGAGGCTGAGGCAGAAGAATCATTTGAGCTCAGGACTTGGAAGCTGCAGTGACCTATAACAGTGCCACTGCACTCCAGCCTGGGTGACAGACCCAGATTCCATCCCTAATAATAATAATATTTTATGATAACATTCTTTGGGTTCATTCATTCAATGAATATGTATGCCTGATTTGTATAAAATACATGAACTGAGAACTGTGGAGCAGCAAAACAAGTATAGAACCTTGACTTCAAATAACTTCAATGAAGTAATATGTGATAAATGGACTGTCAGTGCCGTGAAGTGCTCTAGAGTTTTAGAGGAGTAAGAATCATTCCCCATGCAATAATCAAGTTTCAAGGAGAAGAGAGCATCTGAGCCGAGCCTTTAACACTGAGTAGGATTTAACAGAGGTGGCCTGGGGAAATGTCTCAACAATATAAGAAAAATTATGAGTGAGAAAAAACAAAAAGAAATCGTATTTTTAAAATTTAAATCTGTTGCTGCTGTGACAAGTTACCAGAGGTTTGGTGGCTTAAAACAGTACACATCAATTTTCTTTCAGTTCTGGAATTCAGAGGTCTGAAAAACAGGTTTTATGGGATTAAAATCAAAATGTTGGTGGGCTTGTTGTGGAACCTTTTCAATTTCTAGAGGCTGGTTGTGTTCCTTGGCTTGTGGCTCTGTTCCAGTGACACAGTGGCACACTCTGACCTCTGATCGTGTCATCACATCTGCTTTGGCTCAAATTCTGACCCTCGTGCCTCCCTCTCAGAAGCGCTTTTACGATTACATTGTGTCCATCTGGGCAACTTAGGATCATCTCACCATTTCAGGATTCCTAATGTAATTCTATCTGCACATAAGGTAACATATTCAGAGTTTCCAGGGATTAGGACATGAACATCTTTTGGTAGAAGGTATCATTCTGCCTCTCATGGGGATCTAAGAAAAAGCGCAAGGACACAGTTCTGATGGATCTCAGCTTTCTTGTGAGGTAAGAGTTTGGACGCCAAGCCGAAGTTGTTAGAAACTAAAACTAGGCCTTGAACTTATTAGTCAGTGTTCTCCAGAGAAACTAACAAAACTATGTGTGTGTGTGTGTGTGTGTTTGTGTGTGTCAGAGAGAGAGAGAGAGAGAGAGAGAACAAATTTGTTTAATTGGCTTACATGATTGTGGAGGTGCAAATCCAAAATCTGTAGGGAAGGCTGGCAGGCTGGAGACCAGAGGAGATTATTTACCATCTGAGTCCCAAGGCATTCTGCTCAGAGGTCAGTCTTGGTTCTGTTCAAGTATTCAATTGACTGGATGAGGCCTACCCATATTATGAAGAGTAATATGCTTCACTCAAACTCTGCCAATTTCAATATGAGTCTCATCCAATAAAACACCTTCACAGAAACATCCACAATGTTTAACTAAACATAGGGACACTGTGACCCAGCCAAGCTGACATACAAAATTAACCATCACAAGAGTCGTGAGGAACTGAAAACACTGTGAAGCACAATGCCCCTCACCACTTTGGTAGATCTCGGCCCTCCTTACTGGACTAGCACATTGTTCTTCTATTTTTTGTTTTCATTTTTAAATTGTAAAATGTAAACACACTTTCAGAAAAAAATCCACAAAAGAAAATTAAATAGTTCAAAGATAAATTATAAGAACATCTAACCATGCAGTAATTTCAAAACATGTCTGAAAATTGTTTGCCACCCTCCCATCAAGAGGCGACAGCTTGTGTCCCAACCTCTCGATCCCAAGAGGGCTTCTGTCATTTGTTCAGCAAATAGAATATGGTGGAAGTGACCCTTTATGACTTCCAAGATAGGTTAGAAAATGCCATGCACCTTCTAACAATTTCTTTTGGAATGGTCACTGCAGGAGCCTTCAGTTGCCATCTTTCAAGCTGACCTACCCTGAGTCTGCCAGGTAGAGAAACCAAAAAGATTAAATACAAAGAGACATGTCTAAGGAACAGCAACTGATCCAGTCCTCAGCTGGGACTCCATCCCCAACCACCAAATGATCACAGTCTCATCAGAGACCCCAAGCAGAACACCCTGAGCCCTGTCAAACACCTGAACTAAGAGATAATGATAGAATGACTGGTTTTAAGCCAACAATGCAGTGATAGCCCATTTCCAAGATTCATGGATTTTTATTGTTGCATAATATTTTATTATATGAATATATTATAATTCATCTGTAGATACTGCTCTACATAGACTTTTGGAATATTTCCAGTTTGGGGCTATTACAAACCATATAGTTATGAACATTCTTTCACATGCATGACTCAGTATCCACGTGTTGTTCCTACACCCAGGAATAGAATTTCCAGATTGTAGGATATGCTTATTTCAACCTTTAATGGTCAGTTTGTTCTCTCCTTTGCAATAAATACATTTTCCAATTTTCTATTCTTGGTATTGTTAATCTTTTAAATTGGGGTCATTCTGGTTGGTGTGCATCTCATTGAACTCTTAGCTTGCATTTTCCTGTTACTAATGAGCTTGAACACTTTTTGATATGTTTTTTGGTCATTCGGATATCCTCTTTCATGAAGTGCCAGTTCACATCTCTTTACCATTTTTCTATTCAGTTAACATTCATTTATTGATTCATTTCTTGGTTGAAATTGTTAGAAGGTGTATTTCTTCATATATTCTGGATAGAAGTTCCTTATTATTTAAACAGATTGAAAAAATTTTCTCCTACTCTGTACCTTGTCCCTTTGCTCTATCATGTCTCTTGATGAACAGAAATGCTTAATTTTAATGAAGTGAAATGTATCAGTATTTTCCTAGTAAGAACATACCCTACCTCAATGTCATAAATGTGTGAATCTTTTGGGGTGATCCATGATCAATGGTTCTTCTCCTTTGTTCAGGTTTACAATATGCCTTTCATGTAATACTTCTTTATCCATAAAAGAAATGCACATTTTTTTTTTGAGACGGAGTTTTGCTCGTCACCCACGCGGGAGTGCAATGGCGTGATCTCAGCTCACAGCAACCTCTGCCTCCCAGGTTCAAACAATTCTCCCACCTCAGCCTCCCCAGTAGCTGGGATTACAGGTGCCCACGACCACACCCAGCCTATTTTTGTATTTTTGGTAGAGATGGGGTTTCACCATGTTAGCCAGGCTGATCTCCAACTCCTGACCTCAGGTGATCTGCCTGCCTCGGCCTCCCAAAGTGCTGGGATTACAGGCGTGAGCCACTGTGCCCAGCCTGAGATGCACACTTTATTAACACACACACTCAAGCAGCAGGTAGAGAACAAGAGAGAGAGGGCAAGGAACCTGTGGACCAAAGCCTTTATTGCAGTGTAGGGCATTATCCAAGCAGGTTTCCCACAGGGAGTTCTAATGAGAGGTTTTAGAGCAAGCAGGCGCAGGTTCTACAGAGGTGCACGATGACTGAAAGTAGTCATTGTAGCATGTCTGTGCAATACAAGCAGCGTGTAGGTATGAGTGGAGTGAGTCAAGAAGGTTATATCTATCTGACCAATAAAGAGATGGTCACCAGGAGGTAGTTGTATAAGAAGTATCTGGATTGACCACATCAAGGAGCTCAAAGGCAAAGAACTGAAAATTATCAAAGATGACTAAGATTTTCTTCTAGGATTTGAAAGTGCAACTTATATTCAAAATAAATGCCAAGGCAATGAAAAATTACAGAGATTCACTACATATGGCTGCTTAACTTTGCTTTCAACCTATCTAACTTACACATTTAAAATTCGAATCCCTTCTTGTAGTAAAGGTTTCATTGCACCCCACAAATCTCTCTATAAAATATTGTATATATAAATTTGATATACAATACCATATTTTCTTTCTTATTCTTTCAAAATATTTATAAACTATTCATTGTGATTTCTCTTATGGCCATGGATTTTTAAGAAATACTTTTTAATTTTTTCAAATATATTTAGCCTTTTTATTTTTATTTTATCTCTAGCTTAAGTATGTCAGAGAACACACCTATAGTTTCAATTTTTTCTAAATTTTGCAATGTTTTATGGTCCTAAATATGGTCAATTGCAGTAAAAATTCCATGCGTGCTTTAGAAGAATGCACCCCGTAGTTGTGAGAGCAGTGTTCTACACTTATACTAATATACATTAGTGCAAATTGTCACCTTGGCTGATTTTTGTTTGTTTGTACCAGTAGAGGTTTTTAGAAATATTCTACTATATTAATATATCTAACTACTTCTCATTATCTTCCTGTTAATTTTTGCTTTGTATGTATTGTTATTAGGATCACTTACATGGAGAATTATTATATTTTCCCATTATATTGAAATTTTCCCTAACATTCTTGTGTCTCTCCTATCTCTAACAATGCCTTTCGTCTGAAAAATCTTTCTTCTGTATTACTAATATAGCCAGGCCAGCTTTATTTTGGCTAGTGTCTGCATGACACAACTTTTTCCATTGCTTTACTTTCATCATTTCATATTTTTCCATTTCAATGATCACTCTTATAATGAACACACAGATGGGTTTTCTTCTAAATCTAGTAACATAATTTTCATCTTTTACTTATACTGCTTAATTATTTACATTTGCTACTGTCATCGATATATATGTGTGTGCATGTGTCTATGCGTATATGTTATACTCAATCTATCACTTAAATGCTTTCTCTCTTTTCTTCCATTCTTTTTTTAAATTTAGTATTTATTTTTCCATTTTGTCCTATGTAGCCTCAGGAGTTATAAACTCTTTTACTGTTAGGAATTACCATAGACATTAAAGTATGTGTCTTTGACTTATTTAAGTCTAATATAAATTAGAATTTTTAGGAATTTCCCAATGATACAAGGTCCTTAGAGACCTATGCCTGTTTAACCCACTTGTGTCTTATATGCTTTACAGATAATATATATCTATATCTGTATCTATAAACTTAAGAAGTAGTTATTATTTTTAATTCATATAATCAACATTTGTTTAGTCTTTTATTCTTGAGGAATATTTTTGCTGACAATACTATTTTAATGGCAATTATATAAAATATAATTATATATAGCTATAGATATAGCTTTTATAATATAAAGCCTTATATATAGCTTTATATATAAATATATACATATAATAAAGCTTTATATCATTAAATATAAAATAAATTTTATATCATTAAATATAAAATAAATTTTATATCATTAAATATAAAATTTATATAATAAAGCTTTATATAGGTAGCTATATCAATATACCTGCTGATATATATAAATATAATCTGCTGATACATATCTGCTTTTGTTTTTTTGCACTTTTACTGTAGTCTGCTCAGATGTAATGTTGTTACTTTTATCATGTTTGAGCTTCAGAGCTTCTCGAATTTGTGCTATGATGTCTTTCATCAGTTTTGGAAAGTTTTCAGACATTATGACTTCAAATATTGCTTGTACCATTTCTTCTCTTTTTCTAGGACTGTAATAACATATATGTTAAACCTCTTCACTATATCCTCTATGCCTCCTACTCCTACTCCTGTATTTTTTAATCATTTTGTCTCCTCATGCCTCATTCTGAGTAGCTTCATCTGACATAACTTCTGGGTTATTCTCTTTTATCTGTGTTTAATATGTTATTAAACTCATTCTTTGAGTTCTTAATTTCAAATATTATGTTTTTCAGTTTTATTTTTTCCATTTTTATGTGAGTTCCCCAGTTTTACTGAAAATCTCAGCCTTTTGTATATATCTTTGCAAACAGTAAGTATAGTTATTTTTAAATCTTTCTTAAAACTCCACTGTTGCGAATCACTGCATGTATGATTCTAATGTGTGATGTTTCTACTGATTATCAATCATGTAGTCTTTTTCACTTGTAAGTTTAGTTATTTTCTTTTTTATTGTGGCCAGATATTATACTGCAATATCCTTTGTAGAAATAATTTACCAACTAGGTTACTATTATCGTAGTGTGGAAAATAATTAAATATAGGAACATTAACAATCTAAAATTGCCAAAATTCAATTGCAGCAATTCAGATTATTCGAAACTGAAATATAGCCTTTGTGAGGGCCTCTTTCTGGTTCATCCTTATTCCTCAGATATAGCCATCTGGGGTCCAGACCCAAGGAGAGGCACATTCACCAGCAGCCTACCTGGCAGTCCTGGATTCAATTTCCTTTCCTCCTATGTCTGCAAAGTGGTCAGAAGTGCTGCTTAACTTCTCAGCCTCTCAACTGCTCCCACTTGTGTGAGTAAATACCCACGACAGAGAAGCAGTGCCAAATCCTGGACTCACATTCCTGAATCTGTGTCTTCCTTCCAGATCCTACCCTGGAAATTTTTCACTATCTTGTTGGCTCTCTAACATTTTCCAGCAAAGTTTAAAAAACAAATGTCTAGCTGTTTCAATTATTCTCATTAGGATATTTGGACAAAATGGCTTAACCTACTATCACCAGAAAATGGAGTCTAAAACTGCAACCATCACCCAAGCTACCCTTGGTTTTAAGAGATGTCTGCCATTTTGCTTCCCCATCTCTTTCTTGTGCTCTCTTGCAACCATTCTCTCAGAGGTTACCACTGTAGGGTCTCAGTCTGTGGTCACTTTCCATCCCAAAAAGTATTTAAGGATTTCTTATCGGGCTGTTTGCTGCTACCCACCAGTGGCTCTGAGAATAGCCTAGAAAATTGAAGGGAAATGCCAAACCCTAATTCTGTCCCATCTCACATGTGGATCTAAAAAGGCTTTTAAGATCACACAAACAGACACATACTAAATATATGCACAGAACATACAATTTCTGAATGCTAAAAGGAGCTCTAATTTTCTTTACTATTAGGTTCTCCTATCACCATCCTGTAGGAAGGACGGATCTTATTTGAGATGAATGCTACATTTCATAGGGAGGCACCAAACTAACAGAATATTCTAGAGTTCTTGGATAGACATAGGATCTTTTAGTGATTTATCTGAAACATTACCCTTAAAAGTAAAGAGTACATGGCCTTTTGGATTTTTTGCCTTTTGATGTAAGAGTGAAGAACACTTATAGAATATTTTTAGCTAGTCCACAGATCTTGATAACTTTAATGTCACCCATGAGAACCCATTTCTAATATTAATGTGACTAGTCAATAAGCCACCATTTTTATGAAGAAAAATTCATCTTTAACATTCAGTTTGCCAATTACTAAAATGCCTATTATCAAGTTCTGAGTGAATAACAGAAGCACATGTACTGACTGCATCTAGATGGGATTCTTAATTAGAATACTAAGAACCCCCTCTTTTTTCCCTCCCCATACCACTGCCCCAGTTGTGCATCTTTGATTAGGACAGGTCCTTTCTAGACTCGACTCTGCCGTCTTGATTAAATGCCAGCAGGACTTGGGTTGTGTATATGTTATACATATATACACGCACACATATAACATATATGTATATGTTAAGAAACATATATAATATCATGTTGCACATGTGGAAATATTTCAAAGTAAATTACAGGCATTGTAACAGTAGGAAAACAGCTAACCCCATAACCAGAACTTACTAAAGGGCCAAAGAGCTCTATTTTTTTCTCAGCTGTCAGTTCAACAACCTTTCTTCTCCACTTGGATCTTGGGAAAGCTTTTAGATGAAATTACATCTCAAGTCATGGTTTAAATTTCTTTTGTTACATGCTCTACAATAGATTGAATCAGTACATATAAAAAAACTCACTGAAATTTAAACAAATATCAATGCATATATACAAAATAGCCTCCTAACTGTAAAATAGACTCACTGATTCAGTATGTTGGCTTATTGCTGTGCCTCCTAGTTGAGTAATATTGTGGTTTCATGATAAATAGATGTATTTAAAGAAGAAAATCCTAGGTCATAGGGGTCCTAAGCACTGTTAGAGAAAACCTGAGTTGTCAATAAGGACTGCATTAGATGACATATAGTCAGGAGCAAGAAGAGGTGAAACTTTTAGATCCCTGTCAGCAGTTACTAAGAAAACAAGCGGTTCTCAAATTACAATTCCTATATGGTGCTGGGAATCTCACCTTGAAACTTATATAAGAATGTTAAATATTGGCCCTACCTAGATCTACCAAATCAGAAACTCAAGGGGTGGGACCCAGCAATCTTTGTTTTTAACAAGTCCTTCAGAAGATCTCAATACATGGTAGTATTTGAGAACCATTGTCTCAGACAATGAATATCTTTCCATTTATTTTTCCATTTAAATATGTTCAGTCATTTGGCCTCCAATATAGTAGGTACTCAAGTATTCTATTATATTATTGATTCTTAGCAAATTTTGATACAAGAACATTGCACTGCAATATTGTTTCAAGGCTGGTAGACTCTCAGCTGGAGATGCTATGTTGTGTCCAAGGATGACTGCCGGAGCACTTAAGGAGGTGTATTCAACTAATTCCAAGTGAGGTAGAGAAGGCATCCCAGATGGTATGGCATTTAAGATGATATTAAAGGGCAAGTAGCAGTTGGTAACTAGAAATCGGGAAAAGTCATGCTAGGCAAAGATAACTGCAAAAACAAAACATTATGGTTATACGCTTTCTCCTGTTTAGAAACTTAAAGAACAAAATGACTATATTCATCTCTATTTTTACCCCATGTCTAGCACTAATACTAACTCTTATCAATGTTTACTGTTTTTGAATGAGTAAATGAATAACAAAATCATTAGTACATATTAGCCTATAAAACTTCTGCTGCTATTGAAAACCTAAGGGACTGAAAGATTGCATCTGAGAAGTGTTTAGCCATGGTCTCTAAACTTGTTTATTCTGATATCAAGTTTTTATTTTAAAAAAATTGCTCATGCTTCCAAAATATATAACTCATTTAAATATGTTTTATACATAAACTACTGTACAAATAGTGACACACATTTTAAAACTTGTAGAAAGTGAAAAATTTAGAAAAAGAAATGTGAATGTTATTACAAAATAAACATTCATAGTACTTTTAATATTTTCCTTCATTTCAATGCATAATCCCACATGAATGTCATGACAGAGACCTCTGGCATTGTAGAGCATGATCTTTGGAATCCTCTTTACTGCCAGCTCTGGGGTAGGCTGCACTGGTTGCCAATGCCATGCGCAGAAACATTGCCTGGCCATGGGCAGAAAGGATGAACGGTAGTAGCACACCAAGTCATGACTGTGCCCTCCAGAAAGATCACTCAGATTATACAAATCACATTTGTAATGTATCTGTTATGAGCAAAGGGAAAGAAATGAACAGATGTTCTCACTCACTATGAAGATAGAGTAGTGTAATAGGGAAACTGAGAGTATAATAATGTCAGTAGTAGGAGGAAACAAAGAAGTAAAATAAAATAATGCTTGAAAACATTGTTAACAAAACAACAGGAAAGCAAGATACTGTATTCTAAATATAAAATTCTCAATGTTGCATTCTCAATATAAAATGATATAACATGTTTTAGTTATTTGCCTTTCTGTCTCAGTCCATGGGGAATAAATTATGACTGAGGCTTCTGTCCTACAGAATCGAGGAAACTTAATTCATCCCATTGGTTTTCAAGTGATTTTTGCATGTTAAAGAAGCACATAGAATGCTGACATCTTAATGTCCCTCACTGATGCTGAAGGTCACGTCTGTTCATTTATACTGTAGTCAAGGGCTATGGATATGGCAGTATCTGTAAAGGAAAGTGCTGAGGGAATAGTGGATGGATTGTTATTTTTGCATGCTGAGGGCTGTCTTACTGATTATACTAAAGCTGTTTAGAGACAATACCTGTCCAGCAACTGCTGAAATTGTCAGGTTTGGGCTATGTAAGCTGAGGCCAATAAGTGCAAAGTAAAAAGGCGTCTGATTTCTGGGACTGGTGTGAAGAAGGTGAATATTGGAAGCAGCAGACTTTCAGTAGGAAACTCCTAAATGTATCTGCTATGAAATCTCACAGGATGGGTTAAGATAGAAATATTAGCAGAGGCCTGTCATGAGAGCAGAAGGCAAAGAAGCCAGGCATGCACAGGCAGAGAAGGTTTTTTGTAAATGTGTAGTTTCGCACAGCAAGGCTTAATGAATATTGTTGCCCATCATACTCATTGCTGCATGGGGACGTAAGACCAAAACCACCAAACATAGCTTGCAGTTTTCATCACATCCACATTTGCAAATGTGCTAATTAAAGTACTTCCCTAGAGACCCCAAGGAGAGATGTTTTTATCTTGTTTTGTGTCTCTTTTAATCTCTATTGGTCAGTATTTACGGAAAGCAAGGCTAAAGAAATTCCAGGCACTACAATGTTTTTATATTAAATTGAATTCAAATCTAATGAGAGAAGGTATTTACATCATCAAACAGGAAATACTGTTATGAAATCACATAGCTTAAAAATACTCCAAGTGAGAATATTTCAGCCATCTTCTAACACTGGAGTCTCAAGGAGGTGAATCCTGTCTTGTTTCAAAATAGTCTCAAACTAAAAGAAGCTAAAATTATAGATGTAATACCTTCTCCCAAGGTATCATCCTGGTAATTAACTCAGTTGATTTTGCACAATGAATATTTAGGGTACCATACCTTCCTGAGATGTATAATCTACATCTCAATTATTATTTGCCCTTTCTGGACTACAAAATAAATAAAGTAGTGCTATATTAATAGATGCCAAATCATCAAAAAGTAAATGTGGACACTGAGGAGCCTCGGCATATTAGCTGCCACATTGTAAATCACTGTCTTAGTCATCCAACAAATGTTTATTGATTGCCTACATTTTATACTCTCTGGCCAGGGGTGCCAAAATAGTACCTGGTAACCAATTGTTTTATAATAAACTGGGAAGATTTTAAAAGGAATGTTCAAAGCCCCATCTTTAAACATGCTGGTTCTAAAGGTAGAAGGTGATATATTAGGTATCTGTCTTGTATTTCAATAATTCTAGTGATTCAGATGCACAACCAGGTCTGGGAAACTCTACCCCAGAAAGTAGGAAGCTGAATCAGACACAATGCTGCCATAAGAAGCCTGCAGTCTTTGTCTATATTCTGTCTATGTTGATAGGCACCAGTGGCCTCATAAAGACTTTTATAACTTCACACATTGGGTTTTTTTTTTCTCTCCCGTATTCCAAAGGAATTTTACAGTACTTGGGATAATATTCATTATATGAGTTATATTGTGATAGAACAGTAATGATGTCATCAGATGTTGCTCAGCATTAATAAGCAGTGTGACCTCACTAATCATTCATGCTCTCTGTGATGCATAATGTAGTCAGATTTTAATTATCTGCAAGTAGGTTAGTCCTCATAAAAGCATTACGTATCTCCATATGTTTACGGACACTTGCCTAAGTCAGTTTGTTTATATTCAGGAAATAAAAACATAATTTTAAGATTAAATGAAACACTATTGACCTAAAGATCATACAAATAATTCCAAACCAAATCCTGTTATTTCCAGATTTTTAAAATGTTGTATTACTGATACAGTTCCCTTTCTTCATATGTATTAACATAGTTGTCTACATAAACATTAGAATTTATGTAGTCTATGTGCCATAAATATTTTTACTATTTTAAGTGATATGAACTGCTTAGAAGATGTTTTCATGCATTCACAAATTTTCTTTTCTCTTGTTAATAAAACAAGAGATTTAACTTGAATCTATACTATTTATGCTGAATACTTCTGTAATAGAATAATCTGCATCTCTGATTCTAGAAATTTTCTCCTCAAATATTTTTCACATTTTATAGTTGATTGTCTTATGACAACATAGGAAACGTAAAGATAATCCTATATACTTCTACACTAAAACACACCCCAATTTTAGTTATATGATAATATTTATTTATAACAATTATAAAATTATTTTATATCACTACATAACTTTGTAAAGACTTTAGATTTTTACTGACACTATATGTAACACTCTTGATTAAGAACTTTAAGTTAGTTGCAGACAAGAAATTGGAGAGATTAAAAATAATGCAATATATACTTTACTCTCATTCAGTTTACAATACTGTAATAAATACAGACATGAATATAAATAATATATGACAGTGAGTGGAAAAATGGAAGAAAAGGAAGTAGAAAATGTAGCTTTAACATGAAATCGTATCACCTTAACTTGCTAATATCAAATATTATTACGTGCCCTTCTAGTATCATTCTTAATTGCAAGCAGTCTTACTTTTGTCAAGGGAATGAGATAAAGAGACTGCTTTAAAGTCCAGAATTGGTTAAGTCAGATGGGCAAGAGGTCTCTGGGGATTTGTTCTAAAGATACAAGAGCAGCCCAGGTGGAGGGATGCCTATAAATCTCTGAGATCTGTTTTTCTGTTTCTCTGTCTCTCTCTCACACACACATGCACACAACTGACAAAAGAAAATGGACTATCCCAATACCTTTTCTAATGGAGTTGATCAGTTTAGATATCCTTGTTCCATATCTACCCGACTTATTTTTTAGCTTCACTCTTTTCCTCAAAATGGATTTAAACTTTTTTTCTTTCAGTGTTTGTAGTTCATTCAAGTTCATTCTTGCAGTGCTAACAAGAATTCCTTTTGCTTCTTTAAATTTTACTCTGTTTTGGTGGAATAGTGTTGTGGACTAAATAAGATCTTTATAAAGAGTAATAGAAACGGCCGGGCATGGTGGCTCATGCCTGTAACCCCAGCACTTTGGGAGGCTGAGGTGCGTGGATCACGAGGTCAAGAGATCAAAACCATCCTGGCCAACATGGTGAAATCCCGTCTCTACTAAAAATACAAAAATTAGCCAGGCATGGTGGCATGCACCTGTAGTCCCAGCTACTCTGGAGGCTGAGGCAGGAGAATTGTTCAAATCTGCGAGGTGGCGGTTGTAGTGAGCCGAGATCATGCCACTGCACTCCAGCCTGGCAATACAGCGAGACTCCGTCTCGAAAAAAAAAAGAAAAGAGAGTAATAGAAATATGTAATAAAAGTAATAGCAAGTGATAGGAGTACCTAAACAAATGTGCACCCATATTTGCAGTTAGCTGAGACATTCAAACAGCTGTTGTTTTTTAAATTTTTAAAGCCATATTCACTGTGAACTTTAGCTCTTCTCAGTATTGTTGTTCATTACCAGAAGTTCCCTAAAATAAGAAATTGATATTACTTAAGTTTTAAGCAGTGTTATTTTTTTAAAGCAGAAATCAAATGTCAAAATAAATCCAAATGGATAAATCCTATCTTAATAGTGAGCATATGTTTCTTGTTCCCCGCTTGCTAAACCCAGATGTTAATTACTACATTTGTCACTACATTGCTCTTTTCTTATTTGGAGCTAGCTGAGATTATGTTGCATGCAGGATAAATGTCATATGTGTACCATCAGTAAAGCCAAGATTACTTTACACAGTCTACTAAAATGCTGATGACATTTTAAACTGGAAATGTAAAGGATTCTTTAGAAGTTCACTATTCTTCATAGTGTCATTCTTCCATGTGACTCTAATATGAATATAGTGGGTTGAACTACATTAAAGACTGGACATTCTGACATGCTGCTTTATTAAAAAAAAAAAAGCAATAAAATAAAATTACTGTTCAACTTTGATTTAAAACTCTTATGGGAATTCATTTTTAAATTCACATTTTTACAGCACTTCATCGTGTTTGAGAGAGATAGATTTAGCTTATTGTTTTAATTCACTAAAACTAAATCTTGCAGCCAATTCTAGATGTTGGCTGAACAGTTAATAAATGGGAATGCTTAATGTGCTATTTTTAAAGAAAGAAAAAATTGATCTCACTGTTATATTACATTACTTCTGGCCTTTGCAAGTACTTTAACTCTGCAGTCTTTGATAACGAGAATATGTTCAGATGACATAGGGAAAGCACTTAGGTTTTAGGTAACTTTGAATTGACCAACTCTCTCAAAAAATCAATCATATTAAATTGTAAATGACAACATAATTGGCAAACAGAGTATTAGTAAGAACTCTGAACTTAAACTATAAACTGATGCAGATTTTAATTTAAAATTATTCAATTGGGTTTCAAATTTGTTCTTTATTGATTGCATTGTTAAATTTAAAAGCACATTATTAGACATTGAAAATCCTATATTAGATAAATATATCTACTCTGTGAAAAAAATACACACACACATATATATATACACACACACAAAACCTCATAGAGCATTTCATTTAGCTTATCGCATTTACTTGAGTCATTGATATCAAAGGACAGTAACTTTAGATCCTCTAAGAAAAATCCCAAATGTTTATTTATTTATTCACCAAATATGCAACACTCTACATAGGAGAAGTGTTCCAAATATCTAACAACTCTTAGCGCACAAGCACTGACCTAGTCAGGATGATTGCCAACCACTAATGTGCCTTTATGGCCTGACAAGCTTGCATTGGCTGAACATTTACTGTGATGGCAAAAACTTGGGAATGGAGAGTGGGGCAAGTAGGAGTTTGAATCTAAACCCACTGCATTTGAGTTGCCCATAAGGCTTCCAGAGATGTCAAGTGGGAAGGTGGATTCATATATCTCGAGTTTAGCTGGGAGGTTAGGTTGGAAATATTCATAATGCAGTTGTCAGCAAATAATTGATTATCAAAGGCATGAGACATTTTGATGCTCAGGAGAACAGCAAAACCTAATCTATAAGAATCACAATAAAATAATACAGGAGCTGACAGATAAAATAGATGTATTTTAAAAACCCTAATAGATCTGATAAAGCAGAAGAACATGCTAAAGTATTTTATAATGCAATTACAAATATTAACAGCAGATTAGGCCAAGCTGGGGAAAAAATTTTGGAACTTCAAGACTGGCTCTCTGAAATAGGAGGGTCGGACAAAAATAAAAAGAAAAAGAATGAAAAGAAATGAACAAAACCTCTGAGACATACAGAATCATGTAAAGAAGTCAAATCTATGAATTATTGATATCCCTGAAAGGAACGGGGAGAAAGCAAACAACTTGGAAATACATTTCTGAATATCATCAATTGAAAACTTCCCCAACATTGCTAGAGAGGAAAACAGTAAAACTTAGTAAATATAGAGGACCCCTGCAAGATTCTACAGAAGATGATCATCCCAACACACATAATCATCAGATTTTCCAAGATTGAAATGAAAGAAAAAATATTAAAGGAAGCTAGAGAGAAAGGGAAGGTCACCTACAAAGAGAACACCATCAGGCTAACAGTGGACCTCTCAGCAGAAAATCTATAAGCCAGAAGAGGCTGGGGGCCTGCATTCAACATTCTTAAAGAAAAAAAAAAAATCTTCAACCAAGAATTTTGTATCTAACCAAATTAAGCTTTCTCAGTGAAGGAGAAATAAGATCCTTTACAAATAAGCAAATGCTGATGGAGTCCGTTACCACCAGACCTGCCTTACAAGAGATCTTGAAAGAAGCACTAAATATAGAAAGGAAGCATTATTATCAGATGATACAGAAACACAGTTAAGTACATAGACCAGTGACACTCTAAAGCAAACACACAAACAAGCTGGCATGATAACCAGCTAACAACACAATGACAGGATCAAATCTACGTATAACAAAACTACACTTGAATGTAAATGGACTAAATACCCATTTACATTACACATAGTGCCATTTACATATAAAAAGCACAGAGTGGTCTACTGGATAGAAAAGCAAAACCCAATGGTATGCTGTCTTCAAGAGTCCCATCTCACACACAGTGAAACCAATAGACTCAAAATAAAGGGATGGAAGAAAATCTACCAAGCAAATGGAAATCAGAAAAAAAGCAAGAGTTGTAATCCTAATTTCCAACAAAATAGACTTTAAACCAACAAAGATTAAAAAAAAAAAAAAAAAGGCATTACATAATGGTAAAGCGTTCAATTCAACAAGGAGACCTAACTATCCAAAATATATATGCAGCCAACACAGGAACACCCAGATTCATAAAGCAAGTTCTTAGAGACCTACACAGAGACTTAGACTCCCACACAATAATATTGTGAGACTTCCACTGACAGTACTAGACAGACCATTGAGGCAGAAAATTAACAAAGATGTTGAGTACCTGAATTCAACATTGGACCAAATGGATCTAACAGACCTCTATGGAATTCTCCACCCAAAAACGACAGAACATACATTTTTCTAATTGCCACATGCCACATACTCTAAAATCAATCACACAGTCGGACAGAAAGCAAGGCTCAGCAAATTCAAAATAACTAGAATTATACCAAACACATTCTCAGACCACAGCAAAATAAAAATAGAAATCAAGACTAAAAATATTGCTTAAAACTATGCAATTACATGGAAGTTAAACAACTTACTCCTGAATGGCTTTGGGGTATACAATGAAATTAAGGCAGAAATCAAGAAGTTCTTTGAAACTAATAAGAACAAAGATACAGCATACTAGAATTTCTGGGACACAGCTAAAGCAGTGTTAAGAGGGAAATTTATTGCACTAAACACCCACATCAAAAAGTTAGAAATATCTCCAAGTAACAACCTAACATCACAACTAAAAGAACTAGGGATTCAAGAGCAAACCAACCCCAAAGCTAGCATAAGAGTAACCAGATAAGAAATAACCAAATAATAAGAAATAACCAAAATCAGAGCTTAAATGAAGGAGATCAAGACACAAAAAAAACTCAATCAATCAATCTAGGAGTTAATTTTTTGAAAAAATTAGTAAGATATATAGGCCATTAGCTAGACTAACAAAGAAGAAAAGAGAGAAGATCCAAATGAACACAATTAGAAATGACAAAAGGGACATTAACATTGACCTCACAAAAATACAACCAACCATCAGAGACCTACTTATGAGCACCTCTATGCACACAAATTAGAAAACCTGAAATGGATGGATAAATTCCTGCACACACACACACCATCCCAACACTGAACCAGGAAGAAATTAATTCCCTAAACAGACCAATCATGAGCTCTGAAATTGAATCAGTAATAAATAGCCTAGTAACCAAAAAAAGGCCAGGATCAGACAGATTCATAGATGAATTTATCAGATGTATAAAGAAGAGCTGTACAATTACTACTGAAACTATTTTTGAGGAGGGACTTTTCCCCAATTCATTCCATGAGGCCAGCATCATCCTGATACCAAAGCCTGGCAGAGACACAACAGATAAAACTTCAGGCCAATATAACATTGATCCAAAGAGTCTCAACTAAATATTTGCAAATCAAATCAGAAGGATATAAAAAAGCTAATTCACCACAATGAAGTAGGCTTCATCCCTGGGATGAAAGGTTGGGTCAACATATGCAAGTCAATAAATGTAATTCATCACATAAACAGAACTAAAGACAAAAGCCACATGACTATCCCAATACATGCAGAAAAAGGCATTTGACAAAATTCAACATCACTTTAGTTTAAAAACTCTCAATAAACTAGATACTGAAGGAACCTATCTCAAAATAATAGATGCCATCTATAACAAACCCACAGCCAACATCATACTTAATGCGCAAAAGCTGGAAGCATTCCCCTTGAAAATCAGCACAAGATAAGGATGTCCTCCCTCATCACTCCTATTCAACATGGTATTGGAAATCCTGGCCAGAGCTGTCGGGCAAGAGAAATAAATAAAATCATCCAAATAGGAAGATAGGAAGTCAAGCTATCTCTGTTTGCAAATGACATTATACTATATCTCAAAAACCCCATTGTCTCAGCCCAGAAGCTCCTTAAGCTGGTAGACAACTTCAGCAAAGTTTTGGGAAACAAATCAACATACAGAAAGGAGTAGCATTCCTATACACCAACAAAGTCAAGCCAACAGCCAAATCAAGAATGAAATCCCCTAAGAATGAAATCCCTTTCATAATTGCCATAAAATGAATAAAACACCTAGGAATACAACTAACTAGAGAGGTGAATGATCTCTAAAATGAGAATTACAAAACATTGCCCAAAGAAATCAAAGATGATACAAACAAATGGGAAAAACATTCCATGCTCATGGATAGAAAAATTAATATCATTAAAATGGCCATACTGCCCAAAACAATTTGCAGAGTCAATGCTATTCCTATCAAGCTACCAATGACATTCTTCACAGAACTGGAAAAAAACTATTTTAAAATTCATGTGAAACCAAAAACCAGCAACAACAAAAAAACAAAACAAAAATGCCTGAATAGCCAACCCAATCCTAAGCAAAAAACAAAACTGGAGGCATCACGTTACTTAACTTCAAAATTATACTACAGGGAGACAGTAATTAAAACAGCATGTTACTGATTTAAAAAAAAAAAAAAATAGACATATATATCAGTAGAACAGAATAAAGAGCCCAGAAATAAGGCTGTACACCTATGGCCAACCATTTTTTGGACAAACCTGACAAAAGCAATGGGGAAAGCACTGCCTATTCAATATATGCTGTTGAGATAACTGGCTCACCATATGCAGAAGATTGAAACTGGACACCTTCTTTATGCCACATACAAAACCCACTCAAGATGGAATAAAGACTTACATATAAAACCTAACACTATAAAAGCCCTAGAAGACAACCTAGACAATACTGTTCTGAACACAGGAACAGGCAAAGATTTCATGATGAAGGCACCAAAATCAATCACACCAAAAGGAAAAATTGAAAAATGGAATCTAATTAAACTTAAGAGCTTCTGCACAGCAAAAGAAATAATTAACAGAGTAAACAGAAAACCTACTGAGTGAGCGAAAATACTTGCAAACTATGCATCTGACAAAGGTCTAATATTCACATCTATGAGAAACTTAAATTTACAAGAAAATAAAACAACCCCATTAAAATGTGGGCAAAGGACATGAACAGACACTTTTCAAAAGAAGACATACATGTAGCCAAGAAGCATAGGAAAAATTACTCATATCACTGATCACTACATAAATGCAAATCAAAACCAATGAGATACCTACCATCTTACACCAGTCAGAATAGCTATTATTAAAAAGTCAAAAAATAATAGGTGCTAGAGAGGTTATGGAGAAAAAGAAATGCTTATACGCTGTTGGTGGGAGTGTAAATTAGTCCAAACATTGTGGAAAGCAGTATGGTGATTCCTCTAGGAGCTAGACACAGAACTACCACTTGACCTAGCAATCCCATTACTGGATATATATCCAAAGAAATAGAAATCATTCTACCATAAAGACACATACACCTGTAGGCTTATTGCAACACTATTTACAATAGCAAAGAAATGGAATCAACCCAAATACCCTCAATGGCAGACTGGATAAAGAAAATGTGATACATATACACCATGTAATACTATACAGCCATAAAAAAGAGCAAGATCATGTCCTTTGCAGGAACATGGATGGAGCCGGAGACCACTATTCTTAGCAAACTAATGCAGGAACAGAAAACCAAATACCACATGTTCTCATTTATAAGTGGGAGCTACATTATGGGAACACATGAACACAAAGACAGGAACAACAGACACTGGAGTCTACTTGAGGGTAGAGGTTAGGAGGAAAGAGAGGATCAGAAAAAATAACTACAGGGAACCCATATAACAAACCTGCACATGTACCCCTGAACTTAAAAGTTTTTTTATAAAAAGAAAGAAGATTAAAGTTGTAATCAGGAGATCTATTTATGGATCTATTAATAAATTAGATACAATTTTAAAATTAAAAAAAGAAAAAGAAAAACAGTTTGATGGGAATCTTAGGAACGAAACCTTGATTGGAATTGCTTAAGGGAGAATTGAGATAGAAAGCAGAAAACCATCCTTGCAGAAGCTTTGCTCCAAAGATGAAAGAGTGTGCAGAGAAATATAGGTCAAAATTTTTCTTTATTAAAATAAATTACAGCATCTTTATGAATTCCAGTGACCTAAGATGAGTAGGCAAATGCAGTAACAGGAGGTAGAAGGCAGTACAGTCAGTAGACACGCTATTCAAATCTGGGCTTTTTTTTTTTTTTTTGAGACGGAGTCTCGCTCTGTCGTCCAGGCTGGAGTGCAGTGGCGTGATCTCGGCTCACTGCAAGCTCCACCTCCTGGGTTCACGCCATTCTCCTGACTCAGCCTCCGGAGTAGCTGGGACTACAGGTGCCCGCCACCACGCCGGGCTAATTTTTTGTATTTTCAGCAGAGATGGGATTTCACCATGTTAGTCAGGATGGTCTCGATCACCTGACCTTGTGATCCACCCGCCTCAGTCTCCCGAAGTGCTGGGATTACAGGCGTGAGCCACCACGCCCAGCCAAATCTGGGCATTTTTACGAAGGAGGAAAAAAATAGAGGTCAGAAGAGCAAGGAAATGCAAAGAGGATGCCTACCCCACCTTCTTCTGGGACAGGATTATTAAGAAAATGAGAGGGACCACAGATACCATTTCAGAGACTTAAAGGGGAAGAGGAATGGAATGCTCAGAGAATACAATGCGTTTAGCACATAAGGAATTTTGCCCATGGCATTCTCCAAGGCTTATTGCTGTCTTTTCTTTTTTCCACAATGCTCTATTTTCATCTTTCTTAAAACAAACATGATTGTAATGCTTTTCTTCTTTACATTGATAAATAGGTCAATCTAGCCTTAAGCTAGAAGAGGAATGTGCTCTAGGTTCCCTACAAAGTTCTCTCTTGCTCTCTCCTGCCTGTCCCCCATCAACACTCTTCACTTCTATAGTCCATTTTCAGTGGTCACATAAGTGAACCTGGACTTATTAACTACATGGTCCCAGTTTTGTTTGTACTGATTCTCTCTGGTATCCAACTTTCTCCTTTATAGAATAGAGTAGTTCAATTCAGAGGTTTTTTTTTTTTAACCTGGGAAACTACAACCACTTGAGGAATTAAGCAGAAAAGAAACATTCTTCATAATGTGAGAATCCTCTAGGTATTTCAGGACACTTAGGATGAGTGACCTTGCCCATTAATTTCTCTCTGAATCCTCCAGTCCTTGACACAACCAAAAGTATGGTCACATACTTTCCAAACACCTCATATTCTAGGGTTGATAGATATAATGCGGGTTACCCAGTTAAATTTGAATTTTCCATAAACCATAAAGTTTTCAGTAAAAGTATGTCCAAAATATTGTATGGGCACCCTCTGTTTTTATTACTCTAGTTGGTAACCCTACATATGGGGAACCCTCCTGCATACATCATAGACTATGTGAAAATGGCCCCTTAGAGTTGTGCAGTGTCCAACCTACACTACTAAATGTGGCAACACTGTTTGGAGGTCAATACCATGGAGAACACTGGCGTAGGTTATTAATGAGAGCAACCGTAGCACTGATATTTCTATAGATCTTCAGACTATCTATTGGTAGTGCAATATGCAAAAAAGCTGTGGGACGCATACATATAAGCAAAGTCAAGTCTGAGAAAATTTAAAAGTTGATCATTTTGAGATCTGGTAATATTACTTTTTGTACCTTCTATATCTCTTTTATTGATTTATCCCTCTCTTGACTCTGGATCTTATTTGTTTATTCCCAGGAAAGAAAATAACCTTGTTACAATAAGAAGTTAGTATTTAGTCAACCACACCCAGAATTATAAATGAGGACTTGAAGGATATGACAGTGCAAACACAAGGGAATAATTAGCTAGTAGTGACATTTCAGACACTAATTGGAAAGATTTCTTGCCTACTATTGAAGTTTAATAACCATTGGATATTGAGGTCAAAATGTCACCAAAGAAGAGTATTTGACTAGTTGTCAAAAGGCCAAAGAAGGTCAAATTTCCTTAAACAGATTCTGCAGTCTGAGGTTTGATTTTATGCTTTCAAAATAAAAAATCTTGACTCGGTCATCTCCTTGAATATGAGTCCATTTCTTAAAAGTAGACTTCTATTAAACAAGTTCACAAGAGATCAATTCACAGATGAAAACTGGCAACTGACTAATTTACAATGATACATAGTAGAAAATTGGTGACTAATTTACAATGATGCATAAACTGCTATGCAGATAAGAATATCTGCATTTGAAACTGACGTATTCTGCATTTGAAGACAGACATCAGTTTGTTTCTGTTAACTAGTATTTATTGAAATAAACACTGTTTTATTGAAGAGAAGCATAAGTGAATAAGTCACAGTCTCTGCACTTGTATTTTACTAAGATTAACAAGAATAGAGAAAAGAGAACATGACAAACCCTGGGCAAATGGGTGGATAGGGGCAGAAAAGAAAGAGAAAGGAGAATGTAGGAAGACAAAGAGGTGACAGACCATGACACATTTGAGAAAGTAAACATAATTCAGCAAAGGTAAGTTTGAAGCACCAGATGAGAAAGCGTGAGAGAAGAACATAGGGAAACAAGCAAGATCCCACTCAAGACCAGTCTTACAAGCTTTGTTCAGCAGTTGGTCTGTTTCTTAAGAGTAATGCAGAATCACTACAAGTTTTAAGCAGTTAATGATTAGATTTTCATTTTGAAAGATCTGTTGAGCAATTGTGTAGAGAATGGATTGGATTAAAGGGTAGCAAGATCAGTATTAAGGACCCAAGACAAGCATCAAGGCTGTAACACAGATGAGAATTGATGATGTTGGAACTAGATGATATTAGTATACCTGGAAGGAGAAGATGGATAGGTGAGATATTTAGCAGTTACTATCCACAGAGTTTAGCAATTAATTTCAGGTATGGGGTGAGGAGAACAGAGAATCCAAGTAGGTACACTCTATTTTGAGCACAGACATAAGAGAAGAAGCAAATTGAGGTGAAGGAAAGGAAAAAGTATTTAGTGGCATACTTTTGTGGTTTGATTTGTCCTTAGAAGAGTCAAGTGAACCAATAAAAAGGTATTTTGAGATAGAGGGCTTAGGTTTAGGAGACAAATCTGGAATAAATGTTTAGATTTATGCATCATTATAGATGTCACCAAAGATCATAATATCACCCAGAAAGGATACATTAGAGTAATAAAAGAGATGAGCCTAGAAGTTAGAAACACTTAAACTTAAATAATTAGCAAAAGGAAAAGGAGTCTACAAAAAAGTCTCAGAAGTGATGGCAAGACTAAGGGAAGACAGTCACTTGGGAGAACATGTAATATAAAAGCAAAGAAAAGACAGAATTCACTAAAAATGGAACAGCTGTATCGTGACAAAGGAAATTCCCATTGGTTTTGAAATATATATATATGTATTTTTTTAAGAGAGGAGTTGTGAGAGAAGATAATTAGAGCATTTTTCAGAGGACATTTAGTGGCAGAAACCTGAATGTAGTTGATCATAAAGTGAGTAGAAATTGAAGAAGTAGAACCAGTGTGAGTGCAGACAATTCTTCCCATAGGTTTATTTGCATCAGGGAAGAGAAAAATAACACACAATTTGCAAGGGGGCATTAATGACAAAATTCGATTTATGTGTGAGTATACTTTGGGTGGTTTGACTCACCTGTTTGTTAGTTTTTAAAATGAGCAGAATTAACCATATTTTATGTTAATGAGGAAAAAGGGAAGAAGGGTGAAGTGGCTAAAATATAGATGGGAATCTTCTACAAGGTTCCTGAGGAGGAACTAATAGAATCCAAGACACAGATAAAGGGCTCAGCATTAGATGGTTTGCCAGGACTGCCATAACAAACTACTAAAAATTGGATGGCTTAAACAACAGGATATTATTGTTTCACAGTTCTGGAAGCTAAAAGTCTGAAATAAAGATGTCTGCAGGGTTGGTTCCTTCCGATGGCTATGAGGAAAGAATCTATTCCAGGTCTCTCTCCGTGGCTTGTAGATGGTCGTCTTCTTCCTATATCTCTTCACCTTGTCTTCCTTCTATGAGTGTGCCCAAATTTCCTCTTTTTATAAAGACACCGGTCAATTGGATTAGGGGCCCACTCTACTCCAGTATTACCCCATCCTAACTTAACTCATTACATCAGCAATGACCTTATTTCCAAATAAGATCATGTCCCGGAGTACCGGGGATGAGACCTTTAAGATATGAATTTGGGAGGGGGAAATAATTTAACTATAACAGATGGAAAGACATATTTTTTTTTCCATTGTAAGAGGATGGAAAGCTGTGTGTCTGTAGATTTTATGGTAGGAAGTGTAGGAATCTCTATCTGCCTTTTATTTTCTTTGAAGTAGAGATAGTCGTTAGCAGAGGAGTCAGAGTTGGAAGTTAAAGTCTCCTGGGGAAGAGTAGAAACAGCCATTGGACAGAGTGAGAGAAAAGAACAGGGAGGCTGTAAGGCAGCTTTGACAGCTACTATGGTATCAGCCTATGAAAGGTAGTACAAGGAAATATTCAATTATTCTTTGGTGCCCTTTAGATAATAATGTAAGATCTCATGGAGAGGGCTACTTTTGGCCATATAGTAGCTTACAACAAAATATGTGCCAGTTTTACTAAGGAAAAGCTATTCCCAGACTTCCCAGTTAGCCATTCATTTAGAGATCAGGTTAAATGTCAATTTGGCCAGGCGTGGTGGCTCAAGCCTGTAATCCTAGTACTTTGGGAGGCCGAGACGGGTGGATCGCGAGGTCAGGAGATCGAGACCATCCTGGCTAACACAGTGAAACCTGGTGTCTACTAAAAAAATACAAAAAAACTAGCCAGGCGATGTGGCAGGCGCCTGTAGTCCCAGTTTCTCGGGAGGCTGAGGCAGGAGAATGGCGTAAACCCGGGAGGCGGAGCTTGCAGTGAGCTGAGATCCGGCCACTATACTCCAGCCTGGGCGACAGAGCGAGACTCCGTCT
>NC_045443.1:18664779-18811609 GCF_002776525.5 Piliocolobus tephrosceles
ATACAAAAAAACTAGCCAGGCGATGTGGCAGGCGCCTGTAGTCCCAGCTTCTCGGGAGGCTGAGGCAGGAGAATGGTGTAAACCCGGGAGGCGGAGCTTGCAGTGAGCTGAGATCCGGCCACTATACTCCAGCCTGGGCGACAGAGCGAGACTCCGTCTCAAAAAAAAAAAAAAAATGTCAATTTGTTTGTGATTATCCCTATTTAAAAGAGAAACATGCTTCTCTGTACATAGTAAAATTATATATAACTAGAATTTTTATTAAAGTAATAATCTGTTTTCTCCACTTAATTGTGTTCTAAAGAGAGAGAACACCTTATACATCTTTGTCTTGAAATATCCCCTGACATTCCTTAGTGCTCTGAGTGTAGTCAGTACTGAGCGAGTATTCCTAGAATTGAACCTTGAGTAGTAATTGTTACTCACTAAGTGAGCATCTGTGTCCCACTCAGAGTAATTTTTCTCAGAAAGGCGATCCAAGGATACACCTTGTTTTCAAAAATTGAAATGTGAAATGCATGCATATTTGTAAAATTCAAGAATGTGGACATTTATGATGAGGTCCAAGAGCAGAGCACACTTGAACCTCTTGAAGAAATAGAAAGTAATCTGACCTCCAATCACACAAAAGTTTAGTTTAACTTAACGGTAAAATGATAGCATTGACCTAATAAACCTTTCTAATATACTTTCTATTTGTGGAATCTACAACAGGTATCTATTTTAAAATGATATACGTGGCAATTGTATGTAATAATGAATAGGAGTAACAAATATAAGAAATGAAGAAATATTATGTTTCGTTTTGTTTTTCAGAGTGATTGTGTACTTAGCTTTTTCCTCTCTGAGGCTGTGCAACAAACAGTTGAAGAATCATCACTTGTGTACCTAGGTAAGTAAATTTGTCATTATATTATGTGCAGTGATTTTCAATATAATTGGACAAAAAGATATCACAACTATTTTTTTTTTCAATTTTTCAATTAAAATCTCTTTTTAAGACTAAGCCTTTGATACTCTTTTGTAACCATTTCCATAGCATAAACTTGAATAATCCAGATTTTGAAAAAATAAAACATGAGGTTGTAGAATTCTCATAACAAATTGTAGAATTCTAGAGGTGTGGGGCTTTGATGAAAGGTTGACTCTATTGTGTCACTAAAGTCTCTCAAGAAAATTGTTTCTCTGTGTTTCAAGAAATTAAATTGCAGACTACTGTCAAATCTTTTTTATTTTGATTATAATATTATTTTTTGAAAGGTACTTTGAAATACATTTGTACACATTAAAAATTTAGCATTATTAGTGCAAAAACTAAAATGATTGAGAACTTTTTTTAAATTTCTTACATCATAGAATATTCAAGATTTGTTTCAGCAGTGATGAGTGACAAAAGATTTGATTCTCAATACATTTAGATTATAGGCTATGTATTCAATACAATGTATTATCTTAAAACAACAGAACTCATATTTCCTAGCACAATATGCAAACTATTACAACAAGCAAGGATTAGCAGGAAGTTATTCCTTCTTCTGCTAATCAAATTATTTTCTTTTTCACGTTTTTGAATTCTTAATTCTTTTGTCACAGAACATTAGCTGGTTCTAAGCAAAAAGCACAATACTTATTTTAAGCACTATTCCTGTCTGTTGAAAATAAGTGTATGTTATTAAATGATTACATGGTGAAATCATTCGAGTATATTAAAATGTTGGTTTACTTAGGAAAACATTAAGCAAAAAACTCAGATTTCACCATTTTACTACCTCTGCCAGTTAATTAAGAGGGTGGATTCCAGATGCCTGTGTATCTAGGCACATGACTTAGAAAAATAATAGCGATATTTAACTCTAAATCTGGGAGATACTAATACTCTTTGCCTTTACTCACTAGCTAAACATGCCTTGGGAGAACAATTGAGGAATTTAAGGAATTTATCTTGCTCAAATGCCAATTCAATCATCTCTCTTCTCTACTTAAACCTCCTCTTTGGCTTCTGATTGCCCTTAGGCAAGGCCAGCTATATCCACTTGTGACCTGCACGGTCACACAGGGCAGGGTGCTGAGAAAGTTCTTGCACTTGGTTTAATACTCTGCTGCCACTGTCTTGAAATTCTTAATAAGTTTTGAAAAACCATCCCCACATTTTTATTTTGCACTGGGCCCCACCAATTATGTAGCTGGTCTTGGCCTTTGGATAAACATCAAAACTCTCATCACGGCATTCCAGCAGAATATGGTCTTTGCTATACACTCCTAGAATGTTACTTCTTCAAAACACTTATTGCCGTGATAATTCTCGCTTGTGTGTTTATTTGTAGACTAGAAATCCACTGGGGATAATCCATGTCCATATGGTTCGCCATTGTATCCCTGGGATCATGTACAGTGTCTGGGCTACTATAGTTGTTCAATAAATAATTACTGAATAAATGATTGATGACAAAAAGAACAGTTATGGAGGACACCTTTATATTCTCTATCAAGGTAGCGTGGCATTTGTAAAATAATTTTCGATTTTGGTTTTTCCTCTCTTGTCCTTATCAAAATGATGCTATTCCTCCCAAACTGATTACTTCATGTGTAAATATCCTGGCACAAGAAATTCAAGACCTCCCAACCACTAAAATTGTCTTAACGTTATCACTTGGAATAAAAAAATCTACAAATTATTACACTAAATATTATGGATACCAGACTCAACAAAGCAGTAACCAAAAAAGTTGCTGGATTTTAAGTGTGACATGATCCTATATATTCTCCCAAAATTAATATAGCCCACATACCAAATAATATGTTCACAAAAAAATAAAATAAAATTATCTACTCACATCTACTACATAGCTTTGACACACAGAAGATAGATATTTGTCAAGGTATGGAAATAATAACATAGGTAATGGAGTAGAACATGATCAAACCCAGCAATTGTCAGGGTTAAGAGGATGAGTTAATGAGCATGATTAAGCACCATTAATAATTACAAATGATTGCAAACAGAAGCTTTCAATCATTACCTCATATCACTACCTCCCATTTGAGATGTTAATTTAAAAGAGAACTTGAGGCCATGCCGCCTACATAGCAGGGTCTCACTAGTTAATGGTTTAGCTACTTGTTCCGGCAGAGCCCAGATCAATTATCCACGGGTTGAATTATGGTACTCAGGTTTTCAATTAAAATGTTAATGATGTGAAAGGCCAAGCAGTGTAAGAATAGAACTATTTAAAAATAAATATTTGTGTTAAGTTGTTTCTGAAACATTCAGTTGAAAGCTTTGAAATAGTAGCCATTTTGCTATGTTGTATGACCTCATGTTTTTAATTAGAAAAATATTTTAGACTTTTGCATGTCTCTGATCTGGGAAGGAAAAGATTAAAAAATGATGAGTTAGAGGGCTTTCTCTAATTACCTCATCTCTAACATCTGGGCGTGAAGGCTATAACTAAAATCTAAGAAATCAAGCAATAAAAAAATCTATATCTGTGTTAGGGAAACACCAAAAAAACAAGAAAAATCACAACATTGAACATAATTGAGTGATAGATGAAATAGAGTGAGAAAGATTGTGCACACTAATTTCACCTTTATCTTTACTCACTTAGGAAACAAGTATTGTCAAAAGAAATAAAAAGTCTAACGCTATTAAATAAAGGCAACTGCTAAAACAAACGTAGCAACTTTCTTAGGTATCATAAATACGTGAAAATAAAAGCAAATTACTTAGCAAAAGACTTCCTTTAAAAATCATAAAAATAATAATATAAAGCATTAAGACAAACCTAAGAGAAAACTAATCTATTATATTAATAAGTATAAATGGGCTTAACTCATCTATTAAGGAAGTTCTTTTTCAAACTGGAATAAAAATGCAAATTATAACTCTCTGTGAAAACACACCTAAAACAAAGTGATTGTAAAAGGTTGAAAATTAAAATATAGCCATGGGTATACTAGGCGAAGCAGAGAAAATTCAATCAGAGGTCACAATCTTGATGAAGAAAAGGAGGAATTTAGGCTAAAAAGCATTGAATTAAATAAGAGAGAGAATTTTATAATGAGTACAATTCTCAATAAAGATAGGCACAGTTATGACTACATAGCAAATGATATGACAGCCACATATATAAAGCAGAAATTATTGAACACACAAGAAGAAACACACAAAAACACACTAGTAGTAGGATACTCTAATTCACGTCTTGATTTATGAAAGCCCAAATGGAAAAAACTAAGTAGATTTATAGAAAAATAAAGTAGTTAATAAGTCAAATTTTTTATCCTGAAAAAAAAAAAATTATCTTCTCTTCAAATGCCTATGAAAGTTTATAAAATAGATGATATATTTGACTACAGAAAAGCTCAATAAAGTCCAAAAAGTAAAAATAATGTAGTTGAAATTCTTTAATCATTTTATCACTGTAACGAAGTGAAAATGTAATGGAAATTTTCAGAAAACTAGAAGACATTTAGGTTTAGGAATTAAAAAAAAATCTTTTGAACAGCTGGTAGATCAAAAGGATTACAAAAAAAATTTGCTAAATTTCTAAAGACTAGCGATAGGGAAATACTACATCTCAGAAACCATGAAAGATAAAACTATGCTCAGAGGAAAATTGGAATAAGAGTTACAAACCAAACGAAACAAACAAAAAAAAAATAAAGATAAAAGTAGATTTCAATTAGTTAGAACAAAGAAAAGAGTGGAACAAATTAGAAGTAAAAAGTAATAAAATAAATAAGTCACTATCTAACCTAATCAAAAATGGGGAGTAATACAAGTACACAAATATTAAAACAAAAGGAAATGCAAGAATTAACCATAGAAAGATGAAATTAAACAATAGTAACAGACTACCTGTTCAATTCCAGAAAATAAATTTGTAAATCCGTCTGAAATTGATAATTTTCTAGGAAAACAAAATATACTTGGCCCAGAGAAGCTGATTCTAACAAGATTAAGTTTGATCAAATAAATACAATATAATGCTTCAAAATGCAAGCAAAACTTTTATAGTTTTAAAAAAGTACCAAGTTCAGATGATTTCCAGAGGAATTCTACCAAACTCTTTAAAGGCAGATAATTTCACTGTTACTTAAACACTTCCAGAGCAGGGAAAAAGAAAGAAAATTTTCCATATTACTTTTATGATGCACAAAATGTATTTATACCAGTAGCTTCTAGGATTACAAGGGTGGCAAATAAGAAATCACAGATCAATCTCACTTATGAATATCAATGAAAAATTCTAAATACAGTATTAGCCAAAATAATCCATCAGCACACTAAAGGAATATAATTCACCATGGTAGAAATGCAAGAACAGTTCAATATTAGTACTATACATAATATATAATACATATTATCATATTGATGTATTTAAGGATAAAAATCACATGGTCACCTCTATAGATCCTGAAAAGGCATTTGATAAAATTGGTTGTTTCTTAATAAAACAACCAATAAAATAAAAATTTAAAAAATAAAATCCTGTCATTTGTGGTAACTTGGATGGAACCAGAGGACATTATGTTAAGTGAAATAAGCCAGGAGCAGAAAATTAAACACCATATATTTTCACTCATATGTGGAAGCTTAAAAACATTGATCTCAAAGGAGTAAAAAGTAGAACAGAGAGTATCAGAGGATAAGAAGGGTGGGGGTAGAGGAGAGATGGAGAGAGTTTTTTTTAAAGAATACAAAATTACAGCTAGATAGGTGGAATAAGATCTAGTGTTCTATACCACATAGTATGTAGGATGACTATCGTTAACGATAATATGTTAACGATGAATCTGTAAATTACTTGGGGCAGTATGGCAATTTTAATGATATTGATACTACGAGTCTGTGGGCATGGAATTTTTTTTCATTCAAATTACCAATGTCATTTTTCACAGAATTTGAAAAAACTATTCTAAAATTCATATGGAACAACAACAACAAAAGCCCAAATAGCAAAGCAAAAAGAACAAAGTCAGAGGCATCACATTACCTGACTTTCAACTATACTAGACATTAGAGAGCCGGGCTGAGGGAAATATAGGGGTAGAGGAAGCAGCAGAAAGCCCTGTGAGCTCGCTGGGTCCCCAAGCAGCCATTCCTGCCTGGCACCACAGGGATCCATCAGTCGGGTGGCCAGAGGAGGGGGTAAAACTGCACAGGGAGAAAGAATTCTCTAGCCCAACTTTGTAACAATTTGAATGGGGCTAGAAGCCTCCTGGCCAGAATTCATACCCTCAGGGGAGGGTATGAATCCGGCTTGCAGACTTCACAGGCAGGGGAAGAACTAAAGCCCTTTTCTTTTGCAACAGGGAGGTGGAAAACTTTGGGCAAGTTTTCAAGTGTGACTCACCTTACTCGAGGCTGTTGCGGGGGACACGGTGGGAGTGAGACTGGCCCTTCAGTTTGCGTGGGAGCTGGGTGAGGCCTGTGACTGCTGGCTTTCCCCCACTTCCCTGGCAACCTGCATGACTTAGCAGAGGCAGCTATAATCCTCCTAGGCACACAACTCCAGTGACCTGGGACCCCACCCTCACCCCCACAGCAGTCGCAGCAAGACCAGTCTAAGGAGAGTCTGAGCTCAGACACACGGAGCGCCGCCCCCACCTGATGATCCCTCCCTGCCCACCCTTGTAGTTTCTGGAAAGCGCCACCTCCTGGCAGGAGGCCATCAGCACAAGAGCATTAAACCACCAAAGCTAAGGACCCCTACAGAGTCTATTGCACCCTCTGCCACGTCACCAAAACAGATGCTGGTATCCATGGCTGAGAGACCCATAGATGGTACAAATCAAAGGACTCTGTGCAGAAAACCCCCAGTACCAGCCCAAAGCCAGGTAGGCTCGCTGGGTGGATGAACCCAGGACAGAGATAACAATCACCACAGTTGGGCTCACAGGAAGCTACATCCACAGGAAAAGGGGGAGAGTACTACATCAAGGAACACCCCGTGGGACAAAAAAATCTGAACAACATCCTTCAGCCCTAGACTTTCCCTCTGACAGAGACTACACAAATGAGAAGGAACCAGAAAACCAACCCTGGTAAAATGACAAAACAAGGCTCATTAACACCCACCAAAAATCACACTAGTTCACCTGCAGTGGATCCAAACTAAGAAGAAATCCCTGATTTACCTGAAAAGGTATTCAAGAGGTTTGTTATTAAGCTAATCAGGGAAGGTCCAGAGAAAGGCAAAGGCCAATGCAAAGAGATCCAAAATATGTTTCAAGAAGTGAAGGGAAAAATATTCAAGGAAATAGATAGCTTAAAAAAAAATTCAGGAAAATTTGGACACACTTTTAGAAATGCAAAATGCTCTGGAAATTCTCAGAAATATAATTGAACAAGTAGAAGAAAGAAATTCAGAGCTTGAAAACAAGGCCTTTGAATTAACTTAGTCTGACAAAGACAAAATAAAAAAGAATAAGAAAATATGAACAAAGCCTCCAAGAAGTTTGGGATTATGTTAAATGACCAAACCTAAGAATAATCAGTGTTCCTTAGAAAGAAGACATTTCTAAAAGCTTGGAAAACATATCTGGGGGAATAATCAAGCAAAACTTCCCCAGCCTTGCTAGAGTCCTAGCTATGCAAATAGAAGAAGCACCAAGAACACCTGGGAATTCCTGGCAAAAAGTTCTTCTCCTAAGCACATTGTCATCAGGTTATCCAAATTAAGACAAAGGAAAGAATGTTAAGACCTGTGAGATAGAAGCACCAGTTAACCTATAAAGGAAAAGCTATCAGATTAACAGCAGATTTCTCAGGAAAAACCCTACAAGCCAGAAAGCATTTGGGCCCTATATTCAGCCTCCTAAAACAAAACAATTATCAGCCAAGAGTTTTATATCCAGTGAAACTAAGCATCATTTATGAAGGAAAGATACAGTCTTTTTCAGACAAACAAATGCTGAGAGAATTCACCATTACCAAACCACTACTACAAGAACTGCTAAAAAGGGCTCCAAATCTTGAAACAAATCCTGGAAACACATCAAAAAGAATATCTTTAAAGCATACATCACACAGGACCTATAAAACAAAAATGCAAGTTAAAAAGCTAAACAAAGCAAAACAAACAAACAAAAAACAAAAGTACACAGGCAACAAAGAGCATGAGGAATGCAATGGTACCTCACATTTCAATGCCAACATTGAAGGTAAATGGCCTAAATGCTCCGCTTAAAAGATACAGAACCACAGAATGCATAAGAACTCACCAACCAACTATCTGCTGCCTTCAGGAGACTCACCTAACACATAAGCACTCATATAAACTTAGAATAAATAGGTAGAAAAAGGCATTTCATGCAAATGTACACCAAAAGTGAGCAGGGTTAGCTATTCTTATATCAGACAAAACAAACTTTAAAGCAGCAGCGGTTAAAAGAAACAAAGAGGGACAGTATATAATGGTAAAAGGCATAGTCCAACAGGAAACTACCACAAACCTAAACATATATGCACCTAACGCTGGAGCTCCCAAAGTTATAAAACAGTTACTAGTAGACCTAAGAAATGAGATAGACAGCAACACAGTAATAGTAGGGGACTTCAATACTCCACTGACAGCACTAGACAGGTCATCAAGACAGAAAGTCAACAGAGAACCAATGAATTTTAACTATACCTTGGAGCAAATGGATGTAACAGATATATCTAGAACATTTCATCTAGCAACCACAGAATACACATTCCATTCAACAGTGCATGGAAATTTCTCCAAGATAGACCATATGATAGGCCATAAAATAAGCCTCAATAAATTTAAGAAAATTGAAATTTTATCAAACATTCTCTCAAACTATAATGGAGTAAAACTGAAAATCAACTCCAAAAGGAATCTTCAAAACCACACAAATACATGGAAATTAAAAAACCTATTCCTGAATGAGTATTGAGTCAAAAACGAAACCAAGTTGGAAATTTAAAAATTCTTTGAACTGAATGACAATAATGACACAACCTATCAAAACCTCCGGGATCTAGTTAAGGCTATGCTAAGAGGAAAGTTCACAGCCCGCCTACATCAAAAAGTCTGAAAGAGCACAGAGACAATCTAAGGTCACACCTCAAGGAACTAGAGAAACAAGAACAAACCAAACCTAAACTCAGCAGAAGAGAGGAAATAACCAAGATCAGAGCAGAATTAAATGAAATTGAAACAAAAAAAAAAAATACAAAAGATGAATGAAACAAAAAGCTGGTTCTTTGGAAATATAAATAAAATTGATGGACTATTAGCAAGATTAACCAAGAAAAGAAAGAAAATATAAATAACTTCACAGAGAAATGAAACAGGAGATATTACAATAAACACCACTGAAAAAAAGATCATTCAAGGGTACTATTAACACCTTTACACACATAAACTAGAAAACCTAGATGACATGAATAAATACCTGGAAAAATACAACCCTTGTAGCTTAAATCAGGAATAATTAGATACCCTGAACAGAACAATAATAAGCAGTGAGATTAAAACGGTAGTTAATAAATTACTGACAAAAAAGTCCAGGACCAGATGGATTCACAGCAGAATTCTACCAGACATTCAAAGAAGAATCGGTACCAATCCTTTTGACACTATTCCATGAGACAGAGAAAGAAAGACCCCTCCCTAATTCATTATATGAAGCCAGCATCATGCTAATACCAAAGCCAGGAAAGGACATAACCAAAAAAGGAAACTGCAGACCAATATCCTTGATGAACGTAAATGCTAAAATCCTTAACTAAATACTACCTAACCAAATCCAACAACATATCAAAAAGATAATCCACCATGATCAAGTGGGTTTCATACCAGGGATGCAGGGATGGTTTAATATATGCAAGTCAATAAATGTGGTACACCACATAAACAGAATTAAATACAAAAATCACATTACCATTCCAACGGATGCAGAAAAAGTATTCAACAAAATCTAGCATGGCTTTATGTTTAAAACCCTCAGCAGGCCAGGCGTGGTGGCTCACGCCTGTAATCCCAGCACTTTGGGAGGCTGAGGCAGATCGACCGTGAGGTCAGGAGATTGAGACCATGCTGGCTAACATGGTGAAACCCCATCTCTATTAAAACTACAAAAAAATTAGCTGGGCCTGGTGGTGGGTGCCTGTAGTCCCAGCTACTTGGGAAGCTGAGGCAGGAGAATGGTGTGAACCCAGGAAGCGGAGCTTGCAGTAAGCCAAGATTGCACCACTGCACTCCAGCCTGGGCAAAAGAGTGAGACTCTGTCTCAAAAAAAAGAAAAAAAAAAAAAACCCTCAGCAAAATCAGCATTAAGGGACATAACGTAACAAAATCCATCTACGACAAACTCACAGCCAAACTAATACTGAATGGGGAAAAGTTAAAAGCATTTCCTTTGAGAACTGGAACAAGAAAAGGATGCCCACTCTTACCTCTCCTCTTCAACATTGTACTGGAAGTCCTCGCTTCAGCAATCAGAAAAGCGAAAGAAATAAAGGGCATCCAAATCAGTAAAGAGAAAATCAAACTGTCCCTCTTTGCTGATGATATGATCATTTACCTTGAAAACCCTAAAGTCTCCTCCAGAAAGCTCCTAGAACTGATAAAAGAATTCAACAAAGTTTCCAGATACAAGATAAGTGTACACAAATCAATAACTCTTCTATACACCAACAGTGACCAAGCAGAGAATCAAATCAAGAACTCAACTTCTTTTACAATAGCTGCAAAAGATAAAAATAAATAAAGTACTTAGGAATATACCTAACAAAGGAGTCGAAAGACCTCTACAAGGAAAACTACAAAGCACTGCTGAAATAAATCATAGATTACACAAACAAATGGAAACACATCCCATGCTCATGGGTGCGTAGAACCAATATTGCGAAAATGAGCATACTGCCAAAAGCAATCTACAAATTCAACACAACCCCTATCAAAATACCACCATCATTCCTCACAGAATTAGAAAAAAACAATTCTAAAATTCATATGGAACCAAAAAAGAGCCTGCATAGCCAAAGCAAGACTAGGCAAAAGGAACAAATCTGGAGGCATCACACTACCTGATTTCAAACTATGCTATAAGGCCGTAGTCACCCAAACAGCATGGTACTGGTATAAAAATAGGCATATAGACCAATGGAACAGAACAGAGAACCCAGAAATAAACCCAAATACTTACAGCCAACTGATCTTTGACAAAGCAAACAAAAACATAAAGTGGGAAAGGACATCCTTTCAACAAATGGTGCTGGGATAATTGGCTAACCACATGTAGGAGATTGAAACTGGATCCTCATCTCTTACCTTATACAAAAATCAACTCAAGATGGATTAAGGACTTAAACTTAAGGCCTGAAACTAAATAAAAATTCTAGAAGATAACTTTGGAAAAACCCTTCTAGATATTGGCTTAGGCAACAATTTCATGACCTAGAACCCAAAAGCAAATGTAATAAAAACAAAGATAAATAGCTGGGACCTAATTAAATGAAAGCATCTTTGTACAGTAAAAGAAACGGTCAGCAGAGTAAACAGACAACCCACAGAGTGAGAGAAAATCTTCACAGTCTATACATCTGACAGAGGACTAATATCCAGAATCTACAATGAACTCAAACAAATTAGTAAGAAAAAAACAAACAATTCTATCAAGAAGTAGGCTAAGGTCATGAATAGACAATTCTCAAAAGAAGATATAGACAAATGGCCAACAAACATATGAAAAAATGCTCACTGTCCCTAATGATCAGGAAAATGCAAATCAAAACCACAATGCAGTACCACCTTACTCCGGCAAGAATGGCTGTAATAAAAAAATCAAAAACCAGTAGATGTTGGCATGGGTGTGGCAATCAGGGAACACTTCTACACTGCTAGTGGGAATGTAAACTAGGGAAATAAAGTTGCACACCTATAGTCATCTGATCTCCCATAGAACCAAAAAAACAAGCAAGGGGGAAAGGACTTCCTGTTCAATAAATGGTTGTTATATACACATATAAAATGCACATTTTATATAGTAAATTTATGCCTATATGTAACATATAATTGATATCTATATATCAATTTTGTATTTGATACTTTGTTGAAATCTGTTATTTATGACAGACATTATCCTCTTAGGTAGGAAAATTCAACATCATAAAGACATATATTTCCAATTAATTTTGAAATGTAATAAAATTTTTAAAAAAATATTAGCAGGTTTTCTTCCAAGTAGATAGCCTAATTCTACAGCTCATAAACAAAGAAAAGAAAGAAAAAATAGAAAAGCTTAGTAAAAACAGAGCAATGAGTGAAGACAAGGCCCACTAGATATCAAAACATATTATAAAACCTCAATAATTAAAACAGTGCTGTGTCAGTGCATAAATAGATGAATAAATGCAATGTAATAGGATTTTCAAAAATACCTGTATGGCCAAATACAGTCAGGAATTTAGTATGTGACCAAAACCGTAAGGGAAAATTCAAAAAATGGTGTTGGGATACTATACTTCACACCATATACCAGGATAAGTAACAAATGGAGGAAGTATTTTAAATATAAGTAATGAAATCACACATGTGACAATGAAAACAGAAAAACTCCTTTATAATCTTGAAATGAATTACTATAGCTGTGACTCCAAAATCCAGAAGCCATAACAACCCTGCATGCCATAAAGCACCATAGCAAACTCAATAAAATAAAAAGGAAAATGACAAAATGGGTGACATTTTTGCAATTCATTACAGACAAGGGATTTGTTATCTAACACCTAACTATCATGTAGAATACGATAAGAAAAAGATATATAACCAAATAAAAAATTGAGTAAACAGTATAAAAAGATAACCCACAAAAAAGAAAATACAAGTGACTCTTAACCAAGTGAAAAGATACTCAACGTCACTCAGATAAATGCAAATTTAAATTACACTGACACCATTTTTTTCTAATCAGATTGGCAAAACCCCAAAAATTTAATTAACAAGCTTGGTTATAAATCAGCAGGCACTTATACACTGCTGGTAATAATGCAAATTGTTAGAACCTCCATGGAAGGCAGCTGGCAATATTCATCAAAACTACAAATGCTAATACTCTTTGACCTGCAATCCTGATATTGGAAGTTTATCTTGTGATATTTGTGCATAGGTACAGAATGATGCAGGTACAAAATAATTCACGCAATATGATTTTTAATAGCTGCAAAACATTGGAAACAATCCACCTACCCATGAATTAGCAACTAGTATTTTCATATAATGGAATACTAAGAACCTGTATTTTAAAAAATAAAGATGTGTATTACTGATTTGAAAATATCTCCAAGATATATGTGGAGAATGATGAATACACCATGCTTATTAAAAAGAGTGAAATAGAATTACTTATCTATATTTGCAAATATGAAGCAACTCCCCCCAAAAGTGTATCCCTCTGGAGAGATATATTGGAAACTAATAAAATAATGATGGGAGAACTGGGTGGATAGATGTTAGGAAGACTTTTTATGTGTACTTAAAATTTTTTTCATATGAATATATCATCTGAAAAAAGTGAAAACTTGAGATACCATTTTCTAATGCCAATGGACATATTTTGCATAATAAGCAATGTATTCGCTGCTGTAGTACCATGCATCAAGCATCTCAACACAATCATCCTTAAAATCAAAAATATTTTAACAGTTCTTGAGGTTACTATAAATGGTTAATCTAAGCATAGTTGAATCCCTCAGACTAACTTGAAGCAGAAGACCAACATATCCTAGCGTCCTCTTGAACTTATTAAGCTATTCACAAATGTCCCTCTTGAATTCATTTAAGCTGTTTTTCTTATGTTGTCACCTGGCTTATAAACCAGGCACTTATAAACACAGACTCAGGAGATCACTTAAACCTGTACCATTTATTGTCTCTATGACTTTGGATCAAGTGCCTGAGTTTCCTCAAGTGTAAAATGGAGATAATACAAATTTCATAGATTTGCTATGATGATTGAATGGGTTACTGTACATAAAGCTCTTAGCCTGGCACACAGTCAAAGCTACAGAAATATTAAGCGTCTCTACTCCTACTACAACACTGACTACTGAGTGTCAATTCCTAGTGGTGTGAATTTTCACTGGGTTCTGAGCTCTGGCATGTTCTGATGGATACTTTAGTTACTAATCTTGCACAAGAGGTCGAGGGAGAAATATCTTCAGTCAGTTCAAGTGGCAATTGTACTTTTACTATTTAGGCAGTCAATCACAAATTTATGCTAATTTTCTACCTTCGAATTAAAACTTCTCTGATTAAATACATTGGATGTCTACTTAACAATTCTTCTACTCTGTAATTCAAATATAATGTTCATTGTGCCTCAAAACGTCATCAGCATTTTTAGCACCTTTATACCAAACATCTTTTTATTATGAAATGCAATTTACTTCAGTCTTACTCAGAATTAACTCATACGATCTCTAACTCACATCTCCCAGTTATTGTAATCAAGATATTATAAGTGATTTTTTATTATGTTACCATTTCAATGGTAAAAATCATCCTTTTCAATGTCAGAAATCCATATTATTAACAATAAAATTAATATCATCTCATATAATGTATAAATTACTCAAATAAATGTAGAAAGCTTTGAAAAGTTATATATTTAAAAATTATACTGATCAGGTATAACTACACTGCTCAGGTATAATTTTCAAATATTAGGGAAGATTAGCAAGTTAGCATTGACTATCTGATGACCATTGACAAATTCTTTGTTATTAATAAATTGGTCTCTAAATTCTCCCAGATAACATACAACCAGAGATTATAAGAGAAATATTAGTAAAACTATAAATTATGTTTAATCCTTGGGCAGTAAACAATAAATTTTTAATTTAAAAAACTAAAATTCTCATTTTAATGATGTTGCGATACAACTCAAAAGAAAAATTAAGGTTACTGTTGTTATTAAATAAATGTTAAATGTGCACATTATGGAGTAAGCATTGGCTTATGCCCCTTGGGGATATAGGGGTAAAAAGTAAGCCCTGAGATAGATTGTAATCCCCTAAACAAATTGAGACACATAAAATAATTACAATGTAAATATTCCATGATAAGGGCTGTGCTAGGAGAGTTCAGGGAGAGATGACCACACAAACCATTTTGCATTTTAATTAAGCTTTGAAGAAAGGTAGAAGTTCAGTAGACAAAAATGGTTAACAAGATCATTTTAATTCAAGGAATAATATGAGAAACTACTAGAAAGAAATAGTAGAGCCTGTTTGTAGAACTAAACATATGAATGAAAGTATAGAATAAAAGTGGGAAATAAAACAGTAATAAGAAGTTACAATACAAGGCTGACAAATTTAGACCTTTTTTATAAGCAATGGAAATCTGTGAAAGGCATTTTGATCAAAAAATAATTTTTTTCTTTTTTTTTTTTTTGAGACGGAGTCTCGCTCTTCGCCTAGGCTGGAGTGCAGTGGCCGGATCTCAGCTCACTGCAAGCTCCGTCTCCTGGGTTCACGCCATTCTCCTACCTCAGCCTCCCGAGTAGCTGGGACTACAGGCGCCCGCCACCTCGCCTGGCTAGTTTTTTGTATTTTTTAGTAGAGACGGAGTTTCACCATGTTAGCCAGGATGGTCTCGATCTCCTGACCTCGTGATCCGCCCGTCTCGGCCTCCCAAAGTGCTGGGATTACAGGCTTGAGCCACCGCGCCCGGCCAAAAAATAATTTTATAAAATTTATTGTCTGAAACTTACACTGGTAATGGTATACAAATAGATTTCGATTCTGTGCAGGGAGTGGGAGGAGTGAGAGAATATCCTAGTAGTTTAGGCAAAACGTTTATATGAGTTTGAATTAGGTGCTATGGGATGAGAAAAAAGAGATTAGTACAAATTAACCACTTACTATGTCACAACTTTTGAATTTTATCAGTTAATCACCTCAACCACCCATCTCAAAAAGTAACTATTATTTCCATTTTATATAAAGTTGATTAATTTAGTCATGATGACAAAGTCATGAATAATAGTGCTGGGCCTTGAACCTCAGGTTCACTGATTTCTAAAGGCCACACTTTTAATCTCTGTGACCTCTAATACTTCAAGTTCATTATAATGAATGCTAAGGAGAAAATTGGAACCAAAAATGACACTGAGGTTTTAAGCTTAAGTTGTTGAGAAAATAATGGTATCAATCAAAACAAAATATGAAATATTAGGGGAAGAGTTAAAGATTAGACACAAATCCCATCTCTAGCTAATCAACTCCACCTCCTTAAGAGCATTAAGATTCTTCAACATTATCTGAAGAATGTTTATTCTACTTATTATTTATTAGTCCTGTTTTAGTTTTTAAATGTTTGATTGCTCCTGTGCTGAGCTCTTTCCAACTGAACTCACTGAAATTCTACTCTTTTATCAGGTGAGAAGTTTCCAGACAAGAAGCCTAAGGTGCAGTTAGTCATATCCTACGAGAATGTGAAGCTGACCATACTAGTGAAACACATGAAAAACATTGTAAGTTTATTATGTATAATAAGAAACAAGTAAGCCTACATTCAGAAGTCACTTACCTCCTTTGGGCAATTAGTGTCAACATTAGTTAGAGGAATGGGTATCTCGGCCAAGTTTAAGTAAGGAACAATGAGCCAATTACAATATTTTTGCCTCAGGATGACTGTGATCCTTGGGGTAAAGATTCTAAAATACTTCACAAGGAAAGTCCTAGAATGAACATTAAACTTCATTCAAAATGTCAGGAAAAAACTAGGGAAAAGGCTCTGAAATAACCGGATTAGCTGGAGGATCGAAGGGTAAAAGAAAAAAGGCTGGGTCCCAATAATTTCCAACTATCTCAACATGCTGAACTTGGTGGAGAATTCACTCCATCTCTTTGCATCACGCCAGTACCTTCCCTGAAACCAAGAACTCTTAGGGTTCTCTCCCTAACTCCCATTGTACATTGACTTTATAGCATCATACAGTTATCATATTGTGATGTAATTCCTTATGCATGTTTCCTTCTCCTCAAAAAATAATAGTGTTTTGAGAACAGAAACCCCATCTTTGTTTCCGTGTCCCCATCCCAGAACCTAGAATAAAATCTGTAGTTAGCCTCCAAAAGTCCCACTCTCTATTACATGCCACTTAAGGTTGGCGTAAGTCAGAGGCATTGATGGTAACTGGACCATATCATTAAGAAAGAGAGGAAGCTTTCTGTGTCACAGGGTAAGTGACTAATGACCTGAGTTGGGGTGTAGCAAACATTGAAGGAAAACACTAAACCTCACCAACTATTTTAATCTTCCTTGAGCCTAGACAAAACGGGTTCTCCACATGGTAAAAACTTCCCTGGAGACTATGTCAGATGTGGAGAAAGTCAGTAACACAATTTTTGCTCTCTTCTTTGTGCATATAAATCTCTGAGGATGCCTTTGGAAGATCTAAAAGAGCAAACTCTTCTCCATATGACACGCATCCATATTAAAACAATATTAAAACATATTAAAACAATAAATACTTGTTTGTTGAACAAATAATTGGCATAATTTGAAGAGAATACATTCATTACAAATTCATTATTATTCAGACATCCAAGAATGCTTGTTTGTAAATCTCTGGTGCTCACTATCAGCAATTTTTGTAGTATCTGGGCAAATATTTTAAAATTTTCTGCAAATCTTTTACTAATTAAAACAATTATTTTCCATTGTTTTTCACTAGATAATTACTTTAAATGAGAATAGCAGTTTTTTAAGAAACCCTTACATTGCAAAATGAAGATTCAGTTCAACATTATTTATGGCTACATGCATGTTGATGGATTTTAAGCAACTATATAAACATATATGATAAAACAATAGAATATTAAGAAATATTGTGAATCAAATTAACAAAACTTATATATGTATTTCATATATGAAAATAAGCCTTGAACACAGTCCTCTTAGAAATGATAAATTTATTCCAGTAATGTTATCATTGCTCAAAACATTTTAGAGCATGCCTGATGAAATTGCTTTTAGACTGGGCATGTAAACCAAACAGTAAACTTGGTGATATTACTCAATGGTCACTCCTGATTTTTGATCAAAAGCTATATTAAACAACCTGGCCACCCATTTCATTCACCAGATGAATCACCAAATTACTTTTGACAGTTTTCAAAAATGCATTTTACACTCAGATGAAATTACAGTACCAATGAAGATCTTCAAAATCAATGTGATGCAAGCATGAAGCAGGGATAGGAGGAGTGAATGGGAAAGAGCAAGAGTTTAAGATCGAGAGTTTAAAATTGAGATCAAGTTATAGGTAAATAGAAAATGACCAAATGACCCTAAAAATAGTGAAAAAACACTTAGGGCCGTGAGAACCTCTACATTACCAACGCTGTCAAAAAGAGCTATTAATGATGTAGTAATATTTGCTTCAGTCTGCCTTCTCAGTTTACTTACTAGTTCCTCTCTTCTCTCTAATCTCAACATTGAAAGGTTTTTAGTGCCCTAAAATTAGATCCTAGACCTCTCCTCTTTTTCTACCTCTAGCTTCATGGCTTTAAACATTACTTGTTTTTCTTTTCCAAATCTACAATTCCAGCTTGGAACTCTCATCTGAAATCCAGAGTTGTATGTACAACTGACTATCAACAACCCTAGTATATATATAATAGGCATCTCAGACTCAATATGCACCAAACTTCTCGTGACTGCCCCTCTAAACCTACATCATTTGCCACCTTTTTCATCTCAGTAAATAGCACCTTCATTCTCTAGTTACTCAGGTTAAAACCTTAGAGTCATTTTGACTCCTCTCCTTCCCCAAAAGCTACATCCATTTTACCAGCAAATTCTGTTATTCTGCTTTCAAAATAAATCCAGAACACATCAACTTTCTCCTCCACTGCTTCCATTTTTGGTTCAAGTCACCAGCATCTCTTACTTGAATTACTGCTGCAGTTTCTTAACAGTTGTCTCTGCTTCTGTCCTTCTTTATAATCTCTTTTTAATCTAGCAGCCAGAATGTTCCTTTGAGAATAGAAGTCAGATCCTGTCATTCCTCCCTTCATATCCCTTTGGGGAAGGAGTCTCCTATAACTTGTAACGAAAGTCAAGGTACTTGTTAATGACCTGTGAGACCCTATCAATGTGCTCTCTTGACCTCTTAACCTCATCTCCTACCACAGACTCCCTCAGTCACTCCACGCCAGCCTCAGTGTCTTCTTTGCTGTTCCTTGAATATGGCAGGCTTCTTGCTGCCCCAGGACTTTTGTATCTGCTACTCCATTTACCTAGAATGCTCTTCACAAGTTCATCGATCAATATTCTCCATGGCTCAATCTCACATGTCCTGAATGCTTGTATTTTACTGCCACCTTTTCAGTAAAGTCCTATCTGATTCCCAAATGTAAAACTGCAACACTGCTCCCCTTTGTTGTCACTTTCAATCTTTCTTTTCTACTTTATTTTCTTTCCTCCCCTGTGCCACTGCTATAACCCAAGGTGTATAGAATAGGGCCAAGTATATAGTAGGTGCTCAGTAAAGCCTTGGTTAAATAAAAGAATGTCAACTTACTTCTCATGTGAACAACTAAGAATTAGGATGTTTTCATCTTCCAAAAATCATCAAAGCAAAGTTATGCATTGCATTTTCCACAGCTTCCTTTAAATGATTATTTTGTTTCTTCCGCTTAAAACAACTTTCTACTATAAATGACATAAAAATCCATCTATAAATTCTCAACATATTTTATTTGCTAATTTCAAGTTTTAGCTAATTGTTACTTGTCAATCCTTTAGTATGTTCACATACCAAAATAATAGACTAAAATTGGACTTGATTTTATATTAATGTTAAAATGAATTATTATGCCTAGAGTTCTGTTATGTTTAATATTAAGTTTGATGAAAAGTATTGTTTATCTTTTATTAAATCGATGAAGCTTTGCTCTGAGAGTTACTTTCCTCCTGTGAGATCACAAGCTAAAATAAAATTGCTAAAATTCTTTCCCTTTCAAAGCATCACAATATGATTCACTCTAGCAAACAGAGACTGATGAAGTAGTGCAAGTATTTAAAAGCTTGTCCACGGCCGGGCGCGGTGGCTCACACCTGTAATCCTAGCACTTTGGGAGGCCAAGGTGGGTGGATCATGAGGTCAGGAGATCGAGACCATCCTGGCTACCACTGTGAAACCTCGTCTCTACTAAAAATACAAAAAAGGAGCTGGGCGTGGTGGCGTGTGCCTGTAGTTCCAGCTGCTGGGGAGGCTGAGGCAGGAGAATGGCCTGAATCTGGGAGGCAGAACTTGCAGTGAGCTGAGATCGTGCCACTGCACTCCAGCCTGGGTGACAGAGCAAGACTCAGTCTCAAAAAAAAAAAAAAAAAAAAAACAAACTTGGCCACGGTTTTTTAAAACACTATGACAAAGAAACATAAAAAACAGATTTGAAATATTTTTAAAACCCTCTCTAGCACTTTTCCATGTATCCTTCCTTAAAATGCTGTCTTCCATTGACTTCTACAACGTCTCTCCATGCATTTTCTGCTGACTTCATGGATTTTTTTCTAGTCTGTGTAGTTTCTAGGCTGCTCTCTTCTCTCTGCTCCAGAATATTCACATTCCAGAAGGTGCTAAACATAACCAATAGGACAAAACTCTCTTCTGATATTGAATCTACCCACACATTCTCAGGCTCTTAAAACAAGGAGCAAGAAATGTCAGGAATGATAGAAGACAACTCAAATGTGGTACCATTCAATCCTTTCATAAGACACAAGATGGGAAAAATAGTTTCGATATGAAAATTAACACGAGAGAGAGAGAAGTAGAGTCAAACACAAGAACCCGCATACACACTAAAACTGTATTACTTTTAATTTTTTATTTAAACTCTTCTTTTACATTTTTAATGTGTCTGAGTGTAACCTGGGGGTTCTTTTTTTTAAAATACATTTTTCTGGGTGCCACTCCTAGTAATTTTGATTCTGTAAGTATAGATTGGGCTATCTGCATCTGCGCAATACAGGCATCTCTTGGTCCCATGGCTTCCTCTACCGTCTCTTTCATTTCTAGACTTGTTTTCATCTCTCCTTACTGCAGAATATGAGCATTCCAGAAGGCTCTCTAGTGCAAATGGTTCGTGGACCTCTTTGAAAAAATAACACAAGTGGCTAGTACCCTAATGTCACAAATGGCACTCTACACACATGTGGTGAGTTCGGTACTTGGCACCAAGTAAATTGCAGTGCCTTTGAAGTAGAACAGAGACAACACTTAGACTTGGTAAGGATAACAGTTGAGGGTTGTGAAAATAAAGCACAGACTATGGCAATGTTTGACATATAAAAACATCAATGTTCTGCATATCCTTCTAAAATTAGCTTGACTGAGTCCCCGATAGTCTTAATTTTTTGTTGTTTTTAAAATCTCAATACTTAAAGGAAATTTGTCTTTGTTTCAACCTAGATGCACTTCAGCCTAAATAAATGTCAGTTCTTAATATTAAGGATGATCTCGGAATGACAATTATCTTATCAAATGCATTTTCTTTCATCCATGAATAAAACTTGTTCTTCCAGAGTTGGCCCATTTTGACATTGATCTACCATTTCAAAGAATAAGATACAAAGCAAAGGATAGTGAAGAGTACCTGTCCAGATCTTGATAGTCTATTGTGTTTCATGACTTTTTTTGCCAAAGAAACATTGACCCTCAAAGATTACCTATTTTTTTAAATGAAATAAACCGTTAATTGTTCTAAAATCTGTTATCACTGACCTCTTTCTAATAGCCAACAAACACCTTTAACCAGCCCTTCCTTTTTGAACATTTGGTTACCAGCTTTTTCATGAAACTTCACTGGACATTGGCACCAAGCAAACTGTGTCTGCACATTCTCTAAACCATCTGGACAGCACTGTTTCTGAGGCTTCCTTGGCTCTTGTAAATTTAAGATAGATGGATGTGTAGTGGTTTAATAAATGTTGGCTTTACCCTTGCTCTTAAATGTGAAGATTTTCCAGTATTCAGGGTTTTAACTTTTGAAACTAATTTCCTAAGAAATTTTATCCAGTCTTGAAACTTCAAAGATAATATGAATTACTACTAAATTTATATCTCTACATTCAATCTTTCTCTGACCTTCATTTACATATTTCCAACTGCCCAATATCTTGCTATCTCTTTAAACCAAACAGTTATATAATATGGTCCTCTGCTTACCAATGAAACCATCTTTCATTCTGAATTACGTATTTCTATAAATTGTTGCACCACCATCAAGTAATTCTTGATCAAAACTTCTCTATAATTAATTTTCTTTTCTTTTATTATTTCAATACTTTTTAGGGAACGGGTGCTTTTTGGCTGCATGGAAAAGTTCCTTAGTGTTGATTTCTGACATTTTGGTGCTCTCATCACCCAAGCGATGTACACTGTACCCAACGTGTAGTCTTTTATTTCTCACACACTTCCCACCCTTCCCCCTAAGTCCCTAAAGTTCATTATATCATTCTTATTCCTTTGCATCTTCATAGCTTAGCTCTCACCTATACATGAGAACATAAAATGTTTAGTTTTCCATTCCTGAGTTGCTTCACTTAGAATAATTATCTCCAGCTCCATGTAGGTTTCTGCCAGTGCCATTATTTCATTCATTTTTATGGCTGAGTAGCATTCCATGGTGTGTGTGTATATATATATATCATGGTGGTATTACTCAATGGTCACACCCAAATGTGATATATATATTTTAGGTAAATATATATATCACATTTTTTTTTCACTTGTTGGTTGATGGGCATCTAGGCTGGTTCCATATTTTGCAATTGCAAATTGTGCTGCAATAAACATACATGTGCAAGTGTCTTTCATATAATGACTTCTTTTCCTCTGGGTAGATGCCCAGTAGTGAGATTGCTGGATGAAATGGTAGTTCTACTTTTTTTCTATATTTCAATTGATTCTTTTTTTTTTTTTTTTTTTTTTTGAGAAGGACTCTGGCTCTGTTGCCCAGGCTGGAGTGCAGTGGCGCCATCTAGGCTCACTGCAAGCTCCTCCCGGGTCCATGCCATTCTGCCTCAGCCTCCAGAATAGCTGGGACTACAGGCGCCCACCACCACGCCCGGCTAAATTTTTGTATTTTTAGTAGTGACGGGGTTTCACCGTGTTAGCCAGGATGGTTTCGATCTCCTGACCTCGTGATCCGCCCGCCTCCGCCTCCCAAAGTGCTGGGATTACAGGCGTAAACCACTCCGCCCAGCCTCAATTCGTTCTTTTACCCATATATATAATCATCAACAAATCCTTTTAGTTTCTTTTAGATTACTTTTATTATTCTCAAAATCCTCTTCAACATTCTCTATTGATTCATCTATGGGTTACTTTGATTGGCTGCTATAGTATTCCTTTCCTTGTTTTCTTCTCTTAATTCTTCCCTGCACAAAACATTCTAAGACTGCATTTTACTATATCAATAAAAAATTTTAACAGAGTCTCTGTAAATTTGATATTTCTTAGCTTAAAACCTTATAGTACTATACAATCTAGCTATAACCTACCTCTAATATTCACCTCTCAACACAAAATTCATTTTCTATCTAGATGGATCATTCATTGTTAACTAAACACATACCACTCATTCTGTCTGACTAGGTCATATATCTATTTACCATCTATTTACTTTTACATCCAATGTAATCTTCTAGGCTTAGGTCAAATCACTCACCCTCCCTGAAGTTCCTGGGTCACTCCCGTTCCTAGTGACCTTTCTCTTTGGAAACTTTACTATATATACCATCTATTTGATATTCACTGCCTTATCTCAGCCCTTCAAACTTGTATTATCTTAATTTATCCTGCAGTTTCAATTGTATTGAGAATTCACTGAGTATAAAAAGCTATGGAAAATGTATTTTGAATACAGTGGTTAGCACAATACAATGCCCTTAACACACAGTTGTTAAATAAGCGAATGTTTGCTTAAGTGTACATCATGTGAAAAACATCCACAATCCAGAGAAGTTTGAGCTATATTTATAAATCAATAGCTTTTATCTGTGAATTCAGCTACCTATAATACTTGACACTAAAGTAAGGATGGTCCAGTGTCAAATATTTGATCTTAACATCCGTCTCACTTAAAAATAAAGTGAATTCTTGTTGAGGGCTTTTTTTTTTTAATGTTCAAAAACCCTGAACACTTTCCTTCTCTCCAGATGGCATAGCCATCAATGGATAGGTCACCACATGACTAAAATTTCATTTATTCTCTCTCTGTTCTTTTCTGACAGACTTGTACCCTAATCTCTGCCCTTTCTCCAGATCTCCCTCAATTTTACATTCTGACCTAAAAAAGTTCTAACCTACAAAAGAAGCAATAAAGAACTTTAAAGATTGATGAACAAGTACAGACTTAAAGAGAATAGCAGAAAGCTGAAAGTGTGTGTTTTATAAAATTGTTTTAAAAGAGTCATTTCATTAGAGCTAAATTTTGAATATGCAAAAAATACAAAATGGATTAAATAATTTCCAGAGATTTAAAAATTTTTGTTTTTATCCAGTAGTTAAAATACCTTTTATTAAGAGCAAATATTAAAATGTAAACGCTGGGAGTCATGCAATTCCTGAGTTAAAACTCTAATCTAAGGCAGATAGGCCTTCATTTGGCCAAAAACATTCAAGTCCTTTTATCTTATCCCTTTAGCTTACTGAGTGGCAGAATCTTCTTTCTCCTGCTTTATGCATTCTGTTTTCCTTCAGGGGAGATTTTTGCTATCTGAGGAAGCAGTCTACCTGTACTGACCACCTATTTCAGTTATTTGTCCTTCTAAAAGTTTGTAAGTGTGCATACAGAGAGATTACCTCAAAAAAAGCGTCACGTATCATTCAACTCATTGGAATCCTGCAAATAAACACGATACATTCCTTCCTTGCTGCGTGACTTATATATGAACTATAGACTCTCCGACTTTTCCAGGTTTTTTGTCTTCAGTTTCACTTGCTTTCTATGAATATTATGAAAAGCTATTTTTCCTATACAATGTATGCCAAGAACTGTCACTTTTATATACGTTTCACCAAAAGAGAGAAAATTTTGTACGCATACTCACAAAATAGTAAACTGAAATTCAGCAAGTTTAAATATTTTTCCAAGATCTCATAACTAAGGGCTGAGATCTAAAACCTTCACAATTATGACCCCTTATTTTTGATTCTAGATTGTATTATAGCATTAGCAGTCTGTTTTTCTACTATGTGCCCCTAGGCTATACCTGTTCCTGCCAGACACTGCCCAGAAAGACTCTTCAAATGTTTGCCTGGCTCATTAAAAACAATTTCCAGCCAGAGACCTGAGCATCTTCTTCTGTATCCATGAAATATCCCCAAGGATAGTGACTACATTGTCCTTGGCACACCCTCTATAGTGGAGGCATTACCTAGCTAAATGAAAGAGGATAAAGAGCAAAAGACACTAGGTGTAATATGAAACCTTTGATGGGCTGATTATAATAGGCTCTTATATATGTGCTGAGAATTAAAATTAGCTCTTCCGGTTGTGGCATGTGGCATAAGACCACCCCAGCCCATCCCTCCTACTGATTACAACTATAACTTATGAAAATATATTTTTAAAACTATATAAGACACCTTAAAAATAAACAAAAGGAGGCAAATTGTGAAAAGAAATCAGAAGCTGGAGATTTTACCCACATAAGGACGTTTTCTCTCTCTTTTTTTTTATTCTTTGTTAACTTATGTGCCTGTAGAGCTGTGCCCTGAGGGTGGACCCTAGTTGCAGAGAAGCAAGATGGTAGTGGCAGCTCTGACAGCAAAATCTCCAACAGAAACTGTATTTCTGACTGAAAGAACCAAGAAACATGGCCTGGGTTTGCCAGAGACTGTAAGAAAATCCCTGATAAAAGACAGAAGGGTATGCACTGACCCTGTGTATAAATCTACACAATTCTCAGCCTAATTCCTGAGCTGCTATTGAGCAGGACAGACTTATATGAGAACAAAAAAGCCTTTGCAAATTGAACTGAGATTTCAACACCTGAAAACAAAAGTTAGAACAGAATTTATATTCCTAATATAACTAGGTTGATTGCCAACTTAAAAACGTCACTTTCTCCAGAAGATTAAACAGCACAGAGTTTCCACAACATAACATTAAAAATACCCATAATACAACTCAAAATTTCTTATATAATGCCCAGGAAAATGTGAACAATCCTCAGTTGAAAAGACGATAGACACACTCTGAAATGATCCAGATTTTGGAGCTATTGGACAACATCTTAAAGCAGCTATAATAACTACCCTCCATGACATAAGAAAAAAACATACTTGAAATTAATGAAATGTTAGGAATTATTGGCAAGAAATAAAAATGACAAAACAAATGTACATTTAAAGACTGAAAAATAAAATACCTAAAATGACAAGTCTTGCTGGATGGACTCAAGAGAAGAATGAAGATGACAGTGAACTTGAAGATAGACTCATAGAAATTATCCAAGCTAAAGAACATAGAGGAAAAAAGATAGAAATAAAAGAGAAGAGAAGATTGGGAGTCTGCTGGAAAATATCTAAAGATCTTACATTTGTGCCTTTGGAATCCAAGAAAGACAGAAGAAAGAGATTGGGGCAGAAAAATATTTGAAGGATTGATAGCCAGAAACTTAGTGAAAGACACAAATTTAATTATATTTTATATTATTTAATTATATATTACACATTGTAATAAAACTGCTGAAAACCAAAGACAATCTAAAAATATCTTGCAACAGCTAGGGAAAAACTACATATGGTATATGGAGGAACAATGAAATAATGTAGTCTAGAGACTATGGAGAAACAGCAGAAGGTAGAAGACAGTGGAATGTCTTTTAAATGTTGGGAAAAAAGGAAAGAGCTATCAGCTTGGAATTCTGTTGCCAGAGAAAATATCCTCAGCAGCAAAGGATATTCTAGTAAAAAAAAAAAAAAAAAAAAAAAAAGCATATTCTAGTAAAAAAAACAAAACAAAACAAACAAAAAAAAAAAACAAAGAATTTGCCCCAAGCAGACAAACTCTACAACCAACCAAAAAAAAGCTAAAGATTTTAATCTCATTCTAGTTTTTTAAGACGGAAGCTAAGGCCAATTTGAGATGTTTCATCTTTTATAACATAGGTAATTAGTGTTATAATTTTTTTCTGAGTAATGCTTTAGCTGTATCCCCAAAATTTTGGGATGTTATATTTTTATTTTCTTCCAGTTTATAATTCTTCTAATTTCCCTTCTGATTTTTTCTTTGTTTTTGGATTATTCAGACACATGCTGTTTCATTTTCAAGTATTTGGAAAATTTCCAGAGATGTATCTGTTATTAATATTTAATAATTTCATTATGGTCAAAAAACAAACTTTGTATGATTTTAATAGTTTAAAATATATTGAAACTTGTTCTATGTCCCAGGCATGACACATATTGGTAAATATCCCATGTCCAATTCAGCAGGATATGTGTTCTCCTGTCGTTAAATGGAGGGTTCTGTGAAAGTCAGTTAGGTCACATTGATTATGTTATTCAAGTCTCTTATAGCCTAACTAATTCTCTGTATACTAATTCTATGAATTATTAAGAGAAAGGTATTAAAATCTCTCTAATTTTTAATTTGTATAGTGTTGCATACACATGTAAGATTTGTCCTCATGATTTATTAGCCCTGTCATCATTATAAAATGAATATCTTTGTTTCTGGTAGTATTTTTTACTCTCAAAAATACTTTTTCAGGTAGTTATATAGATAATTCAGCTTTCTTTTGATTACTATTAGCATGGTATAGCTTTTCTATTCTTTTATTCTTAACCTATTTGTGTCTTTACATTTAAAGTGGGTTTCTTGTACATATGACAGATAGAGAGATAAATGATTAGATAGATAGGTAGATAACCATACTGTAGGGTGCAGCTAGTAATCTCTGGCATATAAACGTACTGAAGCTATACTCATCCATAACTCTTTAAATTTTCCCAAGTGCTATTGCTAAGCCAACTTTTTTTTAAATTCTGAATTTGCAGAGTGAGTTTTCTACACCCAAAAGAAGAAACTGACTATCATTTTTAACCTTGTTGGATACAGTTCATCATTCCAATCCCTCTTAATCCTGGTTATTTAATCCAGCATATTCACATTATTGATACATTCACTCTGAGGTTGTTGACACGTTCACATCGCATCCCTATATATGTCTTTAAACCATGATAAAACTGTTTAGTGGTACAGGACAAAGATAAGTATGTAAGGTATATAGGTAGAAAATGCTTATATTTTATCTCTAAATTAATAGGTTCTTCTTTTTCAATCCATATTCTTCCTGTTGTAAGAAAAATATATGAATTTAATCCAGTATTTTATATGTTCCATACAGTTTCTCAATAATCACTAACAATGGATAGTTCATCTTCTCTAATTTGTACAATTTTTTTCAGCACCTAGGAATAGAGGCTGAGGATCAGGATATTTGGAATCATTTAAAGCAGTTGAAAGCAATTTGAAAAAAAAAAAAAAAGAGTTTAATTGCCGATTAGCTCATAAACAACTCATCAGCATTTGGTATTTAGTACATTCTAAAAAATAAATGAAGCTTAAAACTTTACTTCTTACATGTTATTAAAATAGAGAAATAGAAAAACTTGACCAATTTCATAAGACATTGCAGTGACAAAATCTGGGATCTAATTAGAATTCTGTATTTTTAGAAGAAATTTAGTTTATATGTATTGAGTTAGAAAAAGAATTATATCTACTAGACTGTGACTTCTGTCCAGTTGATAACTTTGTCAAGTCAAAGATTAAATATGTATGTTTTTTATATATATATGTTATTTACATATATGTACATGCATATATACATATATACAGATATATAACAAGATTATTATACCAGTGAGTTTGTTATTTCTTTGAAGGCAGAAGCTATTTTGATCTCCTTTTTGTGCTCTCTTACAATCATGCAAAGTGCTAGACACATGGTGGTTGGATTTTTAAGTTTATTTTTAAAAAATTATTGAAAATCACCTGTTTATCATAAGATTCTTGTTACTGGCTTAAATTGATGTGAAATGAAGTAGGAGACCATCCTAATTTAATTCATAAAGACTTGAAATTATTCCACTTTTATATTAACCAATACACACACAATTGTGTGTGTATTCTACCATTCTACCATTTATTTTTTTGTTTGATTCTACCATTTATTTTTTATTGGATATTGACAAATTCTAGTTTTGTATATACATATGGGGGACATAAATACAAAAGTGATATTATGATTCTGTAATACAATGTGGAATGATTAAATTAAGTTAATTAACATGTCACCTCAAATATTTAACATTTTGTGATTAAAACATTAGAGATTTGCTCTTAGTGATACTGAAATGTACAGTACTCAATTATTAGTGACATTCAGCTTGCTATGCTATTGATCTCAAAAAAAACCAATATTTCTCTTGTCTAACTAGGCTTTGTAACTTTGACTAGCATTTCCCCATTTCCCACACTTCTAGCCTTCGTTAACTGCCATTCTACTCTTGGTTTCTATGAGTTCAATTGTTTTAGATTCCACATATAAGTGAGAACATGCAGGGTCTGTTTTCCTGTGTTTGGCTTATTTTACTTAGCATAATATTCTCCAGTTCTATTCATGTTATTGTGAATGACCGAATTTCTTCTTTTAAGGCATAGTATATTCCATTGTACGCAAACACATTTTCTTTATCCATTCGTTACCTGATGGACACTTAGGTTGATTTCATAATATAGCTATTGTGAATAGTGCTGCAATAAATATGAGAGTGCAAAAATCTTTTCAACATACTGATTTCAAATCTTTCATGTAAATGCCCAGATATGGGGTTGCTGGTTTATATGGCAATCCTGTTTTCAGTTTCTGAGGAACTTCCATACTGTTTTTAAAAATGGTCGTACTAATTTACATTCCCACTAACAGTGACAAGGGTTCCCTTTTCTCCACATTCTTGTCAATAATTGTCTTTTGCCTTTTTGATAATAGCTGTTCTAACAAGTGTAAGGTGATATCTCCTTCTGATTTTAATCCATCTGCCTAATAATTAGTGATGCTGAGCATTTTTTTCATGTATCTGTTAGTCATTCATAGGTCTTCTTTGGAAGTATGTCTACCTGGGTTTCTGGACCGACTTAATTGAATTGTTTTCTTTCTATAGAGTTGAATTCCTCATATAATTTGGATATTAATTCTTTATCAGACATATGGCTTGCAAATATTTTTTCCATTCTATAGCTTGTCACTTTGCATTGATTACACATTTTGTTGTAATCTTATTTGTCTATCTGCATTTGTTGTCTGTGCTTTGGGATCAAATCTAAAAAATCATTGCCCAGACCAATGTCGTGTAGATTTATCTCTGACATTTATTCTCATAGTTTTACAGTTTAAGGTCTTATATTTAAGTCTTTAATTCATTTTGAGTTGATTTTTATGTATGGTATGAGATAAGGGTTCAATTTTATTCTTTTGCATATGAATACCCAGTTTTTCCAACACCATTAACTAAAGAGGCTGTCCTTTTCTCATTGTATATTATTGTCACTCTTGTTGATCAATTGACCATACATGTGGGGGTTCCTGGGCTCTCTAATCTGTTCCATTGGGCTGGTATGTTTATTTGTATGCCAGTACTAGCTGTTTAATTACTATCATTTTGTTGTATAGTTTGGAATCGGGTAGTGTGATGCCTCAGGGTTTGTTCTTTTTGCTCATGATGGCCTTGGCTATTTGGAGTTTTTTGTGTTCTGTATGAATTTTAGGATTCCTTTTTTTCTATATCTATGAGAAATGAATTTGGAATTCTGATAGGGTTTGCACTGAATCTGTAGATCACTTTTGGGAAATATGGAGATTTTAAGAATATTAATTATTCCAGTCCATGAATACAGGCTGTCTTTCCATGTATTTGTGTTTTCTTCCATTTTTTTCCATTAACATTTTATATTTTTCAATGTACAGGTCTTTTGCCTCCTTTGTTACATTTGTTCCTAAATATTTTTTGTAGCTATTGCAAATGGAATTATTCTTTTGATATCCTTTTTGGAAAGTTCATTGTTAGTCTAGAGAATTGCTACTGATTTTTGGATGTTGATTCTGTATCCTGCAATTTCGCTGAATTCATTTATCAATTCTAACAGTTTTTTGGTGGTGTCTTTTGAGTTTTCTATATGTAAATCATGCAATCTGCAAACAAAGATGATTTAGCTTCTTCTTTTCCAGTTTGGATGACTTTTATTTCTTTCTCCTTTGTAATTGCTCAGGATAGAAAATCTAGTGCTATACTGAATAGAAGTGGTTGGAATAGGCATCCTTGTCCTGTTCTAGATCTTAGAGGAAAAGTTTTCAAGTTTTCCCCGTTAAGTATGATGTTAGCTATGGGTTTGTCATATATGGCCTTAATTGTGCTGAGATGCATTCTTTCCATGCCAAATTTCTTGAAAGTTTTTATCATAAAAGAATGTTGAATTTAATTAAATGCTTCTTTTTTCTAGTGAGATGATTATATGATTTTGGTCCTTCATTCTGTTAATGCAATGTATCACATTAACTGATTTGCATATGTCAAATCATCCTTGCATCTCAGGAATAAATCCCACTTGCTCATGGTCAATGATCCTTTAAATGTGTTGCTGAATTTGATTTGCTACCATTTTGTTGAGGATTTTCACGTCTATGAATATGTTTGTGAAGACTGTTGGCCTGTAGTTTTCTTTTCTTGTGATCTTCTTGTCTCTCTATATTTTAAGAGTAATGCTGATCTTATAAAAGGAGTTTGGAAGTATTTCTTCCTTCTCAGTATTTTTTGGCAAAGTTTGTGGCAAATTGGTATTATTTCTTCATTAAATATTTGATAGAACACAGCAGTGAAGGCATCAGGTCCTGGGCTTTTTTTTTTTTTGAGGAGAGATTTTTTATTACTGCTTCAATCTCTTCTCTCATTAATGATCTATTCAGATTTTCTATTTCTTCATGATTCAGTCTTCATAAATATATGTGTCTAAGAATTAATCCATTTCTTTTAGATTATCCAGTGTTTTGGCATACAATTGTCCATAATAGTCTCTTATGATCTTTTGTATTCTTTTGGTACCAGTTGTGATAGCACTTATTTAATTTCTGATTTTAATTTGAGTCCTCTTTTTTTCTCCTGCTTAGTTTAACTACAAGTTTGTTGATTTTGTTTATCTTTTTAAAAGTCAAACTCTGAGTTTTGTTGATCTTTGTATTTTTTTTTGTAATCTCATTTATTTCTGCTCTATTCTTCATTATTTCTTTTCTTCTACTAACATTGGGCTTAGTTTGTTCTGCTTTTTCTATTTCCTTTAAGCATAACATTAAGTTGTTTATTTGCAAGATTTGTTCTTATTTGATATTGACATTTATTGTTACAAATTTTCTTTTTAGACCTGTTTTTGCTATATCTCACATTTTGTTATGTTTTCATTTTTCCTTGTCTCAAGGTATTTTTTAATTTCCCTTTTAATTTCTTCATTGACCCATTGGCCATTCAGGGGCATGTTGTTTACTTTCTATGTATTTGTTAATTTTCTAAAATTCCTCCTGTTATTGATTTCTACTCACATATCATTGTGGTTAGAAAAGGTACTTGCTGTGATTTCAATCTTCCTAATTTTTCTAAGACTTTTATTATGGCTTAACATGTGATCTATCCTGAACAATATTCCATGTGTGCTTAACAGAAAACTTTATTATGTTGCTATTGGATGAAATGTTCCAGATACGTCCGTTGTGTCCTTTTGGTCTAAAGTGTTGTTCAAATTCAGTGTTTCCTTATTAATTTCCTGTATGGATGATCTGTCCACTATTGAAAGTGATACATCGAAGTTCCCTACCATTATTGTATTGAAAGCAATCTATCCCTTCAGATCCTTTAATATTTGCTTTATACATATAGCTCCTCCACTGTTGGGAGCATATATATTTAAAATTGCTATGTCCTCTTGGTGAATTGACCCTTTTACCATTATACAATGTCTTTCTTTGTTTCTTTTTGTAGTTTTTTTTTATTTAGAGTTTATTTTGTCTGATATAAGTATTGCTACCCTTGCTCTTTTTTGGTTTCAGTTTTCACAGACTTGTTTTTCATCCCTTCACTTGTAGTCTGTGTGTCCTTAAAAATGAAGTGAACTTCTTGTAGACAGCATATAGTTGGATCTTGTATTTTTTTGGTCCATTACCTCACTTTGTATCTTTTATTAAAGAATTGAATCCATTTACATTCAAAGTAACTATTGACAGGTAAAGACTTACTAGTACCATTTTGTTAATAACTATTTTTTTTATTTATGTGTAGATGCTTGGTTTTTTTTTTTTTTTCTTCCTCTGTTGCTGTCTTTCTTTCTGGTTTGATGGTTTTCTGCAGTAGCATATTTTGAATATTTTTATTTGTGTTTTGTGCATTTTCTATAGATTTATTTCTCCATGGTTACCCTGATGCTTACAAATAGTATCTTTCACTTACAACAGTCTACTTCAAGCCAATAACAATGTAACTTTAATTGCATACAACAGCTCTATACTTTTCTCCTCACACACCATTTTATGTTTTTTATGGCTGAATGTATATTATTTTGTAATATGTATTCCTTGACAGTTTATTTTAGCTGTAGTTCTTGTTAATAATTTTGTCTTTTAACCCTTGTGCCTGGGATAATATTACTTTACACACCATCATTATAGTCTTTGAGTATTCTGAATGTTGTTCAGTATTATTTAAACCATTGGATTTCATGCCTTCATAAGTTTGATGTTATTAGTTAACAGATTTTTCTTTCAGTTTAAAGAACTCCCTTTAGTAATTTCTGTAACGCAAGCCTAATGGTGATTAATTCCCATAGCATGGTTTGTCTGGGAAAGTTTTTATTTCTTCCTCATTTTTGAAAGACAGGTTTTCTGGGTAAAATAATCTCAGTTGGTAGGCTTTTTCATCTTTCAGCACTTCTACTATATCATCCCACTCTCTCCTGGACTGAAGGGTTTCTGCTGAGAAGTTTGCTGGTAGTTGTATTGGGACTCCTTTTGTTGCTCTCAGAATTTTTTCTTTGATTTTTAATAGTTTGATTCTTATATGTTGTGTTGAATTCTGAATTTGATTGGAGATTTCTGTGGTTCCTATATCCAGACGATAATTTTTTCCCTCATGTTAGGGAACTTATCATCCATTATTTCTTTAAATATGCTTTACGACCCTTGTATTCCTCCTCTCTGTATTTAATTCCTCTTACTCATGGCTTGGGTCTCTTGATGGTGTACCAACATTCCCATAAATTTTCCTTCTTCTTTTTTTTTTTCCTTTTGCTCCTCTGCTTGGATAATTTCAAATGTTCTGTCTTGAAGCTCACTGATTCTTCAGTGTGATTTAGCTGGCTGTTGAAACTTTCTATTGCATTTTTCAGTTCAGTCATTATATTCTTCTCTATGATTTCTTTTTGGGGTTTTAAAATCATTTCTATTTCTTTCTCAAACTTCCTATTTTGTTCATGTACTGTTTTCCAAATTTTATTTTTTGCCCATATATTCTTGGAGTTCATTGAATTATTTGACAGAATTATTCTGAATTATTTTTCTGTCATTTCATAGATATCCCTTTCTTTGGACATCATTGTTGGAGCTTTCTTGGTTTCTTTTTGAGATGCCATGATTCCCTGAGTTTTTGTAATCCTGTGTCCTTGCATTGGTCTTTGTGCATTTGTGGAGGCAGCCACCTTTTCTGGCCTTTACAAGTGTTCTTTGACAGTGATAGACCTTCTCTACTTAGTCTAGCCTATGTTTCTGGATGGGTCAGCTGGTAGTAACCTGGGGCAGGCAGAGCTTGCTTTCAGGTTCTCTAGGTGGTTGGGCTGCTACCTTTGCTTTGAATTTGTGTGGGGGAACTGGCTAGGTTCTGCTATATGGCAAGACCACTGGCTGAGTTCTACAATCAGAATAAACTTCTGGATGGGCACTGCAGTCACCTCCTATTAGGCCAGACCATAGGGCTTGTTTTTTGGCCAGAAGATTATATTATTTGAGTTCAGCCCTGGGAAAGAATTGGAGGAGGGGCATTTAGATTGAGTGGATTGGGATGAATGGACCAACTTCTATGCTTGGTAGAAATACATGGTTGAGAGGGTTGGGTATCTTGGTGGACAGGAGGCAGGACTAGATTGGAGCTCCAACTCCACTGGACAAAGCAGCATATGGAGGCTTGCATCATGAATTTTTGCTCCAGAATGACTGCAGGAATAAATCATGAAACCCAAGAGGACCCACAGACCCTCTGAAGGAAGCAGATTGCCCCTGCAAGGACCGAGGACACACCCCAAATACATGGCTAAGAGACATATAGATGGCTCACATCACAGGACTCTGCAGACAACCCCCAGTACCAGCCGAGAGCCTGGTAGACTTGATGGGTGGCTAGATCCAGAAGATAGATCACAATCACTACAGCTCAGTTTTCAGGAAGTCACATCGATAGGAAAAAGGGGAGAGTACTATATCAAGGAAATACCTCATACAACCAAAGAATCTCAACAACAGCCTTCGGCCCTAGACCTTTCCTCTGACAAAGCCTACCCAAATAAGAAGGAACCAGGAAACCAACTCTGGTGCTGTGACGAAACAAGGTTCTTTAACACTCCCCAAAAGTCACATTAGTTCACCAGTAATGGATCCAAACCAAGAAGAAATCCCTGATTTAACCGAAAAGGAATTCAGGAGGTGAGTTATTAAGCTAATCAGGGAGGCACCAAAGAAAGGCAAAGCGCAACATAAGGAAATCAAAACAATGCTACAAGAAGTGAAGGGAGAAATATTCAATGAGATAGATAGCATAAATAAAAAATAATCAAAACTTCAGGAGACAATAAACACATTTATAGAAATGCAAAATGCTCTGGAAATTCTCAGCAATAGAATTGAACAAGTAAAAGAAATAAATTCAGAGCTTGAAAACAAGGTCTTTTAATTTTAACCCAGTCCAACAAAGATAAAGAAAAAAGAATATGAAAATATGAACAAAGCCTCCAAGAAGTCTGGTGTTATGTTAAATGACCAAACCTAAGTATAATTGGTGTTCCCAAGGAAGAAGATAAATCTAAAATTTGGAAAACATATTTGGAGGAATAATCGAGGACAATTTCCCTGGCCTTGCTAGAGACCTAGACATCCAAATACAAGAAGCACAAAGAACACCTGGGAAATTCATTGTAAAAAGATCATTGCCTACGCACATTATCATCAGGTTATCTAAAGTTAAGACAAAGAAAAGCATCTTAAGAGCTGTGAGACAAAAGCACCAGGCAACCCATAAAGGGAAACCTATCAGACTAACAGCAGATTTCTCAGCAGAAACCCTACAAACTAGAAAGGACTGGGGCCCCATCCTCAGCCCCCTCAAACAAAACAATTATCAACCAAGAATTTTGTATCCAGTGGAACTAAGCTTCATATATGAAGGAAAGATACCGACAAACAAATGCTGAGAGAATCAAGCCACCACTACAAGAACTGCTAAAAGGAGCTCTAAATCATGAAACAAATCCTGCAAATACATCAAAACAGAACCTCTTGAAAGCATAAATCTCACTGGACCTATAAAACAAAAATGCAGTTTAATAAACAAAGCCAAAAACAAAAAAACAAGGTATACAGGCAACAAATAGCACAATGAATAGAATGGTACCTCATCTCTCAATACTAACATTGAATGTAAACAGCCTAAATGCTCCACTTAAAAGATACAGAATTGCAGAATGAGGAAGAATTCACCAACTAACTATCTGTTGCCTTCAAGAGACTCACGTAACACATAAAGACTCACATAAACTTAAGGTAAAGGTGTGGGAAAGGAATTTTTATGCAAATGGACACCAAAAGTGAGCAGGGTGAGCTATTCTTATATCAGACAAAACAAACTTCAAAGCAACAGCAGTTAAAGAAGACAAAGAGGGAGATATATAATGATAAAAGTCCTTGTCCAACAGGAAACTCTCACAACCCTGAACATATATATACACCTAACACTGGAGCTCCCGAAGTTATAGAACAATTACTAATAGACCTAAGAAATGAGGTCTAGACAGCAACACAATAATAGTGGGGGACTTCAATACTCTACTGACACCACTAGACAGGTCATCAAGACAGAAATTCAACAGAGGAACAATGGATTTAAAGTATACTCTGGAATAAACAGACTTAGCATAATATACACAGAACATTCCATCCAACAACCACAGAATATACATTCTATTTAACAGCACATGAAACTTTCTCCAAGGTAGACCATATGACAGGCCATAAAATGAGCCTCAATAAATTTAAGAAAATTGAAATTATATCAAGCACTCTCTCAAACCACAGTGGAATAAAACTGGAAATCAACTCCAAAAGGAAACTTCAAAACCAAGCAAATATGTGGAAATTAAATAACCTACTCCTGAATGATCATAGAGGCAAAAAGGAAATCAAGATGAAAATTTAAAAATTCTTTGAACTGGCCGGGCGCGGTGGCTCAAGCCTGTAATCCCAGCACTTTGGGAGGCCGAGACGGGCGGATCACGAGGTCAGGAGATCAAGACCATCCTGGCTATCACGGTGAAACCCCGTCTCTACTAAAAATACAAAAAACTAGCCGGGCGAGGTGGCGGGCGCCTGTAGTCCCAGCTACTTGGGAGGCTGAGGCAGGAGAATGGCGTGAACCCGGGAGGCGGAGCTTGCAGTGAGCTGAGATCTGGCCACTGCACTCCAGCCTGGGCGACAGAGCAAGACTCCGTCTCAACAAAAAAAAAAAAAAAAAAAAAAAAAAAAATTCTTTGAACTAAACAACAATTGTGGGACAACTTATCAAACACCTCTGGGATACAGTAAAGGCAGTGATAAGAGGAAAGTTCATAGCCCTAAACATCTACATCCAAAAGTCTGAAACAGACAATCTAAGATCACATCTCAAGGAACTAGAGAAACAAGAACAAACCAAACCCAAACCCACCAGAAAAAAAGAAATAACTAAGATCAGAGCAGAACTAAATGAAATCAAAACCAACAAAAAACAATACAAAAGATAAATGAAACAAAAAGCTGGTTCTTTGAAAATATAAATAAAATTGATAGGCCATTAGCAAGATTAACCAAGAAAAGAAGAGAGAACATCCGAATGAGCTCAATAAGAAACAAAACGGGAGATATTACAACTGACACTACAGAAATACAAAAGATCATTCAGGGCTACTATGAACATCTTTATACACATAAACTAGAAAACCTGGAAATTCTTGGGAACATACAACCCTCCTAGCCTAAATCAGGAAGATTTATAATCCCTGAACAGACCAATTACAAGCAATAAGCTTGAAATAGTAATTTAAAAATTACCAACATAAAAAAAAACCCCCAGGATCAGATGGATTCACAGCAGAATTCTACCAGACATTCAAAGAAGAATTGGTACCAATCCTACTGACACTATTCCACAAGATAGCAAAAGAGGGAACCCTCCCTAAATCATTCTATGAAGCCAGTTTCACCCTAAAACCAAAACCAGGAAAAGACACAACCAAAAAAGAAAACTACAGACCAATATTTCCTATGAACATACATGCTAAAGTTATTAACAAAATACTAGCTAACTGCATCCAACAACATATCAAAAAGATAATCCACCATTATCAAGTGGGTTTCATACTCTTAAAATGACCCCCCTAGGTCTCTGGTTCTGCCAGGGTTTTAAAATCCTACCTGAACCCTAAGGCTCGCACAGAGACTTTTGCCTGTGGATGGGTGCAGAATTCTTGTTGTAAGGAGATATAAGTAGGTGACCTCCTATTCTGCCCCATCTTGCTGACATCACTCCTCAGCCATTATTAATTCTACCATTTAACTGAGGCACACAACAAATCATATCGCAAGTGCTTTTGTTATACACTATTGTTTTATAAACAGACCCTTTTCATGATAGCTAGCCAGAATTTAAAAATGGCAATGTGACAGGCACATAGATGAGAAAAAACTTTTATATTATGTTGTTTTGTTTCCGGTATAGACCTCAGCTTTTGATAGTTCTATCATATTTTAATCATCATCAGTTGATTTCCACTAAAGCTTATATTATCCTGTGATTGGAAACATTTAAGCTAAAGAAAAGATGAAAAATTCTCATAAATTATTCATTGAAAAGATAATAACCTATTAAGTACAATTAAGCCTTAGATTAATCTACAGAAGTTTCCAATGTGTCTGATATTTTTAAACCACATCTGTATCTTCATCACATTCCTGGTAAAACTTGATCTAGAAGTGCTCTTTCTTTCTGTCTTTCTTTGTAGTGAATCAATATAAAATAGTGGTTAGGAACATAGGTTTTATGGAAAAACCTCCTCAATAAACTGAGGCCAATAATCCTGGCCTCAGGGTTATTTTAATAGAGTTCTTTAAATATAGTAAATAGTCATTATGTGATAGCTATTATTATTGTTGTTGTTATTACAATGAATGCAAAATAAATATTTTCCTCATATACACATATGAAAATACTGAAGAGTTGCCAGCATGCCCCATAATGTTAGATGCTTCCACTTACTTTATAAACGGTTTAAAGTGTGCTTTGTTTTTGTACTAACGTGCTACTGCTTTTTTTTTTTTCTGTTTTGATATGTTAACCACATTTTTAAAATACTTTTAATTTGCTGGTGATAAGAACAGTAGTAATATTGAAAGCCATTTGAAATGCTATATGCAATCTAGGACGAGAAACAAAGGCAGAAGATTGGCATATTTAATTATTCATATACTTAAAACAATACCATTTAGAGGTCAGCATTGTGAACAAAGAATTACTAATATGCATCATACATTTTAAGTTGTTTTTTTTTTTTTTTTTTTTTGAGACGGAGTCTTGCTCTGTTGCCCAGGCTGGAGTGCAGTGGCCGGATCTCAGCTCACTGCAAGCTCCGCCTCCCGGGTCCACGCCATTCTCCTGCCTCAGCCTCTGCAGTAGCTGGGACTACAGGCGCCCGCCACCTCGCCCGGCTAGTTTTTTTGTATTTTTAGTAGAGACGGGGTTTCACCGTGTTAGCCAGGATGGTCTCGATCTCCTGACCTTGTGATCCGCCCGCCTCGGCCTCCCAAAGTGCTGGGATTACAGGCTTGAGCCACCGCGCCCGGCCACATTTTAAGTTTTGCAACCTGAAATAATATCTAAGCTAAGAATCCCCTGTATTCCTCTCTTCAGTTGAGAAAGAAGTATCCTCACTAGTGAATTCTAAGAAGATCCTAAGGTCTTCATTTCCAATCTTTCCAAGTAGTGGGACACCTTTTTAAACTCGGAGAAGGAAAATTACCTATCAAGTGTCACTGAAATCTTTTTAATATCTTATAATTTATCTGGGCACAGTTGCATGGTAGTTCCAGCTACTTGGGAGGCTGAGGCAGGAGGATTTTTTGAGCCAGAGAGTTGGAAGTCAGTTGAGGCTTGTAGTGAGACCCTGTCTCTGGAAAAAAAAAAAAAAAAAAAAATCTGATAATTTAAGAAATATAAAATAATTTTTAAAACCACTATAAATGTAGCAGTGCTTTTAAAATATTAAAATTGTGGTAACAACAGTATCTACATATATTTAACAAAATAATAGCACACATGAATGAAACATACTAATTCCCTCTGTGGAGAATGTTTGGTGTTAATATGGATCCAGCCCCCAGCCCTAACCATGGGTCACCATACCACACCTCTCCAATAAATTTTGAGTAACTTACTCAATATCACCAGAGCAAAGGAAGGTGCTGATTTCCTTTTGTTTCTTCCTTGTACTGCACAACAGAGAGGCAAGGTGGGGAGAACTTGCACATATACGAGGAGGGCACAGGAATACAGCACAAAATATGTAACTTTAGCTCACAGTCTCTGTCTATAAGGTCCCTAAGAAATGGTGAGGTCATCATCAGCTCCTGGGAGATTTTAAGAACTTCTTGTGCTCACTGCCTAGATTTTCAAGGAATTAAGGTGGAGAAACCTAGAGAGGTGATGAGGAATATCACAGAGGAGTAAACAAGGCTCCAAGGAAGGAATACAATTAGAGATGAAGTCTCTTAAGAGAAAGTGAGAAGGGTGGTGACTAAAGATTCATTCTGAGACTAAATTTGAATAATGATGTTACAAATAAAGTCTGGCTCCACTTGGGAGTAGAGGGGATAAAGAAGGGTAGTTGGCATGTAATCGCCTAATATTGTCTCAGAGATAGGATAAGGCCAAAAGTTTAGAAATGGAGGATTGAGACAAGCAGACTTTGACACGATTACTCCTGATTAGCCACAAAATCCAAATGATGTGCAGGAGAAAGTCACTTCTATCAGAGACATGCCTTCAGATGGCTAGCTTCAGATGGCTAGTTCAGGGTAAACACCTAGGATAAACCCAAGATATTTTCACTTTACCCTATGATAGACATTTTATTCCTTGGTATTACAATAAGAAAAGTTGCAGTAGATAAGAGAAACTACTTCAGTGAAATATTTGTTTTTATATTGCATTACAAATGATGATTCAACAAATAACTCTGAAGTACTTTCAAAGAGCTAAATAGTATTAATACATCTCTCATTCACTCAGTCATTTAATAACATTTCATATCCACCCTCTACCAAGCACTGTGTTAAGGAGAGGATTTGCTATAAAAGAAAGGAACATTATGAAGGGAAGGCATGACTATGAAAGTAAAGAAAAAGATGAAGGGGGCCAGGTGCAGTGGCTCACGCCTGTAATCCCAGCACTTTGGGAGGCCGAGGCCCACGGATCACTTGAGGTCAGGAATTTGACACCAACCTGGCCAACATGGTGAAACCCTGTCTCCACTAAAAATACAATAAATTAGCCAGCCATAGTGACTCATGCCTGTAGTTTCAGCTACTCAGGAGGCTGAGGCAGGAGAATCATTCAAACCTGGGAGACGGAGGTTGCAGTCCAAGACCATGCCACGGCACTCCAGCCTGGGTAACACAGCAAGACTTTGTCTCAAAAACAAAATAAGCAAAAACAAAGAAATAAAATGAAAGGAAGCCTGATTTCAAGCGAAAATTTTTAAATTTTAATTGAGGATTCAGAAATATATTGACAGCTTAGAAAGAAGGATCTAGGATGGGGTTAGGGTAGTAGGGTAGTGAATGACCAATGGAGCAAAGCCCCAAGGGAATGTGGAGTCAAGGAAGAAGTGGAACAAAACATAGACCTTCCCTTTAAATAATTTTATATCTCATAAGGAAGATGACATACATATAAAACTATTTTTAAAACATTGAGAAATTACATTTTAACAGCAAATCTAGAATATATAAAATTCACAGTTGGTATGAGCAAAAAGAATTAAAGTTAGATGACTTCATATTACCTTCTGAGCACAGTATTATTATTAGCTGGAACTCTAAAAGAAAAGAGGACTGCTACTTTATTTCAACCTACTGTGAGTAAGGGAGTCCTCTAGATGACATAAGGAAACTTCTCATTGTTTAGATTGAGGGTCAGACTGAGAATTCTGTATCTCTAACCCTAATCATTCTTCAGGGGAGTGTTAAGTCTTTGTGAAGGTCTGAAATGCAGCCAGAGTTTAAAAAACAAATTGCAGGGTAAGACATTTAGACAAGTAGGGGTTATTTAATCATTTTAAAGTAAAATTTAATTTGCATAATCATAAGGGCAAAGGATGAAATGAGAAGTATTGATGAGGAGACAGCTAGTGATTTCTTTGATAAATTATTTGAGACCTTTAAGGAAGAGGATATGATGCTAGTAAGAAGAAAAACAAATTAGTGTTGATAAGACAGCAACATTGGTGGGAAGAGAAGTTTCTCTTAAAGATTAGAAAAATCAATGTCTGTGTTTAAAGCTTTTAAAGGACAAACTAAGCCTACTGCTTACATCTAATGCACCCCCAACTTCGACTAAAACCTGTGCTGTTCTGTCATTCTAAAAACTTCACAATATTCAAGGACCTCGTCAGACACGAAAAACTTGGAAATAGAAGCCCCAACCTTGAGTGTTACTTAATGCTGGGGAAAGGCTCTATACAAATGGATTTTCTTCTTCTGTAATGTGGAGTTTATTCTTCATACAGTGGGGAATCTTTGAATGTTTAGAGAAGGAAAGGGACATGATCAAAACAATCATATGGGAAGAGTCAATACACCAGTGGTATACAGAATGAAGGAAGGAAAAGGGTGGGAAATTAGAAAATTAAAAATTATTAAAATCCAGTTATAATAAGTCAGGGAATAAAGATACGTGGTGGCGGATGAACCAAAGCAAAAAAAGAAGTGTTCGATCTTGGTACATAGTGAATTTGAAAATCAAGGATGAGGGGGGCATCAGGAAAACTGAGTAGCAGTACTAACAAAGTCTAATTTGTTGGGAAAATATGTTTTGGAACAGTGAGTAGGAAAAGAATATAGATTCAGGTTGAAGTTTATTGAGTGTAAGAATGCTAAGAAGACATCCAGATGGACATATTCACAGATCTCTAGGTTGGGATCCTAGGGATCAACTAGAGATTCTTAGTTGGGAGTCATCTACATCAGTGGTCAGTTTTGTATCCTGGGTGACATTTAATGACGTTTGAGTACATTTTCAGTTGTCATGACTGGGAGGATGATGGTACTGGCATCTAGTAGATAGAGGCCAGAGATACTGTGAAAACATCCTACGATGCACAGAATAACCCCCTGCAACAAAGAATTAAAAGAATTATCTGTCCCAAAGGGTAAGTAGTGCCAAGATTGAAAAACCCTGCTCTACACAAATGTCATAATACATTGGAGATATCTTATCCAATCAGTGCCTACAGTATATTCATGTTTAATTCCTAGGAAATAAAAATAATATCAATGTTTATTCAGTCTTACTGCTTAAGCATTGTTCTCACATTACATGGTATATTATTTAATCTTTAAAATCCTATGAGATAGGCATTATTTTTATCCTCATTTAGCAGATGAGGAAACATCCACTGAAAAGTTAAGATACCTGCTGTATTAGGGTTCACCAGAAAAATGCAACCAATAATAAGTATAGATATGGATACAGATAGAGATATAGAAAACAGATATGGATACAGACATAATCATAAGCATCAATATAGACATAAAGAGATTGATCATGAAGAATTGGCTTATGGACATATGGAGATGGAACAGTCTCACTATCAGCTGTCCACAAACTGAAGATCCATGAAAACTGGTGTTGTAGATCCAGTCAAAATCTGAAGGACTAAGAAGCAGGAGTACAAATGGTGTAAGTCCCAGAGGACCAGAAGAGACTCATGTCCCAGCTAAAACAGGAAGAAAGAACAAATTATCTTTTTCTCACTTTTTTATTCTTTTCAGGCTTTGATGCATTAGATAATGCCCACCTGTCCTGGGGATGACAATCTACTTTACTGAGTCTCTGGATTCAAATGCTGATCTCTTTTGGAAACCCCCTCACAGACACACCCTGTGTTTAACCTGATATCTGAAATAATATTTAACCTGGTATCTGGGCATCCTGTGAACGAGTCGAGTTGACACATTAACCATCACAAGTTCACTCCTTGTCAACTTGCCACTCATATATATCTCCTTAACAGTACTTACTCTCCAAATAAAGACAATAATGTCATAACTCTGCCAAACACGATACAGCTCTGCTCCATACAACCAAAAACATGCTAATGCCATCCTCAGAAAAAGAGGTAAAGTCCTTGAGTGATGTTTACTCTTCTCCTTGATATTCCATAGTTTATATACTATGATGTAAAATTAATAATGCTTAAATATTATACTAATATAAAGTATGATGTAATAACATAAAAATACATACACAAACACGTTACATGATAAGAGAATAAAAGAGGAAAGAAAGCAAAGATACTTGCTATATATACATACTAAGTGTTCATTACAAAATAAGGAGTAAATACTCATGATACCTATAAAATATTCATTTCTATAACTGGTCACATTTTCGTAGTTGGTATTTATAACTACCTACTTCCATCCTTTATTCTATTTGCCTTCAACATATACCTCTGCTGGTCATGTTTCTTTATCTGGTGGGGTAACCCAAACCTTCAGGATGGGTCTGGGCCATTAGTGATCCTGCCCGGAGTGGGTCATTGTAGTATTCTGTTGACGGTAATTGCAGGGCATGGTAATACTAAGAGTTGCCCTAAGTGATTGCCTGTACTCCAGAAGTACTCTTCCTTAATTCCATTGTGGAGTAGTAGTCCAATGTGCCCTTGTCAGTCAGGATCAATCACTCTAGCCAGACTGTAACTCCCTTTTTGCCTGGTGGTTCAGAGGCATGCGGAGCTCATAGTGGCTGAATGGAAGCCTTAACATTCAATTCAATGCAATCGTTGTTGTGCCTCCCAGTGGAAACATTCCTCTCTGTTTTTATGATTTGGTTTAGAGGAACTAAGATCTCTAGGCTGGTAGAGTATAAGGGTGTAGGAACAGGAAACAAAAATTTTCTTGTTATTCACTGGGCATAATAGTGTGTGGTGCCATTCCCATTTCCACCCCTTTATTCCTGTATCTGCGAATCTCGGCTATCAGAGAAATAGCACCATATATTGGATGCTAGTTCAGAGCATACACAGCCTTTTGGAGAATCTTGCTGCAGCCTGGCAAGGTATCGCCACCTAGCTTGAACTGTAACTGAGTCTTCAAAGGCCATTTCATCATTCTGTAGAGGGCAGATACTTCAGGAGGGAGGGGGAACATAGTGAGACCGGTGAAGTCCATGAACATAGGCCCATTGCCATGCTCTTTTTGCTGTGATGTGAGTCCCATAATCATAAACAATGAGGTCCAGTGGTGGGGATCATGTTGATAATATCCCTTCTAAGATAAAGGATAAGTTGTTGCAGCTGGCTTCTCCTACAGCCAAGAAAGAGGCACAATGCCTAGTGGGCCTATGGGATTTTGGAGGCAACATACTCCTCATGTGAAATACTGTGATGGGTAAGGCATTCTACAAGTCCATGTACAGTAGTTCTGACAGAAACTGCACAAGGAAGGCAAATCTGTATTCACAGTATTTATTCCAGTAAGAAGAAACACCACTTTTTCATGATGGAAGCAGTCCAATGTAATCAACCTGCCATCAGATAGCTTACCGGCATGGGGAATGATGCCATCTCAGGAAATGAGTGTCAATCTCTGCTGTTGACATTTTGGGCACTCAGCAGTGGCTGTAGCTGGGTCAGCCTTGATGAATAAAAGTCCCTGTTGCTGAGCTCAGGCAAAACCTCCACCCCTACCACCACAACCACTTTATTCATGAACCCACTGGGCAATGACAGGGGTGACAGGGGAAAGAGGCTAATGAGTATCCACAGAATGGCTCGTCTTATCCACTTGATTATTAGAATTCTCTGATGAGGTCACCCTTCAGAGAGCATTCACATGGGACATGAATATCTCAACATTTTTGCCCATTTAGAGAGACCTATCCACATGCTTCCACCCCAATCGTCTTGTCAGCAATTTTCCAATCACATTCTTTCTAAGCCCCTGATCACCCAGCCAAACCACTGGCTGTAATCCATGGATCACTACATAATTACATAACTGGCCATTTCTCCTTCCAAGCAAAGTGAACAAGCAGGTGCACTGCTTGAAATTCTGCCCACTGGGAGGATTTTCCTTCACCACTGTCCTTTAGGGATGTCCTAGAAAGGAGCTGTAGTGTTAAAGTTGTCCACTTTCAGAAGGTGCCTGTATATCATGCAGAACTATCTGTAAACCAGACCTCATCTTTCTTTCTCTTCCTATCAACTAACCACAGGGAACTATTCTTGAGGCCATGGGTGCAGGTTGGAAGAAAGAGGTCAGTGCAGCAGCAATGGAAACCATGGACACTTAGGCAACTTCTTCATGTAACTTATTGTGCCACGCCATCAAGGCCAGTTCAGGCTTGATTATGCGTATACCAATTTCATTTGATGATGCAGTATTGTGATGCACACCCAGCTTTATGGCTTCATGAGTGAGATGACATCCAATTTGTGATGGGCAACTCAGGGCACATGGTGACATGGTGGCCCACGGTTCAGCATTCGGTCACCACTAAGGCCTAGTAGCAGGTCAAGAGCTATTACTCAAAAGGAGACAGGTTATCTGCATAAGATGGCAGGTCTTTGCTCCAAAATCTTAAGGGCCTGTGGTGAAATTCACCATAAGGACTTGCCAAAGGCTTCAAACATCATCTTGTCTGCCACTGACACTTTAAGCAGCATTAGATCTACTGGATCATGTAACCCATGTGGCAAAGCAGCTTGAACAGCAGCTTGGACCTGTTGCAGAACCTTCTCTTCTTCTGAGTCCCACTCAAAACAAGCAGCTTTTCCAGTCACTCAGCAAACCGACCAAGCTAACACACCCAAATGAGGAGTATGTTGTCTCCAAAATCCCATAGGCCCACTAGGCATTGTGCCTCTTTTTTGGTTGTAGGAGAAGCCAGCTGCAATAACTTATCCTTTATCTTAAAAGGGATATGTCAACATGCTTCACACCACTGGACCTCTAAAAATTTCACTGAGATAGAAGTCCTCTGAAGTTTAGTCAGCTTTACTTTCCACCCTCTGACATGCAAAAGTCTTACAAATAAGTCTATAGTTAGCATAATGTCATCAATGTAATGGACCAGTGTGTTATCATGTGAACTAAATTATGACATAGAGCTGGAGAGTTGATGTACCTCTGATGTAGGACAGTGAAGGTGACCTACTGGTCTTATCAGCTGAAAGCAAACTGCTTCTGGTGGTCTTTGTTTTTGTTTGTTTTGTTTTGGAGATGGAATTTCGCTCTTGTTGCCCAGGCTGGAGTGCAGTGGCACATCTCGGCTCACCGCAACCTCCGCCTCCTGGGTTCAAGTGATTCTCCTGTCTCAGCCCCCAAGCAGCTGGGATTACAGGCATGTGCCACCACGTCCAGCTAATTTTTTATTTTTGGTAGAGATGGAGTTTCTCCATGTTGGTCAGGCTGGTCTTGAACTCCCAACCTCAGGTGATCCCCCCCCACCTCGGCCTCCCAAAGTGCTGGGATTACAGGCATGAGTCACTGCACCCCTGGTGGTCTTTGTTAACAGGTATTGATACAAATAGCATTTGCCAGGTCAATAGCTTCATACCAGGTATCAGGAGATGTGTTAATTTGTGTGAGCAGTGAAACCACATCTAGTATAGCAGCTGCAATTGGAGTTATCACTTGATTAAGCTGATGATAATCCACTCTCATTCTCCAAGATTCATCTATATAGCCAAATAGGCAAATTGAGTGGGGATGTGGTGGGATTCACCCCCAACCCCTGTGTCTTTCAAGTCCTTGATAGTTGTACTAATCTCTGAAATCTCCCCAGTGACATGGCTTTGGTTTATTATTTTCCTAGATAGAGGCAATACTAGTGACTCCCACTTCACCTTTTTCACCATAATAGCCCTCACGTCACAGGTCAGGAAACCAATGTGAGGACTCTGCTAGCTGCTATGTCTATTCCAATTATGCCTTTCAGAATTGAAGGAGTAACCATAGGATGGGTTTGAGAACCCACAGGGCCCACTGTGAGACAGACATGAGCTAAAATTCTATTGATTGCCTGACCTCTATAAGCCCCCTACTCTGACCGGTGGTCCACAGTGACATTTTGAGTCTCTTGAATTCACTGTCAGTTCAGAGCCAGTGTCCAGTAGTTCCCAAAATATCTGATTATATCCTTTCCCCTAGTGCACAGTTACCCTGGTAAAAACCCATAGGTCTCTTTGGATAAAGACTAACAGTATAAATTTTGGATAGTATCCAAGAGTCCTTCCTCAAGGGGACCCAGTCTCTCCTTCATTCAAGGGTTTCTGGATCTGTAAGCTGACTCCAGTCTAGGAATTAATTGAGAGGCCACAACTCTCTGTTTTTATGATTCAGATAAGATTTTCTTCACTTGACCTAGATTTTTTTTTCTTACAAAAAATCAAATAAGAATTTGTAGTCTTCCTATTGATTTCACTTCAAGGAACACATAAAAGCTAGCCTACGTCACGGGTCTGCAGGAATCAGACTGTTCTGATAGCTGCTTTGACCCTGAGGTCCGCTATGGTAACCACACTCACCATGACCTTGGTAGTTTAGCAAGGCAGCTTGGCCCCTGCCACACTGGGGTTTAATTACCCCCTTTGCATTTAGGTTTCCCAATTCGGTGACTGCAGGTCCTACTGTGAGGCTTGGCCTACAGAGAAGAGTGATCACAGAGCTTTTCAAGGATGCTGGGCCTCTCCTCACAAATTTATTTCTCACAGTGTTGTTGAAAATTGTGTCTTCTGATTACTCTCAGTGTGGGTGAGTAGTTATTATATGATGGATCCACTCTCCCTATGCTTTTCATCCTTTCTGCTACATTAAATCAAGGCAGGTCCAGCCTGTCCACCTTTTGGTCCGTGTGTCAGTCAACCCAACACACTGTTAGAACCCTTTCTGATTCCCCAAGCTTCAACATTAAATGAAGAATCTCTGCTTAGTGAGCCCGGAACAACAAAAACAATTTAACTTAATACAACTTTATGTTCTTTTTACCATTATTTCACACCCTTAGTATCCATTCCTACACCTGTTACCCAGATTTCTGTCTGTATGAATTAGAAAACTCAAGTAATTCTTTGGGAGTGTAGCACACATCTTCATGGGTCACACTTTGAACCTCAACTTTAGGGGCCAGCTGGGATTTGAGTTTGGTTATAGGGCTAGAAGCAGAGAGAGATGAGAGATGGGGTAGAGGTAAAGGAGTTTTCAGGAGAATTAAAATTGTCTTGCATAGCCTCAGAGGAGGCTATCTCTATTTGTTCAGACAGTGCAGAACTGATCCTCCCAGAGGGTGGAGATGAAGTAGAGAAGGAGATACCACTGGGGACAAGGAGGCCACTTCCACTAGAAAAGAGGACTCATCAGAATTTAGGAGCTCCATGTCCCAAACTTGATCAGCGACTTCTACACAACCCCCATCCCAACTTACAGAATCTCATCAATGCTTCACTTTAACAGTAGACACTTTGTGAAGCTTGGAGTTCAACTTGCATTGTAATTAAACCAGTGTCAAGCTGAGATTCTGCATTCGGTGTTAAGCAATCTCAGCCCTACAGTACAGGAGATAAGGATCTCCTTCAGGGCACACATAGAAGTTTTAGGTCATTTATGCAGTACTTGAGCCACATAACACCCTTACAGACAAACCTAGAAATAATGTTTAACCAGCTATCTGGGCATCCCATAACCCAGCCATATTGACACACAAAATTAATGATCACACCTGCCAAAAGCCACATAGCTGGCAAATTTGGGGGCCCAGATTTGTAATCAGAAAATCCATTTCCAGAAACACGTTTTACCCACTAAGTTGCAATATCTAGGGATTATAGGCAGGATATCCTCAAGTTCCAAGACAGATAAGACAGAGAGTTAAACAGAGCAGAAACACTTTTACCACTTCATCCTTCTCACCAAAAAAAAATCTACTCCCAAATATTAATAGCAACTTCTTTCTGTGTCACGGAAGATTTCATTATACCATTGAGAGATTTCAGTGCTTCCCCTCCTGGGGGAGGATATCAAATGGCAGAGGTATACCTTGAGCTCCACTAAACTACCAGTCCTCATTCTTAACATTGACAGATGAGTGTGTCCACATATATTTCATCTTATTTATTAATAACTATAATAAAAACCCAAACTCCCAATGATATAATTTTTAATATGTCATTTAGAACTGAATAAAATTTAGTCCTGTAATAACATATATCATATTTTCTTGCTTTACTATATGCTTTTTTGAGTTCTGAAGAAAGATGTGAAATTAAAGCTAATGGAGCTGGTTGTGGGGGTGCACTGGCTTTTCACATGTGAACATCTCTGTATTTCAGTGCATTAAAATATATTTCTTTAAAATTAGATTTAATAGAATTAGTAAACAAACCAAGCACTTAATTCCTCAAGTTTTAGTTTTAAATCATCTACTTTAAATATAAATTATACAAATATTTCTTATTTTATAAAACTAGACATTCAGAGTTTTAGTACCATTTACTCTACAGTTGGTCAAGATCACAAAGGTAAAATCCATTTTTTTCAAGTATGATGGTTTCCAGATTTTTGAAACAGGGGAGTCATTCTTCAAATGATCTATTTAGAAATTAACATATTCATAACAGATTTGAAGGCAAGATGGAAAAGGTGGAAACAAGTTCTGAAGCCAGAATGGGGAGCTGAGGAGGAGAGAGTTTAAGGAAGAACTGGGGAGTGGAGGTCCGGAGATCCACCCATTTAGCCATGCTATTCAGACAACTTCTTAGGCAACTTTTGGAGCACCATAGACCACAATTTAAAAGGGATTATCCAACATAGTTTAGTGTAATTTAGATCATAAAATTATTACCATTTTTAAATCTTGTAAGTATATTAAAGTTATAGCTCTAATTAATATTTTAATTTATTTTATTTTAAAATGTGATATTATATAATATACATATACATATTATTAAATGTTACATCTCATTTTATATATTGAACTTCAATTTTGTAATTTTCAAAAGTGGTGTACAGCATCCTGAGGCACTTACATTTTTGTCTCTGCCTGTGGCTAATATTTATCTCTTTACCTTATCTGTCAAAATGAAAATTTAGATTTTACAGCAAAAAATTAAAGTAAATTATATGTACTGGACTTTAAATATAGTTCTCTGACACAACATTTAAGATGGCCAGCTTTACTCTTTTAAACTGTAGTTTGGAATTATCTTTGAGCATTGATGAATTTCTTTTGATTTTCTCTTATTTTCAGATCAACAAAATGACTGTAATAAATCCTGATCCTGCCTTTGGTCTGGATATTTAGTAGCTCTGTATTTGTTTTCTTTGATAGCAACATGCATTAATATTTATAACCATTTTCCTTTGCAGCATCTCCCAGATGGCTCTGCGCCCAGTGCACATGTTGAATTTTATCTTTTACCATATCCCAGTGAAGTTCGTAGGAGGAAAACAAAATCTGTTCCAAAATGTACAGACCCCACTTACAATGAAATTGTAAGTATGAGTCATCTTTTGTCCAGTCATTTTGTATTTTTCTTACCATTTTTCAGCTTAACAACCAAATATGGAAAATTTGCAGTAATTGACAGCATTATTTCATGAAGGAAAGATATTTTCCGAAATAGTAGCAGTATGCTTATCACTCTCCTAGATGCTATGGGCACTGGAAAATACAGATTCTGCTTTCAAAGCTCTTATAAACCAATTTGCAAGTTGTGGCTAACCTCCAGCAAGAGCCCAAGACTTGTTTTGCATACTAACATTATTCCTGACTTCATCTTATTTTCTCTAACCTTATTCTCCTTTACCTGATTTTCCTTACCTAATAATTTTATCATGTATTACCTTGGGTATAACAGTAAATCTCATAAAATCCCTTTTGAAAAACTAAAAAATAAATACAAAATACAAATGGAAGTTAATGTATATTATAAATAGCTCTCTAATTTATTTGTAATGTGCAATTTGAACATTTAATTCTCTAACTTCTTTCTAAGGCAAGCTCCCACATTTATTCTCTTGATTCCATCCTTTCCCATCTCCTCTGCACCTTGCTCAGCTCCTTATTTGTGTTCCTTTTCTTATGGCTGTCTCATCCACAGGATCCTCCACTCAGAAATATTAAAAAACAAAAACAAAAAACTCCCCAACTCAGGCTTGCTAAGTAAATTTTCTTTCCCTCCCTATCACCTCCAAACTTTTCCAGAATTAACCCACATGACCTGCTTTCCTTTCATCTCTCCCTTTCATCCTTGAATGCTTTGCAATGTGGATTCTGACCTTTATTGATAGGAGTCTATTGATGCCCCTTGAATAAAGTACTAACTGCCAAATCCAAAGAGCCCTCAGGCTCTCGTGCCTGGATCAGTTATACAGCAGCACTACTGTCCACACCCCCATTCCTGAAATCTCCCTTTCACTTTTTGAGTTGTACCTTTTCTTAATTCTCTTCCGTTTTCGCTACCTACTTTCTCATTTTCGTTCATTGTTATTCTTTCTCTTAAAATATTATTGTTTGCTGAAGTTACATGATCCACCTTCATCTCCTCTTCCTGTATATACTCCCACACGTATCTTGAGGATCCACAAAGTTTTATCTATCACCTATGGGTAAGTTGCATCTGAATTGACTCCTAAAACCCTGGTTTCTGTCTCAAGCTTTTTTTTTTTTTTGAGATGGAGCGCCTCACTCTGTGTCAAGCAGGCTGGAGTGTAGTGGCACAATCTCAGCTCACCACAACCTCCACTTCCCAGGTTCAAGCAATTCTCCTGTTTCAGCCACCCAAGTAGCTGGGATTACAAGCTCCCACCACCACATCCGGCTAATTTTTGTATTTTTAGCAGAGATGGGGTTTTGCCATGTTGGTCAGGCTGGTCTCAAACTCCTGACCTCAGGTGATCCGCCCGCCTCAGCCTCCCAAAATGCTGGGATTACAGGCGTGAGCCACCACGCCCAGCCTCTCTCGCACTTTTACCTGATTACTGGAGAGTTCCATCTGAATGTCTCATAGGCACTTTTAGATCAGGTTTTCCTGCATTCATTCTTTCTTTTATAGATGGTACCTTTGCTGTCAAAACTAAGAAACTCTTTGCCTAGCACTGAGTCTCAAAGATTTTCTCTTACATTTTTTTCTAAAAGTTGTACAGTTTTACATTTTACATTTAAGTACATTATCCATTTTGAGTTACATTTTTAATAGAATGTGATGTTTAAGTCAAGGCTCTTTATTTCCCCACTGTGGATACCAATTATTCCAGCACTATTTGTTGAAAAGGCAATTTTTCCTCCACTGAATTTCTTTTGTACCTTTGTCAAAAATTAGTGGGGAATATTTGTGTTCTTATACTCTTTTTGTTGCCCCATACTTAGCCATATTTTCAGATCACACCCGACAGCTTGTCATTCCCTGAATGGACTTTAGGATTTTGTGATAGAACTCATGCCACCATTCACCTCTCTCTGCTCTTCTCTGCCTGCTTTGAGACTGATCTCAGATGTGAACTCTGTGAACACTGTCACCTCGTGGACTCACACCACATTTATAATCCTTTCTTCAGTCCTACACAGTTTTTCTTCTAGTATATCATAAACTTCTCCAGGGTGGGGTAAATGTCTTATCCTTTTTAATATTTTTAAATTAAAAATATTTTTAGTTACCTCTAAAAAGATGTGTAATAAATATTCGGGGCAGTTTTATATGTGACACTTTGTGTGTGTGTATGTGTGTGTGTGTGTGTGTGTGTAAAATGCGAATACATGTATATACTGCATATAGAGAGAGAAAGAGATTCTCTAAACTAGTAAGGAAAATTATTTTGACACTATTATTTGTCATGATGTCAACAGTGAGAAGTGTACATCTCCCAACAATATATCACTGTTTCTTTTCATACTTTTTGAGTACAAGTCTCCATGCCTCACTATCAAGAAACTTCTCAGACCCTGTGCGAGGCGTGAGCATTTGCAGTATAAGAAAACATGTCATAACAAGAAACCACTAACAATTCAGAATAATTTAAATAAACTTGTGTTATGTTTCAAGCTTTAGGTATTATAAGAAAACAGCAGTAAATATATATTCGTGGAAGATTATTTTATAATTCTTGGTGTGCACATAACTTTTCTGAGGGCTTGCAATAATCTAGGTCCTCACACATCCATACCCCACTGATTAAAAATCACTACAAATCTTTCTCAATTGATCTATACTTGTCGCATGAATAGACACTTTATACTTTGGACACATTTTAAATTGCTTCAAAAACCACAGCCCATGCATAGCCAATTCCAATCAGAACATAGTCCAATCAAGCAGAAATTTGAAGTAGTGTGTGTATAAGTGACGATTTGAGTAGTGTAGGCATTAGGACAGTAAGAGGTTTCTACATCATATAAACAATTCTAGCAACGAAGCTGGTTGAATTCCAAGAGCCAAAAGGAAAAAAAGGCCACAATGGCTAATTTAATTTTTTTCACTCTGTGTCTGTATCAACACAACAAGAATATTTATAGGAAATGCAAAGAAGCACACTAGATTTTAACTCTGATTTTACTTTCTCTTGCCCTCAGTAGTGATGTAGGACCCCATCTTTGTGTCAAACTCCTCAGTCTCTTGTGTGCAACCTCAAGAACACCTTACTAGATGTCTTTACCAATAAGCCCAGTGCTTACTAGAGAGCCCAGTGAGTTATCACAGGGCATCTACCTTGTTTTAAAATTTCCTCCGCTTCAACCACCTCGCCGAGTACTGCTGCATCAACCACTCACCACAGCTGGGATTTCTCAAACTGTAAAAGCCGTGTGCTGTTCTGTGAAGTGGGAGAGGATGACCTCACTCTCCTCTTTATATAAATCTCTTAGAGGAGTACAAAGAAGATATTACATTGCATACCAATGTCTTACAAAGCCTTTTGTGAAAATAGTTCTTTTTATTTTTATTCCTATCCTCCTTTCTCTTTAATATCCAGAGATGAGAAAGGCTGGGTCGGGGACACAGACAAGTGACAGAGTCTCCACCCTTCACATACTGAGGCTTTGATGTAGGGCCAAGCTTGTCTATTTGACCCTTTGCAGAGTGAGCCCCATTAGGCTTCATCAGCAGTCTCCCTGAAAACCCCTGTCATTTACAAATCCCAGTGATAGGCACGGCTGGTCTCAAGATGGGGCTGGGGCTGGGGGTGTGAGTGCTCAGGGAACTGCCATACAGCTTGAAGAAGCAGAGCTGAGATTCCGGGCTCCAAAGCCTCTTTCCACGCCATTACTTTTGCCATCTTGTTAAAAACCATCATTTTTCTCACAATTCATTAGAAATACAGAATTTCTACCCTATGACAAAATTACATGCTTATAGTCAATATATTTTGTATATTGTAATCTTTTCTTATATATTATTCTGTTGTAAGGGATAAAGGGAAAATTAGAAAGAACAGAACAGGAACATTCTATGCATTTTACATGCCTTAAAATATCCTGCAGAGTATACAGTGATTACTTAGCACAATGCCAAGTATATGGCACACTCAGTAAGCTATAGTTATTGTTATCTGTGTTATAATCTTATTGCAACTTCAACGTGATGAAAATTGTATTTGTAAGTGAAGACAATGTGACCCAGAAGTCACACAACTATATATCAAGCCCAGAACTGCCTGATTCCAAAGCTCATGGTTACCGCACTACACTATGCTGTGTTATTCCTACCTGTCTCCACCCACGGAGTACTCCTGTTCTCACTTTTGAACTCTTTCTTTCATTATCCTGCCTCCTCTACCACTTCCCACAAGCACTAGAGACACTCCAGTTCCTATCTTCTTGTTCTCATTTCAATCATGAAAATACACGTTAGAATTATTTACTAGACCCTTGTGTCAACTAATGTTCAGTACATTCTTGGAATGTTCTGTATATGTTAATAGATATGAATTACCTTAAGTGTTTTCTATTAGACATAATAATTCCAAACCCACACATTTAGTTATTTGTCAGAAGGTAGTAAAGACTTAGCTCATGCCTACAGGCAAAAATTATTAGAAAGAGAAATTTAAAAAGCTATTTATTTTTGGTTCTGAGTATGTACCAGAACCATTTTTTTTGTTCTGAATATGCAGAATATATATTAAATCCTTTGACGAAAGGTCTCAAGGAATATAACTGTCTCTGTACTTCGCTAACATTAGCCACTAATTATTCTTTGCTCAGTTAAAAAGAGTACTTACTATTTAACAACATTATGGATGCACCAAAGCAATTAGAATAAATATTTATCATCTATAATGCACAATGATTACATGTTTATAAAACTTCAGTCACTTTTAAGAAAGTAACATTTCTTAATAAAACCGAGGGAAAAAAATAATAAAAAACTTTGGAATTTAAAATAAATAAAGTAATAAAAAGCTTTGGAATTTAAAATAAAGTAATAAAAAAACTTTGGAATTTATAATAAATAAAGTAATAAAAAACTTTGGAAGTTCAAATGTTTGTATTTTAACGAGGAAAGCAATTAATTCCTAAAGTCACTTCTTGAAGCTTTTAGCTTGCTAAATACCTGGGAGACTCAGTTCTGTCTGGAAGGGTCTTCTCCAGTCAATTGATGCAAAATATTAAGAAACAACTGTTCCTTTTTGTGTATTTGATGGATCTTTTTCAGCTATAATTTATTGGTGTCTAATATGTTCCAGGCTTTGTAGCAAGCCTTATATTCATTATCTCATTTCTTCCTCCCTATAATGCTAAAAGGTAAGGATTATCATCATTATGCAAATGAGAAAACACACAGTTGACAACAGGTTCATGAAAATATAAATTATTGATATGTTTTTTAAAAACTTACAGTTTATGACTTATTCATACAATTCACAGAGTCCTTAGCCAGATTTCCCCATTTTTCTGCATCATGTACAGTCACACTTTGAGGGTTCATTTCTCTGTCTTCTCTGTAAAATAAGAGAGGAGTTCATCAGCTGAACATGATGCAGGAAGAAAAATGGAGAATAGTTCAGACAGTTCAAAATAGCCACTTAGAGAAAAGGAAAAGGAGTTTACTCTGAAGTCCTGGAAAGATTTCCAGGCAGCATTGGGTGTCTAGTTGTTAAAAAACATGAATTACAGTGGTAGGATTCTGAGATTTTTTTTAAGGCAACTCTGAAAATCCTTTATTATCCCAGGAAAACTCAATAGGTGAAATGGAATAATGTGAATGAGCAACACTAGAAAACTAAACCATAATCTCCTGTGTGGAATGAGAGTAGAGGATCAGGGTAGACCGCATTCGCGTATCAGATTGTATCTCATGCCCTTCGATTGAAATTATTTACTTGTTAAGTGAATCATTATTCAGAGCCACTAGCAGATTGATCTGGAACTGAATTTCACTGATAATGTAATGAAAGGTAGGCCTATGCTGTGCAAAGTACTGGAAACTGAATCCATGCCCACAGGGGAGGCCGCCCAGTGAACTCAGAGGGCTGCCCTCTGAAGTCGTCTCCTCTGCTTCTTTTTGACATATATTGAGAAAGTTTCTATCTTGTGACTTGCCTGTAAAAAGCAAGCAAGTTTGTAGCAGTATATGAAATTCCTTTTCTAAATGTGTTCTAAGACATTTCCCTGGTAACCATGCCAGCTTTCCACTCAGCTCTCTCCTCCTTTCATGATAAATAACTAATTTCTTTGCAGTAATATACCTTTACGTTGCTTTACCACTGCGGATTGCCGGTGGACCTGTAACTTACTTCCTGGACGTTATGAAAGGACAGCTGAACAGATCCCTTTTGGAAAAAAAAAAAGTCACAAAAAAAGAACAAGACTTGAAACTGTATATAAAGCATAATTACAAGTCAGATTCTGAATCAGTGATTATATATAGAAAACAAAAAGAACATCAAAATCTTAACTGTAATTATCTCCCAATGGTGAAAATTCCAATTATTTTCTTCCTTTTTGGTATTTTTTTGTGTTGGTTTCATACAGATTTTATTTAATGAACGTGTATTTTCATAATTTAAAAATCAGCAATTTTGAATAAATAAAAGTAACCATAGTATTACTTCTGCACATGTACAAGAAAATATCATTGTGCCACATTTAAGTAGCAAAGGGAAATCATAGAAATTGGTCTGTTTTATGGTCACAAAGACGGGAAGCATAAAGACTGGGGATTCCAAAAGAGGGAAGAAGGAAGAAGGAGACCAGCGGTGGAAAAACTACCTATTGGGGGCTATGTTCACTACTTGGGTAACATGATCATTAGAAGCCCAAGCCACAGCATCACACAATATACCCCTGGTACAAACCTGCATGTCTATTCCCCTGAATCTAAAATTGAACACAAAAATTGGTCTATTTTTCCTTAGTAACCTTCAACACAGAAGAATGATGTTCTTTTTTTATTTTTATGAATACATAATAGCTGTACATATTTATGGGATATAAAAGGTGAATAATATTTAAATTTCTTCCTAGAGAGTAATTTACCATCTTTCTAAATATAGAGTGGGCAATTCTTAGTAGAATCAGTAAATTCTAAGATTCTTACAAAAATAGCCTGTCATTAAACTCTGTTATGTTAGCAGAACCTTTAGCTTTTCAGAATAAACGTTAGAAATAAAAGAGTCTGACATTAACCTATCTATGCCAGGGTACAAGATATTAGCAGCTAATTTTTTTTTTATTAAAAGCAACACTCAAAAAAGAGATGTATTTAAGCATTTCTGAATTATATTTTCATTATTTTCTCCCTTTTTAGGTAGTATATGATGAAGTCACAGAGCTCCAAGGACATGTCTTAATGCTTATTGTGAAGAGTAAAACTGTATTTGTGGGAGCAATTAACATCCGACTCTGTAGTGTCCCACTCAATGAAGAAAAATGGTACCCATTAGGAAACAGTATAATTTGACCATTGCTATGAACATATGCATAATTCATTAACTACTTGTATTTTTTTTCACTTCTGGGCCTCTGAATCTCATAAGTAAGGCATCTTTGTTGTCAAAGATAGCACAGGGTATTAAGGACACCAAAAAAATCAGAATTAGTATTTTGTGTTGTTTATTTTCTACCTGTGCTTTCACTGTTTTTTTCATAATCTTTTCTCCTTCAGTGGAGTACTGATTGCATGAAATTTGATGTGTAAAATAATAAAAGACCTTCATTAAATGATTTTAATATATTTTAAATTAAACATAGGTTTACATTTGTTTTAATTGTGTGTCTCCAGTTAAAAGCAGTATTTCTAATGTATTTTATAAGAAACACAATCATATAAATAAACCTCATCAATTAATTCAAGATCTAGGTATACCTGTAATCGATTTTTAAAATTTAAATTAAATATACCTATATACCTACTCATAATCTTACTTATTGAGGGAATTGGTACATTTCAGCAGAATGCTGTATTATTTTCTATCAGAAAACCAAAACATAAATCCTGAAATCCTTAAATTCAATTGTTGGCAAAAACTTCTTTGTAGTTTTTCACCCTCTTCACCACCAATCAATTCATTGTCACTGGATTTCTCCCACCCAGAGGCATGATTTAAACTTGGTTATGCCTGGACTCCAAGATCTGAAACTCTGAAACTCTCCCTTCTGATCAAATTTCTTATCTATGCACATTATTTTCCTTACTTCTCAGCCTACTTTCAGAGTCACCATTACCATGGCAAACTATCCCACAGATTTCCACCTGCACAGTGGGTAAAATTTAATGCACGATGCCACATTCTTTTTTTTTTTTTTTTTTTTAATTATACTTTAAGTTCTAGGGTACATGTGCATAACGTGCAGGTTTGTTACATACCTATACATGTGCCATGTTGGTGTGCTGCACCCATCAACTCGTCAGCACCCATCAATTCATCATTTATATCAGGTATAACTCCCCAATGCAATCCCTCCCCCCTCCCCCCTCCCCATGATAGGCCCCACTGTGTGATGTTCCCCTTCCCGAGTCCAAGTGAGCTCATTGTTCAGTTCCCACCTATGAGTGAGATCATGCGGTGTTTGGTTTTCTCTTCTTGTGATAGTTTGCTAAGAATGATGGTTTCCAGCTGCATCCATGTCCCTACAAAGGACGCAAACTCATCCTTTTTTATGGCTGCATAGTATTCCATGGTGTATATGTGCCACATTTTCTTAATCCAGTCTGTCACTGATGGACATTTGGGTTGATTCCAAGTCTTTGCTATTGTGAATAGTGCCGCAATAAACATACGTGTGCATGTGTCTTTGTAGTAGCATAATTTATAATCCTTTGGGTATATACCCAGTAGTGGGATGGCTGGGTCATATGGTACATCTAGTTCTAGATCCTTGAGGAATCGCCATACTGTTTTCCATAATGGTTGAACTAGTTTACAATCCCACCAACAGTGTAAAAGTGTTCCTATTTCTCCACATCCTCTCCAACACCTGTTGTTTCCTGATTTTTTAATGATTGCCATTCTAACTGGTGTGAGATGGTATCTCATTGTGGTTTTGATTTGCATTTCTCTGATGGCCAGTGATGATGAGCATTTTTTCATGTGTCTGTTGGCTGTATGAATGTCTTCTTTTGAGAAATGTCTGTTCATATCCTTTCCCCACTTTTGGATGGGGTTGTTTGTTTTTTTCTTGTATATTTGTTTGAGTTCTTTGTAGATTCTGGAAATTAGCCCTTTGTCAGATGAGTAGATTGCAAAAATTTTCTCCCATTCTGTAGGTTGCCTGTTCACTCTGATGGTAGTTTCTTTTGCTGTGCAGAAGCTCTTTAGTTTAATTAGATCCCATTTGTCAATTTTGGCTTTTGTTGCCATTGTTTTTGGTGTTTTAGACATGAAGTCCTTGCCCATGCCTATGTCCTGAATGGTACTACCTAGATTTTCTTCTAGGGTTTTTATGGTATTAGGTCTAACATTTAAGTCTCTAATCCATCTTGAATTAATCTTCGTATAAGGAGTAAGGAAAGGATCCAGTTTCAGCTTTCTACTTATGGCTAGCCAATTTTCCCAGCACCATTTATTAAATAGGGAATCCTTTCCCCATTTCTTGTTTTTGTCAGGTTTGTCAAAGATCAGATGGTTGTAGATGTGTGGCATTATTTCTGAAGGCTCCGTTCTGTTCCATTGGTCTATATCTCTGTTTTGGTACCAGTACCATGCTGTTTTGGTTACTGTAGCCTTGTAGTATAGTTTGAAGTCAGGTAGCGTGATGCCTCCGGCTTTGTCCTTTTGACTTAGGATTGTCTTGGCAATGCGGGCTCTTTCTTGGTTCCATATGAACTTTAAAGCAGTTTTTTCCAATTCGGTGAAGAAACTCATTGGTAGCTTGATGGGGATGGCATTGAATCTATAAATAACCTTGGGCAGTATAGCCATTTTCACGATATTGATTCTTCCCATCCATGAGCATGGTATGTTCTTCCATTTGTTTGTGTCCTTTTTGATTTCACTGAGCAGTGGTTTGTAGTTCTCCTTGAAGAGGTCTTTTACATCCCTTGTAAGTTGGATTCCTAGGTATTTTATTCTCTTTGAAGCAATTGTGAATGGAAGTTCATTCCTGATTTGGCTCTCTGCTTGTCTGTTACTGGTGTATAAGAATGCTTGTGATTTTTGCACATTAATTTTGTATCCTGAGACTTTGCTGAAGTTGCTTATCAGCTTAAGAAGATTTTGGGCTGAGACGATGGGGTTTTCTAAATATACAATCATGTCATCTGCAAACAGGGACAATTTGACTTCTTCTTTTCCTAACTGAATACCCTTGATTTCTTTCTCTTGCCTGATTGCCCTAGCCAGAACTTCCAACACTATGTTGAATAGGAGTGGTGAGAGAGGGCATCCCTGTCTTGTGCCAGTTTTCAAAGGGAATTTTTCCAGTTTTTGCCCATTCAGTATGATATTAGCTGTGGGTTTGTCATAAATAGCTCTTATTATTTTGAGGTACGTTCCATCAATACCGAATTTGTTGAGCGTTTTTAGCATGAAGGGCTGTTGAATTTTGTCAAAAGCCTTTTCTGCATCTATTGAGATAATCATGTGGTTCTTGTCTTTGGTTCTGTTGATATGCTGGATTACGTTGATTGATTTGCGAATGTTGAACCAGCCTTGCATCCCAGGGATGAAGCCCACTTGATCATGGTGGATAAGCTTTTTGATGTGCTGCTGAATCCGGTTTGCCAGTATTTTATTGAGGATTTTTGCATCGATGTTCATCAGGGAGATTGGTCTAAAATTCTCTTTTTTTGTTGTGTCTCTGCCAGGCTTTGGTATCAGGATGATGCTGGCCTCATAAAATGAGTTAGGGAGGATTCCCTCTTTTTCTATTGATTGGAATAGTTTCAGAAGGAATGGTACCAGCTCCTCCTTGTACCTCTGGTAGAATTCAGCTGTGAATCCATCTGGTCCTGGGCTTTTTTTGGTGGGTAGGCTATTAATTGTTGCCTCAATTTCAGAGCCTGCTATTGGTCTGTTCAGGGATTCAACTTCTTCCTGGTTTAGTCTTGGGAGAGTGTAAGTGTCCAGGAAATTATCCATTTCTTCTAGATTTTCTAGTTAATTTGTGTAGAGGTGTTTATAGTATTCTCTGATGGTAGTCTGTATTTCTGTGGGGTTGGTGGTGATATCCCCTTTATCATTTTTTATTGCGTCTATTTGATTCTTCTCTCTTTTCTTCTTTATTAGCCTTGCTAGCGGTCTGTCAATTTTGTTGATCTTTTCAAAAAACCAACTCCTGGATTCATTGATTTTTTGGAGGGTTTTTTGTGTCTCTATCTCCTTCAGTTCTGCTCTGATCTTAGTTATTTCTTGCCTTCTGCTAGCTTTTGAATGTGTTTGCTCTTGCCTCTCTAGTTCGTTTAATTGTGATGTCAGAGTGTCAATTTTAGATCTTTCCTGCTTTCTCTTGTGGGCACTTAGTGCTATAAATTTCCCTCTACACACTGCTTTAAATGTGTCCCAGAGATTCTGGTATGTTGTATCTTTGTTCTCATTGGTTTCAAAGAACATCTTTATTTCTGCTTTCATTTCGTTATGTACCCAGTAGTCATTCAGGAGCAGGTTGTTCAGTTTCCATGTAGTTGAGCGGTTTTGATTGAGTTTCTTAGTCCTGAGTTCTAGTTTGATTGCACTGTGGTCAGAGAGACAGTTTGTTATAATTTCTGTTCTTGTACATTTGCTGAGGAGTGCTTTACTTCCAATTATGTGGTCAATTTTGGAATAAGTGTGATGTGGTGCTGAGAAGAATGTATATTCTGTTGACTTGGGGTGGAGAGTTCTATAGATGTCTATTAGGTCCACTTGGTGCAGAGATGAGTTCAATTCCTGGATATCCTTGTTAACTTTCTGTCTCGTTGATCTGTCTAATGTTGACAGTGGAGTGTTGAAGTCTCCCATTATTATTGTATGGGAGTCTAAGTCTCTTTGTAAGTCTCTAAGGACTTGCTTTATGAATCTGGGTGCTCCTGTATTGGGTGCATATATATTTAGGATAGTTAGCTCTTCCTGTTGAATTGATCCCTTTACCATTATGTAATGGCCTTCTTTGTCTCTTTTGATCTTTGATGGTTTAAAGTCTGTTTTATCAGAGACTAGGATTGCAACCCCTGCTTTTTTTTGTTCTCCATTTGCTTGGTAGATCTTCCTCCATCCCTTTATTTTGAGCCTATGTATGTCTCTGCATGTGAGATGGGTCTCCTGAAGACAGCAGACTGATGGGTCTTGACTCTTTATCCAGTTTGCCAGTCTGTGTCTTTTAATTGGAGCATTTAGTCCATTTACATTTAAGGTTAATATTGTTATGTGTGAACTTGATCCTGCCATTATGATATTAACTGGTTATTTTGCTCATTAGTTGATGCAGTTTCTTCCTAGCCTCGATGGTCTTTACATTTTGGCATGCTTTTGCAATGGCTGGTACCGGTTGTTCCTTTCCATGTTTAGGGCTTCCTTCAGGGTCTCTTGTAAGGCAGGCCTGGTGGTGACAAAATCTCTAAGCATTTGCTTATCTGTAAAGAATTTTATTTCTCCTTCACTTATGAAACTTAGTTTGGCTGGATATGAAATTCTGGGTTTAAAATTCTTTTCTTTAAGAACGTTGAATATTGGCCCCCACTCTCTTCTGGCTTGTAGAGTTTCTGCCGAGAGATCTGCTGTCAGTCTGATGGACTTCCCTTTGTGGGTAACCCGACCTTTCTCTCTGGCTGCCCTTAAGATTTTTTCCTTCATTTCAACCTTGGTGAATCTGGCAATTATGTGTCTTGGAGTTGCTCTTCTGGAGGAGTATCTTTGTGGCGTTCTCTGTATTTCCTGAATTTGAATGTTGGCCTGCCCTGCTAGGTTGGGGAAGTTCTCCTGGATGATATCCTGTAGAGTGTTTTCCAATTTGGTTCCATTTTCCCCCTCACTTTCAGGCACCCCAATCAGACGTAGATTTGGTCTTTTTACATAATCCCATACTTCTTCCAGGCTTTGTTCATTTCTTTTTCTTCTTTTTTCTTTTGGTTTCTCTTCTCGCTTCATTTCATTCATTTGATCCTCCATCACTGATACTCTTTCTTCCAGTTGATCGAGTCGGTTACTGAAGCTTGTGCATTTGTCACGTATTTCTCGTGTCATGGTTTTCATCTCTGTCATTTCGTTTATGACCTTCTCTGCATTAATTAGTCTAGCTGTCAATTCTTCCACTCTTTTTTCAAGATTTTTAGTTTCTTTGCGCTGGGTACGTAATTCCTCCTTTAGCTCTGAGAGGTTTGATGGACTGAAGCCTTCTTCTCTCATCTCGTGAAAATCATTCTCTGACCAGCTTTGATCCATTGCTGGCGATGGGCTGTGCTCCTTTGCAGGAGGAGATGCGCTCTTATTTTTTGAATTTCCAGCTTTTCTTCCCTGCTTTTTCCCCATCTTTGTGGTTTTATCTGTCTCTGGTCTTTGATGATGGTGACGTACTGATGGGGTTTTGGTATAGGTGTCCTTCCTGTTTGATAGTTTTCCTTCTGACAGTCAGGACCCTCAGCTATAGGTCTGTTGGAGATTGCTTGAGGTCCACTCCAGACCCTGTTTGCCTGGGTATCAGCAGCAGAGGTCGCAGAAGACAGAATATTGCTGAACAGCGAGTGCACCTGTCTGATTCTTGCTTTGGAAGCTTCCTCTCAGGGGTGTACTCCACCCTGTGAGGTGTGGGGTGTCAGACTGCCCCTAGTGGGGGATGTCTCCCAGTTAGGCTACTCAGGGGTCAGGGACCCACTTGAGCAGGCAGACTGCCCCTTCTCAGATCTCAACCTCCGTGTTGGGAGATCCACTGCTCTCTTCAAAGCTGTCAGACAGAGTCGTTCGCGTCTGGACAGGCCTCTGCTGCTTTAGCTGAGCCCTGTCCCCAGAGGCGGAGTCTACAGAGACAGGCAGGTTTCCTTGAGCTGCTGTGAGCTCCACCCAGTTCGAGCTTCCCAGCGGCTTTATTTACCTACTTAATCCTCAGCGATGGCAGGCACCCCTCCCCCAGCCTCGCTGCTGCCTTGCGGTTAGATTGCCGCAGACTGCTATGTTAGCAAGGAGGGAGGCTCCCTGGGCGTGGGACCCTCCCGGCCAGGTGTGGGATATAATCTCCGGTGTGCGGGTGTTACAGCGCAGTATTGGGGTGGGAGTTACCCGATTTTCCAGGTGTTGTGTGTCTCAGTTCCCCTGGCTAGGAAAAGGGACTCCCTTCCCCCTTGCGCGCTTCCCAGGTGAGGCAATGCCTCACCCTGCTTCAGCTCTCGCTGGTCGGGCTGTAGCAGCTGACCAGCACCGATTGTCCAGCACTCCCAAGTGAGATGACCCCAGTACCTCAGTTGAAAATGCAGAAATCACCGGTCTTCTGTGTCGCGCGTGCTGGGAGATGGAGACTGAAGCTGTTCCTATTTGGCCATCTTGCTCTGCCCCCAGCGCCACATTCTTTAAAACAATCAAAAAAAGTTTTTAATCTTGCTATTCAAATTACTGAAAAAATTTAAATCCCTGCTTATTCAATGTTTTCCTGTGTATGAGTGAAATAAAAAACTAAGCTTTTTCCCATCACCTCCAATATATCATATGAGCATGTAAATGTATTCATTGAAAATTATTTGAGTGTGTGATATGAGCTAATATGGGCTCATTTGAAATGCATTATCACGCAAGTCAAGTGAGCCCTTAATTGTGTATGTTCTTAGTCCATTACTCTCCCTTTCTGCTGAACGATTATACACCCTTCTCTCTGCTGAAACCTCAGCATCCCCTCCCTTAGTCCTCACTCTCAGCTGATGGCATTGTTTCCTACATCACTTAAAAATTAGAATCGGTCAAAAGAAACTGTCACAGACTTTCATGACTGCATCTACCCAGGTAAGCAAATTCCATGTTCTGCCTTTATGCTTATCACCAGAGAAGAGCTACCCATGCTCCTATCCCAAACCAGTCTCCCAACTTGGACATTTGACCCCCCCCCCATCTCCTCTGACCTACTCCAAAACGTTGCTACTGAAATCCTCTTCTACTCAAAGCATCATTTCTGTGCTGTCTACTGGATAATTCTGGACAGCATGCAACCACGATGTTATGTCTTCCATCAAAAAATTAAAACTTTCCCATTACCCTGCTTCCCTGCCAAATGCTGACCCATTGCCCTGCTCCTCTTTGCAGCAAAACTCTTCAAAATGGTTGTCTTTACTGCCTCTGGTTTCTTGCCTCCAATTTTCTCTTAGAGCCATTATAAGCAGGTATTTGCTCCCACCATTTCAATGAAACTACTTTAGTCAAGATCACTACTCACCTCCAGTTAGCTAAATCCAAAGGTTATTTTTCAGAACAATTCTAATTTACTTGTCAACAGTATTGGATATAATGAGTAAGTCTATCTTCCTGGATATATTTTCTTCATTTGACTTCCAATACCCTACATCCTCTTGTGCTTCCTTTTAGTTATAGTTTAGCTTTGTTTCCTTTTTGTCTCTCCTTCTTAGTCTTCTGTGTGGGAGCATGCTCCTCTCCGCCACTTCCAGGGCTGGAGTTTCCCAGGGCTCACCACTTGCTCCCCTTTCCCATCAAGCTTAACTCCTTTAATGATCTCATCTACTCTCAAGGCTTTAAATATCATCTGAACACTGATGAGGATTCCCAGTTTTATAACTCCAACCCAGAATACCTCCCAGATTCCAGAGATGAGTAACAAATTACCAACTTAATATCCCCCTTGAATTGCTAATAAATATCCCAAACTCAGTATCTCCAGAAGTACACAGGGATCAGGGAAAATATTAGGGTTCTTTCCCCCAGACCTGTTTTATCCACATCCTTTCCCCTCCTAGTTGATGTCAAACCCATCGTTCAGTTAAGAGCAAAAAACTTGAAGCTAACCCAAATTTCTCTCTCTATATGTGTGTGTGTGTGTGTATATATACACACACATTTTTTAAGAGAATTACTTAGGCATTTTTTTTAATCCTTGCCCTTCAAATTACTGAAAAAATGTAAACCCTTGCTAATTAAATGTTTTCCTGTGTATGAAAAAATTAAGCTATTTTGTATGTTCATTTACATAACCATATAAACACATAAAAGTCTATACATGTATTAACTGAGAAACGTGAGTGCCTGATATGAGAGCTGATATGGGCTCATTTGAAATACATGAAATACGTGATATTTACATAACTGGAATATAAATATATGTGTGCGTGTGTGTATATATATATATATATATATACGTATATTCCAGTCCATCAGGAAGTCCTGTTGGCTCCACCTTCAGAATATTTCCCAAATCCAGTCACCAACCACTTATCACTCTCCACCGGAAAATACTCTGGTCCAACTTACTGCTCTCATCCTTGGCCTGGATTATATAATTGCCTTCTAAACAGTTTCCTCCTCTCTATGCTTACTCTGCCCCTTATGGTCTATTCTCAACACAGCAACGGGAATGGTTAGATCATTCTTCGGTTCAAAACTCTGCAGGGGCTTCTAATCTCAGAGTAAAAGCCCAAGCCTTTAAAAGAAACCTAAAAGGCCCTTTGTGATCTGACCTCCCATCCTCATCTCTCTGATTTTAACTCTTATTATATCTTCCTATGCTTATAACATTCAATCAACACTGGCCTCCTTTCTGTCTCCTGGACACTCCAGGCACACTTCATTCCTGGGATCTTTGATCAGGCAACTCCTTCTTCCCAAAATGTGCCTTTGTGCCCTGTGTCCATTTCCCTAGCTCCCTTACTTCTCTGAAATCCTGCTCAGATGTCTCCATCTCTGCTGGGCCTACCTTGAACACCCTATGTGAGATGTTGCAAGCTGTCCTGTCCCTGGAAACACACCAGATCTTTCCTACTCTGCACCACTTGTATCTTATGCACTTATCACCTTTGAACATTTTATATAACTTACTTATATATTTTGCTTATCATTTATGCTTTGTCTCCCATCACTGGGCAATTAGCCATAAGACTATCAAGAAGTTTAGTTCACTGACAGTATAGACTTAGATCCAGGCAAGAGAAGTTCTTGCCCTGATGTCCTCACCATAAAGAACCTTGCCTTCTCTAGTTGTGAATCAGCAACACCCAAAGCCCTCATTCTAGACCACAGTCTAGGTACCTAAGGACCCTGGAACTTCCTGCCTGAACAGCCTTTGAAGGCCTTTTCTCTAGATCCATTCATCTGAAGTCAGACTTACCACCAATGTGAGCAATGCCTGGGCTCCAAGGATAACCAAGGCAAGGCTCCTTGCAGGGTATATGAATGTCACTGGAGTGTGCCAGTTGATTGTTCACAGACATGTGCTTGAGGTGACCACAGGGCAGGACGGAGCCAGGGGCAGGAATAAATAGCAGGACATGAAAGAGGCTGAGGCTAAGGACCAGCTCTTTTCATTCCATCATAACACAGCAGGGATCTCTAAGGTATCTCAAAAAAATCTCTAAGGGATCTCAAAAAGCTCATCCCTCCAGGTGTTTAAAAAAAGTATATTTATTATTGGAGGAGAATAAAACATATTTTCTTTGTTAGTTAGTTTTATGTGTAACTTTTAAATTTAGGCAGATGATATGTGAGTATTATGGAGTAAATCATGTAGTCCCCAAAAGCGATATGTTGAAGTCCTAACCCCAGGTACCTCAGAATGTGAACTTATTTAGGAAAAAGAAAAAAAGGTTACTAAAGATGTAGTTAGTTAAGATGAGGTCATATGGAGTAAGGTGGTCCCCTAATTCACCAGTCACATGTAAGTATACGACTGATATACTTATGAAAGGGAGAAATGTGGTCACAGATCTGCACAGAAGGAAAATGTCATATAAACGTGAAGGTGGAGATTAGAGTGATGTATCTACAAGTCAAGGAATGCTAAAGACTGCCAGAAAACCAACCGCGAACTGGAGAAGAGGCATGGCAGAGATTCTCCCTCACCGTCCTCAAAAGGAACCAACCATTGATCTTGGACTTACAGCCTCCAAAGCTGTGGGGGAAAAATATTGTTGTTTAAGCTACTTGGTGCATGATGCTTTGTGACAGCAGTCCTAGCTAACTAATATATTGAGTCATTATCTGTTGTGTTGTCCCAGCCCCACAAACACTTGGCACAATGTTTTTTAAAATGTGTGAATTATCACCTAGACAAATGATTACATGGCACAGCAGTAGGAGAAAAGCAAGGTCTCAGTCTTCACTCACATTCAACAATGTTGCAAAGTTCCTTTAGGCTTTATATATTTATATTTTATTTGTTCCCTACTAGAAACCTCATGAGGTAGGAAAGAAAGAATTACTATGTCTCTAGAGAGTAATAACATTCAATCGTCTCATAGCAACATATCTTTCTACTCAAGTGAAATCTTACATTGAATATATAAATGTATGTTCAGAATGTACATATTCTGTCTCACACAGAGAGAGGGAGAAAGAAGGAGACTGATTTTAGGCTAAGTGGGGATGAGGGAGCTGGAAGCTTTGGACACACAGTCACCCCCTCAAAGCCTTACCTGTCATTCTCATCCCTAAAGTCTCCTGGAAACTTCTGCAAAAACTAAGACATCTCAAAAAGCACAGGTTAGAAAAAAATGAGGTTCTAGATCATTGCCTGGCTACTAATATCATAAAACAAAGTGGTTGTAGTAGCAGAAACCCATTCCCAGCATTGGCAGCATGGTTTCAGTCAGGAGTTCATTCTCAGAGGAAATGGATTATTGAGAGGCCAGCATTAGTCACATCTTAGCCAAGCCAAAAGTGAAGATTTGATAGTACGCAGGAAAAATTCCAGCCACAAAAGCAATTTTTCAGCAATTTGAACTCTCATGATGTAACACAAATATTACAAATTTATGTATATATTATTTCCGAGCACAAAATCTTGAATATTCTCAATGCAATGGGCTTCTTGGCCAAGTCTCACCTGCTGGACCTGATATTTGAACAGTGACTGAATTCATAATGTGTTGCAAGCTCTAGTGAGGTTGTAGCTTAAAATTCTTAACTCCAGACACAGGTATGCCTGACTACTACCTAAACTTCACCAAATTATGTTCCTCTGTATGCGTGCATGCTACTTTGAAGTGGCTTTAGTGTGACAGAGCACTGGAGGAGACAAAACTAAACGAGTTCAAGTGGTGTGTATATATACCTCAGTCACCTCAACCACATGGGGTTAAGTAGACTCTGAGTTTAATAATTAATGGAAAGACACTCATTATTAGAGTTCAGAGATTCAAACTACAGCTGCAATTATAGGAGGGAAGTAGATTTTATTAACATTTAAGGCAAAATCTAGGAACTCTTTATATAAAGAGAAAATGCCCTCTTCCTAGGCTGGGGTTCAGAAATAAGTGACTGAGATTATACCATGCCCCAAAATTGAGAAAGCAATTTAAAGGACTATGCCTGTCAGCCTTCTGGCTCCATGATTCCGATTTACCCCAAGAATCAAGAAATACTTGAATAGCTTAAAACAGAGCCTCATTTTCTGATAGTTTCTTACTATCAGAGCAACGGTAGTGGAGGAAAGAAAATAAAATAGAACGTGTCAAACTGAGTAGTCATGAGAAAGATACTGCCTTAAAAGAAATATTGGGATCTCAAAATACAGACCGGGCAGGTATGAAGGGGAAATGAAACGCTATGAGCCAGAAAAGAGAACTATAAAGTTAAAAAGGTAATATACGCAAGTCCAACTTCTCTTAAAGAAGGTAATAGAAAAGAGCAGTGCATTTTAGTTGTTGCCATTTCCAAAACAAAGACTGGTCCTTAAAAAAAATCCATCAGATAAAAAAAGGAAAAGTCTTGGAGAGCAGATATAATGATGTCCTGGAAAGACTTAGAATGACACTTGTTTTTTAAAATTCCTCTTAATGTATCAGCATTTTTGTAAGAACAATCAAATCACCTTTTCCTTCAAAACTGGGATAGATCTTTCAAGTGGTTAAGAAAATTTGGTGAGACTTCAGCCCGAAATCCCAGAAAGATCGGTATAAAGGATGAAAAGTCATCTGTGTCAACTGCAAAGGAACAAAATTATTGCCACAGGGTTCCCTGAGGAAAAATATTTAGAAAATTTGTGGAACTGTTATTCTAGGTAAAAGTAAAGCAAAGAGAGGACTTATTAAAGGGAAATCAGACAAGATGATTCCAGTTGCATACTTGGTCTGGATCAGCTCTCGATCTGATAAGATTATCTTTTACATGGAACTTTCCTTCTCATAAGGATCAAGCTAATCAAGACTTGTTTGAATAATCGATAAGTGGCAAACATCGAACTCACTGACTTCATGTCTCTTAATGTGGGACACTCTCGAGATAAAATTTTGAGAGTGGAAATTTGGAAAAACAAATGTTTTGGTCAGAGAGTGAAGGGAAAGGAAAAAGAAAAAAGACACTTAGTTCTGGGAAACAATGTTATCCCTATATGAAATCAAGAAGCAAACAGACCCATATAAGAGGCTGAATAAAAAGTTATAAACCCAGCCGAACCAGTCTTAAAAGTAGACATAAACAAGAAAAGAAAAAAAAAAAAAAAAAAAAACAGAGACTTTTGATATTTCTTGTTGTGAAAAAGACCATAACAGGAAAATACTGTTAAAGACTTGTGAAATTTAAAAACTAAGAAGAGAAAGTGTTTTGGAGATCACAGGGTGAAAATATTAATCACCATTAGACTCTAATGTATCAGAAACATCAACTGCAGCTTCAGGTAAAGAACCTGCTTCCAATGGTCCTCCAGTTGAAGGAAAAAAATATTCCCAAAGATACAGGAGCCAACTGAAAGAGTTCCCAATGGCCAAAGCTGGGACCAGTTGGATAAGTAACATTAAATTATAGCCTAAAGTATAAAATAGTTATCCATGAATCCACACTGCTATAAATGAATAAACAAATAAATAGGGAGAAAGAAACAAAATCCATTCAGAATTCCAGATTATTTATAGAGATGTTGCACCTGATAAAAGGTAGAACATAGCTACCCATTCCTTACATATGAGCTGTGCATAGTGACTTCATCCTGAAGAGTATAGTATGGAAAAGGGGATTGAGGGATTAACTCTGTAGTAGAGAAACCTGACAAATTCTGCCTCAGGCAGGTAATGAAGGTCAATATCAACAGTGGAAGTCATGTTGACAGTATGTACCCTTGACAAGATGTGATGAAAGTGGCACTTTACCTCTGAGGTTTTCCTCCCAAAAACTCATAGCCCCAACCTTACCATGAAAAAAAAAAAAAAAAAAAAAAAAAATCAGAATTGACAAATCCCAATCGACAACATTCTACCAAATACTTGACTAGTACTCCTGAAAACCGTCAACATCATCAAAAGCAAAGAATGCCTGAGAAACTGTCATAGCCAAGAGGAGTTTCAGGAGACATGACTACTCTATATAATGTGGTACCCTGGATGGGATCCTGAAACAGAAAAACTAAGTAAATTTGAATTAGGTAAAAAGTAAGTAAATTTTAATTAAAATGGACTTTAGCTAATAACAATATATCAATATTGGTTCATCAGTTGTGACAAATTCTAATATGAGTTGTTAATACTAGTAAAGGAGAGTGACATCAGCAAAAATGGTGAAGTAGGGAAGTGTAAAATTCTATTTTTCCACAAAAACAGCAAATGTGCTGGGCACAGTGGCTCACACCTGTAATCCCAGCACTTTGTGAAGTTGAGGAGGAAGCATCATTTGAGCTCAGGAGTTTGAGACCAGCCTGGGCAATGTAGCAAGACCCTGTCTGTAGCAAAAAAGCATTAAAAAAAAAAAAAAAATTAACCAGGTGGCCGGGTGCAGTGGGTCACGCCTGTAATCCCAGCACTTTGGGAGACTGAGGCAAGTGGATCACAAGGTCAGGAGTTCAAGACCAGCCAGGCCAAGGTGGTGAAACCACGTCTTCACTGAAAATACAAAAATTAGCCGGGCATGGTGGCAGGCACCTGTAATCCCAGCTACTTGGAAGGCTGAGGCAGAGAAGTGCTTGAACCCAGGAGATGGAGGTTGCAATGAGACTAGATCACACCACTGCACTCCAGCCTGGGTGACAGAGTGATACTCTGTCCTGAAAAAATTAAAATAACCAGGCATGGTTACATGCACCTGGTGTCCCAGCTACTTTGGAGGCTCAGGTGGAAGGATTGCTTGAAGCAGGAGTTCAAGGTATCAGTGAGCTATGATCATGCCACTGCACTCCAGCCTGGGTAACAGAGCAAGACACTGTCTCGAACAACAGCAACGACAACAACAAAAAAAACCCCACACAATTATACAGGCAAAAATGGTCAGAATCAACTTTATTGGAACAATTGAAAACAATCAAATTTTGCGACAACAAAATGAATGCTTAATCAAGAAAAGAGAGTTGAATTTCAGTAAGAGAGTTGTGGTGTTAAACTTACTCTGGCCCCATCTCCTGCTCCCAGCTCAACTTTTTAAGGAAGCCCTAATGACAACAGCTCACATTTTTTGTATAGGGTCCTAATATGACAGAAAGTAAAATAGATCTCATTCTGACCACAAAGAATTGTGGTTGTTTTGACTTGGCTAGTGATCCCAAAAAAACAAGCCCAAAGGGTTTATCTTTATTTTACCTAACTCAAGTCTCTACCAGTGCTGAGGTGGCTCCTAGGGAGAATTTGTTTGAAATATTTATAGGCAAATGTATTTGCCACTGCTACTGGGGGCAAGGAATAATAGTTGGTACAAACAATATACTAACTGAAAAGCCTGGGGTGAAAGACTGGGAAATGAGATGTTTTGGGGGAATAAGGGCTCTGAAAAGTTTCCACAAACACCTGTGATGTAGATGACCATATATGTGCCCAGGGATGGGATCATACTCAGAAAATACCTGAGAAGATCCAGAGCTCTTATCACTGGCAGACCCTCAGGCTCTATGAAAGCACAAATGAAGACTATAGCAGAGTAGTAAGCTCACAAGCTGAGTGTTGAAGGCATGCCTCGACATTCACACCGAGCCCATATGCAAAGGATGAAAGATTTCTAATTTTTTGTTGTTGGTGGTGGTGCCAGTAGTTTAAAGAAATCTTTGTAAAACCATCAGCTGACCACCACTAAGCTAACAGAAAAGAGAATCCAGACACAATAATGAATACATACTTTAAAAAATTAGTTCGGAGAAAGCACTAAACAAACAACTACTATAATAAGCAGCAACAACAAACCCCCAAGGAAGAAAGTGAATCTGATTTCTAAAGTTGCCACACTATAATATTCAAAATGTTCAGTCTTCAACAAAAAATGTTGAAGTGTGCAAATAATAAGAAAGTATAGCCCATACACAGAAAATAAATTGAAACAGAAATTATCCCTAAGGAAGTTCATCTATTGGACTTACTAGACAGACTTTAAATTCACTATTTAAATATGCTCAAAGCACTTAAGGAAACCACATACAAAGAACTAAAGAGAACCATTAGAATAACATCACTTCAAATAGAAAACATCAATAAAGAGACAGATATTATGAAGTAACCAAAAAAAAATCCTGGATTTAAAAATTGTAACAACTGAATTGAAAAATTCACAAAAGAAGTTCAGCAGTACACTTGAAGAGACGGGGAAGAATTAGCAAACTTGAAAGTAAGTTCATTGAGATTTCCTGATCTGAGGAACAAAAAGAGTAAAGAAAAATAAACAGATCCTAAAAGACCTATGAAATACCACCAAGTATATTAACATTTGCATATTAGGAATCCCAGAAGATAAGAGAGATAAAAAGATAAAAGTATAGAAAGAATATTTAAAGAAATAATGGTCCAAAACATCAATTGATTTGATGAATTACATCCAAGAGGCCCAACAAACTCTGAGTAGGATAAACATAATAAGATTCACAGTGAGACATGCTATAATCAAACTGTAAAAAGCAAAAGACAAAGAATCATGAAAGCAGCAGGAGAGAAGGAAGTCATTATGCATAAGAAATCCTCAATAAGATTAATGGCTGATTTCTTACCACAAACCATGGAGGCCAGATATATGACATATTCAAAAAGCTAAAAGAAAAGACTATCAACCAAGAAATCTGTATTTGATAAAAACTGTTTTTGAAAAACAAAGGAGAAATTAAGGCTCTCCTAGATAAACAAAAACTGAGAGAGTTAATTGCTAGTTGACTTACTCTATGAGAAATGCTAAAGGGAGTCCTTTGGACTGAAATAAAAGAACTCTAGGCTAACTCAAATTTACATGGAGAAATAAAGAACACCGACCAAGATAAGTAAATGTAAAAAACAAATGTTGGAGAGAATTCTGGGAATGTGGTACAGTAAGCAGCACCAAAAATGTATTTCCCTACCAAGAGAACAATTACACTGACATAATCTGTCTGCTGTAAATGTTTTGGAACCTTGAAGTTTATTGAAGGCTTGCTTGCACCTTCCAGGAGAGGACTTGGATAGTAAATGTTAGTACATTTAGGTCAATTTCAGCTCTTAGCTCAGCAGTGGCTATCCATCTCCATTCTCCAGCCCAATGGCAAGCAGCTGTGCATGCTTCTGGGTCAACTTGCACACAGATTGCCAAAACCAGTAGGAGCCACAAGGATACTATCCATTAAATATCAGGGATCTGTGTTCTGATATCTGACTGATGCTCTGATCACAAAGGCAGAGACACAGACAAAGGTGGGAAGTTTTGTTGCAACTCCTCCCTTGTTGCTTGCCCTTCCCTCTCCAGCTGAAGTGACATCCAGGGGGTTTAAAGGGCCAGCGCCTTAGCACCTTTTGTTTTTCTCCTGTTCCCCTTTTGAGAGCCAGACATTAAAGACTAGGACATTAAATCAAAAGCAACCACATACACAGAGGAAATTCGAAAGTAACTGTGCATGCCCAGAGAAAGGTATAGACTCAGAAAGGACCAGAAAAGACCTTAGGTTTATACCTCAGGCTGGTCCTTGGTACAGAGAAGCCTATATCAATCAAAACAGAACAGATACAGCAAGTTCTGGGAAAGGAGAAGAATCTGATTTCCAGAGACATGATATTATTAGATTCATATGTACAGTTTTCAACAAAAAAAAAACCACAAGGCATCCAACAAACAGGAAAGTACGCCTCCTTCAAAGGAAAAAATAAAGCAACAGAAACTGTCCTTCAGAAAGACCTGATGAAATATTTACTAGGCAAAGAGTTTAAAACAATTGATAGTCAAAGAAGTAAAGGAAGATGTAAAGAGTATCAAGAAAACAAAGTATCAACAAAATTAAAAGATCAGTAAAGATATAGACAACCTAAATGAAGCCAAAATGAAATTCTATAGCTGAAAAGTACAACTGAAGACAAAAAGTCACTAGAAGAATTGAAGGGTATATATATATGAGCAGTCAGAAGAATTGGTGAACTTGAAGACAGAACAATGGAAATTCCCGAGTCTGGGGAATAGCAATAAAGATTTAAGAAAACTGAGCAGAGCCTAACAAACCTGTAGGATATAGAAAGCAGACCAACCTATCCATTGTAAGAGTTCTACAAGAAGAGAAAGAGGCAAAGGGATTACTTGAAGAAACAGTACCCCAAATGTTTCCAAATGTGATGAGATGCAAGAATATAAACATCCAAGAAGTTTAATGAACTCCAAATGAGATAACTGAAAAAGACCCATATCAAGACACATTGTAATCCTACTGCCAAAACTAAAAAAAAAAAAAAAACAAAGAAAGAGAGAGAGAATCTTTAAAGCAGCAAGACAAAAGTGACACATCACATAAAAAGGACCTTTCATAGGATTATATATTCAAAGTGCTAAAACAAAAACAACTGTCAACCATGAATCCTATATCTAGCAAAACTGTCCTTCATAAATGAAGGATACACAAGAATATGAAACAATGTTCAACATTATTAATCAGAAAAATTCAAACCAAAACCACAATGGGAGACCATCTCACACCAGTCAGAATGCCTATTATTAAGAAGTCAAAAAACAAGAGATGCTGGTAAGACTGTGGAGAAAAGGGAATGCTTATACACTGCTGGTGGGAACGAAATTAGGTCAGTCATTGTGGAAATCCGTTTGGTGATTTCTCAAAAAACTTAAAACAGAACTACCATTGACCCAGCAATCCCATTACTGGAAACACAACCAAAAGAATATAAATTGTTTTACCTTCGCAGAAAGATTCACAATAGCAAAGACAATAGGAATCAACCTAGGTGCCCATCAACGGTAGTACTGGATTTTTTTAAATGAAGTACACATACACCATGAAATACTACACATCCATAAAAAAAGAACAAGATCATATCATTTGCAGAAACATGACTGGTGCTGGGGGCCATTATCCCTTTATACTGAGTGAACCAATGCAGAAATAGAAAACCAATACTGCGTATTCTCCCGTACAAGTAGGAGCTAAATTTGAGTACACATGGACACAAAAAAGAGAACAATGGACACTGGGACTACTTGAAGATGGAAAGTGCAAGGAGGGTGAAGATTATAAAACTACCCATTGGAGTTAAGTAGTTATGCTGTGCTACCTAGATAGCATAGACACTATGCTCATCACCTGGCTGATGAAATAATCTGTACATCAAACCCCTGCAACATGCAACTTACCTATATAGCAAACCTGAACGTGTACCTCTAAAGCTGAAATTAAGGTTTTTAAGGACAATTTTTTAAAAACACAAAATTGAGGGAGAAATTAAGAAATTGATAAATGAGGGAGAGATAAATTTTGTTTATCCCAGATAAACAAAAGCTGAGGAAATGTATAATCCTAGATCTACCCTGCGGGGAATACTAAAGGTAACCTCATACTTTGAGATGCATTACACAGTTTAAAAAAAAAAGGGGGCTTTGTGAAGAAGTAAAGGTCCACAGTAAAGGTAAATACATGGACAATGATAAAAATTTGCATTACTGTAACTTTGGTCTGTAGCTACACATTTTATTTTCCATATAATTTAAGATATTAATTCATTAAAAGTAATTATTAGTTTATATATTTGAACCCACAATGTGGAAAGATGTAATTTTGGAACATCAATAACTGAAAATGAGGTCTGGGCTGTAAAGGAGCAGAATTTCGTATGTTATTGGAGTTAAGCTGTTATAAAATCAAATTAGAGAGTTATAACTTCAGCATGTTAAATGTAATTCCCATGGTAACCAAACAGAAAATGCATATAGAATAAAATCCAAAGGAAATGAGAAAATACTTAAAACATTTAACTACAAAAAATCAACTAAACACCAAAAGACAGTAATGCAAAGATGAGGACTATAAAAGCTATAAGGCATGTAGAAAACAAATAGAAAACTGACAGAAGTGCCTCCATACCAGAAATTACTTTAAATATAAGGGGTTTAAACTCTCTCCAGTCAAAAGACATAGAATGAAAACTACCTCAGCATAATAAAAGCCATATGTGAAAAACCCACAATGAATATTATACTCAGTGTTGAAAGACTGAAAGCTTTTCTTCTAAGATCAGGAACAAGGCAAGGGTAAACAAGTTCATCATTTTATTTAGTACTGGATATTCTATCCAGAGCAGTTAGGCAAGAAAAGGAAATAAAATACATCCAAATTTCAAAAGAAGAGGCAATATTATCTTTGTTCACAGATAGTATGATCTTGTTTTTAGAAAACCTTAATGAGTCCAAAAAAACTGTTAGAATTAATTAATTTAGCAATTTTTCCTAAACAACACAGTAAATAACTATTTACATAACATTTACATTGCATCAAGTATAAGTAATATAAAGATGATTTAACCTGCATAGGAGGATACTGCATAGTTTATATGCAAATACTATGCTATTTTATATCGGAGATTTGAACTTCTGTGGATTTTTATATCCATGGGAGGTCCTGGAAACAATCCCACATTGATACCAAAGGATGACTATGTAAACATTAACTTAAAACATATCCAGTAGCTAAGCATAACAGCAAAAACTGTAAAACTCTTAGAAAAAAAACATAGGACAAAAGCTTCATGATGTTGGATTTGGCAGTGATTTCTTAGACACGACACCAAAGACACAAACAACAAAAGAAAAAAGAAGGAAATTGAACTTCATGAAAATTGAAAAATGTTGTACGTCTGAAAACACTATCAACAGAGCAAAAAGGCAATCTACAAAACAGAAGAAAATATTTGCAAATCATATATTTATAAGAAATTAATATCCAGAATACATAGAGAATTCCTAAAACACAACAACCAATAGCCAAACAACCTGGTTTAAGTAATGGGCTAAGGACTTGAATAGACATTTCTCCAAAGAAGATATACAAATGGCTAGTAAGCACATAAAAACATGCTCAACATCACTAATCACTGAAAATGCAAATCAAAGCTACAATGAGATAGCACTCACACTCATTAGGATGGCTACTATCAAAAACCAAACCAAACAAAAAAACACGAGAAAATAACAAGCGTTGGTCAGGATGTGGAAGAATTGGAGCCCTTGTGTACTGTTGGTAGGAACATAAAATGGTACAGCCACTGTGGAACACAGTTTGGTGGTTCCTCAAAAAATTAAACATAGAATTACCATATAATCCTACAATCCCACTTCTGAATATATACCTAAAAAAATTGAAAGCAGGCTTCTGAAAATATATTTGTACATCCATGTTTATAGCAGCATTATTCTCAGTAGCTTACAGAGCAACCCAAACATCCACTGATACATAAATGGACAAGGAAACTGTAGTTTATACATACTGTGGAATATTGTTCAGCATTGAAAGGGAAGGAAATTCTGGCATATGCTACAACTTGGATGAACTTTGAGGGCATTATGCTAAGTGAAATAAGAAAATCACAAAAAGACAAAGTATGATTCTATTTATATGAGATACTTAAAGTGTTCAAAATCATGGAGACAATGAGTAGAATAGTGGTTGCCAGGGACTGGTGGAAGGGGTAATTGAGGAGTTATCATTTAAAGGGTATATAGAGTTTCAGTTTTGCAAGATGGAAAGAGTTCTGGAGATGGATATTAGTGATAGTTGTAGAATGTGAATGTATTTAATACCACTGAACTGCAACTCTAAAAATGGCTAAAATAGCATATTTTATATTATTTGTATTTCACCACAAGAAAAACAAATCGAGGAAAGGTCATTGGTAATGTATTCTAGGTTTGTAATTTCTCTATTTTGTGTGTATTATTTAAAAGATAATTATATGAAACAATAATTATGGCCGGGCTCAGTGGCTCACGCCTGTCATTCCAGCACTTTGGGAGGCCAAGGCAGGCGGATCACCTGAGGTCGGGAGTTCCAGAGCAGCCTGACCAACATAGTGAAACCTCGTGTCTACTGAAAATACAAAAATTAGCCTGGCGGGCCAGACGCAGTGGCTCACGCCTATAATCCCAGCACTTTGGGAGGCCGAGGCGGGTGGATCACCTGAGGTCAGGAGATCGAGACCATCCTGGCCAACATGGTGAAACCCCTTCCCTAGCAAAACACAAAACATTAGCCAGGCATAGTGGCGCGCGCCTGTAATCCCAGCTACTCCGGAGGCTGAGGCAGGGGAATGACTTGAACCTGGGAGGCAGAGGTTGCAGTGAGCCGAGATCACACCATTGCACTCCAGCCTGGGCGACAGCGCTAGACTTCATCTCAAAAAAAAAAAAAAAAAACAAAACTAGCCGGGCGTGGTGGTGCATGCCTGTAATCCCAGTCCCAGCTACTTGGAAGGTTGAAGCAGGAGAATCACTTGAACCCGGGAGGCGGAGGTTGCAGTAATCCAAGATGGCGCCATTGCACTCCAACCTGGGCAACAAGAGCAAACTCCATCTCGGAAACACACACACACACACACACACACACACACACACACAATAATTATAAGTATGTGTTGATAAGCATACAGGGTATAAAGATGTCATTTATGACAATAACAGCATAAAAAAGAGGTATGGAGCTATATGTGACCAAAGTCTTTGTATACTTTTAAATGTTAATTTAAACTAGATTATTATAAATTAAGATGTTAATGGTAATCTGCAGGTAAACCATTAAGAAAATAACTAAAAAGTGTATACGAAAACAAATGAAAGAGAAATCAAAAGTTACACTAGAAAATATCTACCACAAAAGAAAAAATTATAGAGAAATTGATAATTAAAAGATATTGCCTATAGAAAACAAAGAGAAAATTGGCAAAAATATTTTTATATCTTTAATTTCATTAAATATAAGTGGATTAAGCTCTTCAATTAAAGGGATTATTTGGCAAAATGCATTAAGAAGCATGATCCAATTATATACTGTCTACAAGACACTGCTTGTGTCTACAAGACACAAATATGTTGAAAATAGAAAAACATATTTATGCAAATGTCTCAAAAAGAGCTGGGGTGGCTATACTAATTTTTAAAATGAACTTTAAGGTGATTGTTACAAGAGACAAAGAAGGACATTATATAATATAAAAGTATCAATCTATTAAGAAGATATAACAATTATATAAATGGGAAAACCCCAAAATATGTGAAGCAAAAACTGACAGAATTGAAGAAAGAAATAGATAGTTCAGCAACATTTGGAGATTTTAATACCCAAATTTAATAGGAAATAGTACTAGAAAAAAGACAAACAGAGAAATAGAATACTTGAACAACACTATAAACCAACTAAAACTACAAACATATATAGAACACATCACTGAACAACAGCAGAATACAAGTTCTTCACAAGTAGACATGAAACATTCTCCAGGATAGACCACATATTAGGTCATAGATAATAGTCTAAACTGGTTATGTGGTATATGGAAACTTCATTTATTATTTTTGCAATTGTCCTATAAACCTAAAACTGTTAAGTAAAAGGTTATTTTTAAACATTCTCTAGGAGACAGGTTTCAGGGTCTTAACCACAATTCCTTAGCAAAAAGCAGAGAAAGTAGTAATCATGGCCCAGAACTAAAAATACCCTTTCTCAATAATGGTGTAGGCTCTATCATCAGACACAGTGCATCCTCAATGCATCATAGTGGTGGGGAGTTGCCAGAAACACTAAGCTTAAGTGGAGAATGAACATAAAAGCATTTCACTACATTGAAAGGGGTCCCAAATAAGGTCTCATGATGAGAGCTGACACCAGTATTAACTTGTAAGCTTTGAATGAAGGCAGGAATAGTTCAAATACATAAGTGAATGTACTACTTCTTAGAGCTATGACAGTGTATGACCACCACTTAAAGATATGTGTAATATCTTAATTAAACCCTTGGTGGGAGAAACCTCCTACCAAGAAGTTAACAGTCATCAACTTTTAACTGTTATAACCTAATGGGCACCTGGTGGGGCTAAAATCAAGATTACCTGTATGTATCTGCTCTTATTCAGGTCTCCTGAGTCAATATTACAGTCTTTGACAACACTAAGTACTATGTTTTGAGAATATAATTTTACTAAAATAACTGCTCTATAAGCTAGAGTGTGGCTTGTTTTTGAAACATATTTAAGACTTTTTTTCTTCTACTTTTACTTGAGTTCCTTTCTTAGTGATCCTTCTTGTCACCAATTTTCTGCAGTAGGAAAGGAGAAAGGAATTAGCGTTTATTGAAGACCTAATTTCTATAAGGCATTGTGCTAGTGCTTTACCCACAGCATTTGATTTAGTTATCATAGAAGTCAATGAAATAAGCAATAGTATTTCTATTTTAAAAAGAAAATGAAACTCTATAAAGAAATGTCCTTAAGCCTGGCAGTCAAACCCAGCACTGGCTTGACTTCAAACTCTGTGTCATTTCCACCACATCGTTCTGCCTTCTTAAGAGGAGAGATTCTGCCTGTTTCTAGCAGATTCTCTTCCCAGTGAACAGAACAAGGTGGAGAACGAGATGGGGAGCAGGGGAAAACTTTGAATCCTGAGGAGGAGCAACAACAACAAAAAAAGGCAAAAGATTTTTACTTAAGGTCTACCTTTAGGACACTACCTAATAATCAGATTTCTGATATTGTCAAAGTTCGTCTCCACTTAGCATAATTATACTAAAAGAGTCTCTGTCTCTTTCTCAGCCCCGACTTGTATAATCTTAACCTCTCTGTCTCATAGGGACTAGCAAGCAGTGAAATTTTAAAAGAAAAAAGTCCAGTCATACTTTCAATAACATCCTCTACAGAATATCACAGTAAGCCCATTATTTCTTAGGAAGAAACACACATCAAATTTTCATTAAATATTTACATGAACCTTTCCTACTGCTAATAATTCTTTGGGAAGTTAGAGAAACTAAGAACATATCTTTGCCACTTTACCAGTTTACTAATTCCCTTTTGAGATGACTAAGAGAAAATGTGTAAAAGGGAAACCTTGCTCATCCATCAGAAACGAAGTGTAAACCAACCTACACACATGGAGCACCAAGACGAGACAAGGACTGTGGGGATCACTAACCTGCCTGCCGTCTACTACAACTGAAGTGCCAGGACTGCAACCCTTGTGCCCTTTGCCTTCTTCAAGGAGATCATGCCTGCTGGACCATCATCTTCTGCCACACCGAAGATAGGACCAACACCCTGGGGAAGCCCACAGATCATAGAGAGCAAAGTGGTGTTCACGTCAGGCCAACTTACCTCCAGCCCATAAAGGAAAAGACCATTTATCACACTCTGGGTAGAAGTGCTCACAGCCCAAAGTTACATTTATTGCTTGGGAATGCTGCCTGCTGATACTCACCTCAGGCCTGCTCAGCTCTGACGCATATCTACTCATTCATCAGAATACACGAGTGCAGAAGGAGCTCACACCAGACAAAAATTCTGATTGATCTTTTTAGACTTTCAATTGTAAATGTCAGCAGAGATGAATAAATTATTAGATATGTAAGAAAAAATCGTGAATAAGAGATTGAGAGAAGCTCTAGATGTGTAATTAATTTCCCACACTGAGCAAAAGCTAATGCAGAAAATAGTAATAATAATAATACCTAATAACAGCTTCAACTACCCAAGGTGTATTGGATAACTTCAACACAGTTCTTAACCTCTTTAATCTTACTGTCTTCATCTGCAAAATCTCCAGGGATTGCTATGAGGGTTAAATTCATTGCTGCATATGAAGCAGTTAGGATAATGCTTGGAATATGGTAAGTGGGTAATACATGTCTCTATTACTATTATCATTATTGTTCTTGCTATTATCAATCTCATGATAAGTGGCAGACACAGCTCTTCAGTGTTCTTTTTACATTATCATCCTGAACTATTTTAGATGCACTTTTCTCACCAATTCCGGAATAACCAATGTTTATATTGTCATGAAACATTCTTTCAAATGACCTCCTTTACTTGATCAAATCAGTTAGGAAGCTTTCAATTGGGAAAATTATTTAAGAAAACACAGTTTCGGTTGGGCACAGTGGCTCACATCTGTAACCCCAGCAATTTGGGAGGCTGAGGCGGGCAGATCACGAGGTCAGGAGTTAGAGACCAGCCTGGCCAACATGATGAAAACCCATCTCTACCAAAATACAAAAATTAGCCCGGGGTGATGGCGTGCACCTGTAATCCCAGCTACTTGGGAGGCTGAGGCAGGACAATTGCTTGAGCTTGGGAGGCGGAGGTGACAGTGAGCTGAGATTGGGCCATTGCACTCCAGCCTGGGCAATAGGGTGAGACTCCATCTAAAAAACAGAAAAAGAAAAAGCAGCATCTAGTTCCACTTATTATGAGGATCAAACTAAATAGCATATGTAAAAACATTTCATAAACTGCTATGCACCATAAAAGAAGATACCGGGATTTTTCTTTTTTTAATTGGACTGAATCCACAATAGAGTGAGGACAGTTGGGAAGAAATAGACACATGTCGGAAAAAGAACATGAGAGCCTGGCCCCTTTGTGTAATAAGGGACTGCGTGTGACTGCGTCAGCATAATGCAGAAAACCTGAACCTAAGAAGATCACACGAGACCAGCACTCCAGAGCTACAGCATTCACTATGGAGGTACCACTCATGTGTGGCTACTCAATTAAAAATGGAACAAAACTACAAATTTGATTTCTCTGGTGTACTAGGCACATCACAAGTGGTGAGGAGGCACATGTGGCTAGTGGCTACCCTACTGGATATAAAAACAAATCATTATTGCAGACAATTTATGGAAAGGAAAGGCTCCAGAAAAATGATGAGGAAAAGGGAGATTTGAATTTTTTCCAAAATGCAAAAATACTGTCTTAGTTCATCCAAGCCGCTATAACAAAAATACCATCATCCATGAAGTGGCTACAAACAATAGAAATTGATTTCTCACAGTTCTGGAGCCTGAGAGGTTTAAGATCAAGGCGCCCGCAAATTCAGTGTCTGGTGAAGGTTCATCTCCCATAGATAGCACCTTTTCATGCCATCTTGACTTGGTGGAGTGGGCATATAAGTGCCCTAGGGCTCTTCTATAAGGACACAAATCCCATATATGTAAGGGCTTCACCCTCATGACAGAGTCAGCCACCAAAGTCCCCACCTACTAATACCATTACTTTGAGCGTTAGACTTCAGCATATGAATTTTGTGGGGACACATTCAGATCATAGCAAAGACAAACGAATTTAAAGAGGTTATTTTATTTTGCAGTGGATCATGATTTATGGCTTTATATTGCTGACATTTCTCAGTTTTGCAGAATTAGCTTATATTACTTCAGAAAAGTGTTCTGTTGTTACTGTTTTTAATGAGAAAATACAACTGTCTTATTCGAACTTCATTCTCAGCACCTCTATTACTCGGTCATCACTGCTCATGTAGAAGAAACCTCTCCTGAATTAAGAAAAAGGAAAAGCTTTTAATTGATTGTTTACTTTTACTCATTATGTTATGTGCTCATTTAATGTGTGATCTCTGATTATATAAGTTTCAAGATAGAGTCTGGAATTAAAGTCAAATGACTGGAAAAAAATGGTATAAATCTAGATTAAAACAGCTATATAAAAATAAATCCGTGTTATTTAATATACTCTTAACATTCCATATGCTGAAGGCTGATTTCTACTCCCATTACTCATCACATTTGAATGAATATGAGAAAATCAGAACATGTAGTTTCATTCTTTGACCTTTTCTTTACTGACATTGAGTTTCTTATTGACCAGAACCCAGAAGGGTAGCAAGTCACATTGAGGAACATGACCACCCCAAGGTGACCTCACTGGGAGGAAAATTGAGGAACAGATGCCTTGAACTCTTCCCTCCCTTCCACCTCCTGGTGGGCTTCTCCCCATGGCCTAACGTAACAGGATCAAGAGGGCATAGAAACGCTTCGTGTAGTCTATTCAGGTCTACCACTCAGGCAGAGGGCAAGGTGAGCAGGATGGAGGGTAGGTCTGGAGGAGCTAAGAGAAAATGTCTGGCTCAGGTTAGAATAACCAAGAACAGCTTTCAGGAAGAAGTGAGATGTGAAGGCTAAATTGTGCACAGATTGGTACATGACACAAAAGATGGCACAAATTAAAATACAGAAATGTTTGCCAAAGTGGTACATAGAAGAGAATTAAAAAGCAGACTAATTTAGCTGACGCAGAAAAGTTCTAAAAATTAGTTCCAAAAGGTATGAAGAAGACAGGCTTAAGGAATAGGGGAATTTATTCATGTTTTTAATGGTTAAATTGATTCATATACTGCCCCTCATAAAGGGTACAGGAAAGGACCCTTTTAAAAACAAATTTTAAAAATCTGTTCTTAGGCTATCCCCACTGTAATCCCTACAATATAATTTCAAATTTCACATTTGAAATAGTATATGTTATTGAAATGAAAATGTGATATATATGTCCCCACTGAGAAAATACTAGAATAGAAAAATTTGTTGTTATATGAAAATATCATAAACAGAGACATTTCACCAAGATATACTTTTTACATCCATCATGGAATTCTAAAACTGTTAGGATTTGATGGCAAGGAAAAGCCAAAAATGAACAAATGAACAAGGCTGGAGAAGCCTTGTGATATCCACAATCCTTTCTCTCACCACAAAGAAAAGATTGCCTATTCTACTAGTTATCTATTGTTATGTAACAGTTTACTCCAAAACTTTGCAGCTTAAAAGAATACACATTAATTATTTCATAGTTTCTGTATGTCAGAAATCCAGGCACAGCTACTGGGCCCTCTGATTCACTGTCTTTCACAAGGCTGCAAAGGGGCTGCAGTCTTATCTGAGGCCTCATCAGGGGAAGGATCCGTGGCTACACTTTTTCAGTAGCTATTGGAAGCAGTTAGCTCCTCAGAAACTGTTGGACTTCGGGCTTCAGTTCCTCACTGGCTGTTCCACAGAAGCTGCCCTGAGCTCTTTGCTACGTGGCCCTCTTTAACATGGCAGCTAGATTCATCCTAGTGTGCAAGCCAAGAAAACAATAGCCTACTAGCAAGATGGAAGTCACAATCAGAAGTGACATCATCTCAGTGTTGCTGTATTCTTGTATAAAAGCAGGTTATTTAAAGGCAGTGGATTACACAAAGCTGTGAGTATCAGGAAGTGAAGACCACTGGTAGATATCTTAGAGGCTGTCTACCACAGCTATGAAGAATAAAATCGAAAGACAAAGAATATTAGAGGGAAAAGCATATAGAAACACATGGATTCAAATACTTTCGGAACTACATTTTAAATGCTTTTCAATTCATTGCACCTTTTAAGTATAAGCCACATACATTAAATTCAAACAATAGCTTAATATAATAATGACATTTAGAGATCTAAAGGATTTCTCTCATTTCCTGAACTTATTCTCTAAAGTAACACCTTCATACTACCCTCTGGTAGCTATGTAAAATTTTGTTTGTTTGTTTCACATCTCTGCAATAGAATGTGAGATTTATGAGGGTAGGAAGCGTGTTGGTTTTGTTTACCACTTAATCCTCAGCTACTATGCCTGGCACATTATATTTTCTCACTCTATGAATTTTTTGTACAAATAAATAAATTGAGCATATACATGAATTTCCTCCTAAGCCCAGAACTTTAATTCTCTCCAATCAATATTTAATCTAACATTTTCAGTCTGCCAACCATTATTCTTGATAGAGTAAATCTTCTACATTTTCTTGCTCTCATGCATTGTAGTAGATGAAACATGGTCACAATTTTTTTGCAGCTACTCACATCAAGAGGCAAAGTTCCACTGCTTGAAGTTAGGCTGGTCTTTTGTTTGCTCTAACACGAAAGAATGAAAGTAATGTTGTATGACTTCTGTAATGAGCTGAAAGTAGTATTGTATGACTTCCATGCTCAGGCCTCAACACACATTGCAGCCTCTGCTTTTGCCTGCTTAGAATGCTTCCACCAGCCTGTGAAGAACCCTGGGATGAAAGGTAACCTGGAGACAGAGAGAAGACTAGCTGACCCAGCTATGTTAGCATTCAACTGAGGCTCCAGTCATGTAAGTGAAGCCATCTTGGAATATCCAGCTCTAGATCAGCACTTTCCAACAGAATTGTCTGTAATGAGGGCAAAGGTCTATAACTACCCTATTTAATATGATAGCTACTAGCCACAGATGGCTATTGAGCACTGGAAATGTGACTAATAATGTGACTAGAGAATGAAATTTTTAATTGTATTTAATTTTAATTTTTTAAATATAAATAGTCAAATTGGACAGAGCTGGAGTAGATGGCTACAGTCACATGAGTAAACTCTCCTCCTCTCCCTCCCACCTGGTAAAACCAGCAAATCAGCTTAGTCCAGCCAAATTGTAGTCTCGTAAACAAATCAATGGCTGTTTCAAGCCACTGTGTTTTGGGGAAAGTTTTATGACCATTATAGAAGTCTAGGTACATTGAAACTATACCAATAGATCTTCGCATGGATGCAGATAAAAGAAAATATTGATACACTGCTGGTGGGAATGTAAATTAGTACAACCTCTATGGAAAAAGTATGGGTATTTCTCATAGAACTAAAAGCAGAACAACCATTCAACTCTGCAATTCCACCACTAGCTATCCATCCAAAGGAAAAGAAATCATTATATTAAAAACATACTAGCCTCTGTATGTTTGTCACTGTACTATTCACAATAGCAAAGTCATGGAACCAAGCTAAGTGTTCATCAATGGTTGACTGGATAATGAAAATGTGATATATACACATGGAATACTACATAACCATGAAAAAGAATAAAATGATGTCTTTTGCAGCAACATGGATGGAGCTACAGGCCATTGTTCTAAGTGAAATAACTCAGAAGAATCAAATACCACATGTTCTCACTTATAAGAGGGAGCTAAACAATAAGTACAAAAGAACAGATAGGGAAATAATAGACACCAGGTCTCAAAAAGGGAAGGGTGGCAGGGGGGTGAGGTTTGAAATTCTACTTTTGGGGTACAATGTTAACTATTAGAATGACAGCCACATTAGAAACCCAAACCTCACCATTATATATCCATGTAACAAACCTGCACATACACCTTCTGAATCTATTAAAAAAAAAACTTTTTGAAAGAAAGGAAAAAAGTTGGCTGGGCACGGTGGCTCAAGCCTGTAATCCCAGCACTTTGGGAGGCCGAGACGGGTGGATCACGAGGTCAGGAGATCGAGACCATCCTGGCTAACATGGTGAAACCCCGTCTCTCCTAAAAAAAAAAAAAAAAAAATACAAAAAATTAGCCGGGCGTGGTGGCAGGCGCCTGTACTCCCAGCTACTCGGGAGGCTGAGGCAGGAGAATGGCGTGAACCCGGGAGGCGGAGCTTGCGGTGAGCTGAGATCTCGCCCCTGCACTCCAGTCTGGGCGACAGAGCCAGACTCCGGCTCAAAAAAAAAAAAAAAAAAAAAAAAGGAAAGGAAAAAAGTTACACCATCAACACGAGTCAATAGACCTGTGTCTTTCTCATTCTTCCTGCTTTGCCTGAGTATCCTTAGAAGCTGCCATCTTGGGATCATGAGGCGAAAGACAGCTAGAAAATGGACCCAAAACTGAATACATGGAACTGAAAAAACAAGAGAAAGAAACCAGGTCCTAATCATGTTGTTTGACCTTTGGGTCAAGCCTCTTTTGAAGCCAGATTTACCTGTTCTCTTTAGCAATACGAGCTAATAATGTCTATATTTGCTTAAACCACCAAGCCAGGTTCACTGTGCTTTGTAACTGAAAGAATCCAATATAATGCATGTCCCACAGTCAGCTTTTTTGCAGATGTCCCTTTAGCAACCTGAGCATCGATCTCAATATATCAACCCCTTGCTTCTTCAGTGAAAATGTCTGCATTTGCCTTGGTAGTATCCCATTGAGTGCTCTCAACCACCTGACGACACTGTTTTCTCCTATTATCATTTATATATATGGTAGTTATGTTCTTCTTTTTATAGTTCAGTGTCTAAGAAGAGAGTGTATTTCTGACTCTGATGTCGACTACAAAGAATAATCAGTTTAGTAAGATTAAAGTAGAAAAACAAGCAGGACTATAGTACAAATGTAATGAATTATTACTAACTTGCCTGCCCACTAACTATTCCTGATGTCTTACCTTTCTCTCTTCAGCAAAGTCCTAAAAGGTAATAGATGTTAGAGAAACTAGAAGGTCAGAAGGGAAAGATTATGCTAGGAAGAGGTCTAAAATGGAAACATACATATAAGATTAATCACAGCCATGTAAAATAATACTAACAGGAAGATCTATGCGTTAATCATTTGTATAAAACTTCAGATTCCCTAAGATTGTAAAAGCAAAACTGTTTTTCTTATTCCCCCAAACATCTGGTTCAAAACACTTTGTTGCTTATTGAACAGATATTTGTCATAAGTCACCATGAACAACATAAAGATGAATGAGAGTGATTCTTTCCCAAAAGGAAAATAAAAGGTACCAGGGAAGAAAGCTCCATCTCTCCAGAAAGTCTGATGTAGAAAAGGGGAGTCTGTATCAGGGCTTTGGCTGAACACAAGATACTGTCATATTCCAACAGTAGATCCTGGTCAGGCTGCTTGCTACAACATGATGAACAAATATGTGAGCACTTTAAATCCAGAGAGCGAAATCTAAACCAGCATATGAATTGAGGAAAGATGGTGAGCAAGACAGTTTCTAGAAAGCTAAGCCAGGCACACAACATAGGCTGAATCAGCACTGTGCAATCAAACCGGCAATGAATAGAGGCAAGGCTAGTTGTTTTCAATCCTGACCACTGATTAGAACAGTGGTTCTCAAAATTGAGCGTGCATCTGAATCACACAGAGCGCTGGTTAGAAGGCAGACTGCTTGGCCACACCTTCTGAGTTTCCAATTCAGGAGGTCTGGGGTGGAGCCTGTAAATTTTCATTTCTTAAAATATCCCCTGATGCTGTTGTCACTGGCCTTAGGATCTAATGCAGTGCTTTAAGAGCACTGGTTTAGAATAGCCTAAAGAATTTTCAAAAATCACAATGCTCAAGCAGAATGCCACACCTATTTTGTCAGAATCTCTTAGAAAGGAGCAAAGACATCAGTATTTTTTAAATGTTCTGTATGATTCCAGTGTTCGGATAAGGTTAACAACAACCGGTCTACATTTAAAGCAAAAATAATTATTTGTGTTTTCTAAACATGTAGATAGATCAAAAAAAAAAAAAAAGCATAAATCTATCCTTTCATTTTGGTTTTAAAACTGTACTTTAATAATTTGTCATAAAACGTGATATTTATGTGTGAGCATGTATATCCATATGCATGTGTTCTTGTGTGTGTGGTATGTGTATGTGTGCACAAATGTATTTCAGTCAAGAGAGTATGTCAATTCGCATAAAGAATATGAGAAATATAACTCTCATTGGTTAAATGAATGATATTGTGGATATGTGGCTTTGCTATAAATGTTATGCAAACAACTCCATACAAGTTGCTAGCCAGCTCAGCTGTCCACAGAGTCTAGAGCAGTGCTGTACACCTCACATTCATTCAATTCTGTGCCGCCCACTTAAGGAGGCTTCTATCATCTGATCCAATTAGAGGTCTGGCTAATACTGCTGTTAGAACACATATCGTCACATCTGAGCCAAATAAACTTTTTATGCATCATTGAAACAAGTTACTGGTCAGCATGCTCAATAGAAAGCCAGAATTATGATATTTTTCTTTTCAGGATTTGAATTTCTTCAACTTTTTTGAGGTACAGTTGAAGTTCACAAAGCTTCACCTGTTTGAAGTATACAATTTGATTCGTTTTGACATAGACATACCCCTATTCAAGCATCATGATAATGGAGATAAACATTTCCATTAGTGCCAAAAATTTCTTGTGGCTCCTTTTAATCCATCCCTCTTCCCACCCCTAACCTCATTCACTGATTTTCTTTCTGTTACTACAGAAATTTAATTTGCGTTTTTTGTTCTTTTAAATAAATGGAACCACACAGTACATACTACTTTTTGCCTACATTCTTTCATTCATTTTAATAATTTTGATTCATTGGCATTAATGCATGTATCAATAGTCTATTCCTTTATTATACTAAATAATATTGAACATAACATCATTTGTTATCTATTCACCTGCTCATGAACATTTGGGTTGTTTCCAGTTTGGGGTTATTATAAATAAACCTTCTATAGACAGTCATGGAAAGCCTTAGTGTGTACATGTGATTTCATTTGCCTTGAGTAAATATCTGGGACCAAAAAGGCTGAGTTGTATGGTAGGGATGTGTTTGACTTTGTAAGAAATGGTCAAACTGTTTTCACAGTGATTGTCCCACTTTACATTCCCACTAGCAGTGTATGAGTTCAGTTCTCCACATCCACCCCAACATTTGGAATGATCATTTATGTTTTATTTTAGCAATACTAATGATAACTTATTATAGTGTTAAGTTGCCTTGCTCTGATGATGAATGGAATTGAGTCTCTTTTCATATGCTTATTGATCATTCACATATTTCCTTTTGGCAAGTGCCTGTTCAAATATTTTGCCCATTTTTCTTATTGGGTTGTCATTATTAAGTCGTGAGTATTCTTCATATAGTCTGGATATAAGTCCTTTGATATATATAGCTTACCTTATCATTTTCATTATGGTGTATTTCAAAAGGCAGAAGTTCTTTTTTTAAAAATTTTGATGAAATCAACTCTATCATTTATTTTATGCCTCACGCATTTAATATTACAAGAAACCTTTGCTGATCACAAGACTACAAAGATATTCTATCTGCTTTCTTCTAGAAGTTTCATAATTTTAGCTCTTTCATTTAGGTTTATGGCCCATTTTTAGTTAATTTTTGTATATTGTGCATTAAGTGACACCATTCATTTTTTCCAGAAGGCCCTAGATTAATAACCCTGGTTCTGTCATTTACTGTAAACCATAGGCAATGTTTATAATACCCGTAAACATTGCCTCAATGTTTCTGGGCCTCTTTCATTAACAATACAATGTAAGATTGCTGAAAGGATTACGATTAATTTTTATTAGTATTAGGCACACATTAGGCCCTGGATAACGTTGCAGATATTGTGATTAACACATTAGAAAAGAGACTGCCCTGCGAGAAGAATCGAAAAGATGACTGAAAGTGTGAAAGTTAAATTATGTACACATGGAAAGTAGAAAGAGGGCTCTTATTCCTGAAAACAGGTACATTATTAAGGTGTTTAACACCAACTCCCAGGTGTGCTGAGCTGTTGTGTAAGCCCAGAAGATACACAGAAGAAAATTGATCTCTTCATTGGTTCAAATCCACTTCAATTCAGCCCTTCAGTGTTTGGAACGAGAGTTTCCAGTGGCTGGTAAAATTCATAGCTTAACTATGAATCCTGTAGAATGCTCAAATTTTATGGCCTAAGATTTTAGAGTGCATCATAGGAACCCTTTGTTGGTATACATATTTATAGTGTGTTATTACTTTGAAAGTAATGTAATTAAACAGATGTTTCTGCAGTACTGAGAATAAAGGGATCTTAAGAACTCTTGAAAAATGAAAGCCAGTCCATATATTCCCCCAGTAAAACGTCCATTGTTCAATCCCATAAGCATTTCACTCAAAAGGGATTCCATTCTCTCTGCACTAACCAACAGAACAAGCTTCTTCCTAGTGTGGCTCCCAAATCTCCTGAGATTTGCACAAAGGTTTTGACTGGAACTCCTAGAGTCTCTGTATAAGGGACATGTTTTACATCCCTCAAGACACTCCCTAATATTCAACATTTAAAATGGAGACCTTCTTTTTACAGCTGAGGCAACTTTACTCTTTAGCAACCAGCCTGTCATTTACCTCCAGTGACCATCATTTCCCAGACAGAAGTCCAGATAAGTCTGGGTGGAGAGACTGTACTCATGTTCTATTTGAGACCCTAACCAACCACGACCAGAAAAAAAATAAACCTTCAAAATTAACCCCATAATTAAACTTTTCTGTAACACATAGAAGTACAAGATAACGGAAGAAGTCAGAATTTGTCCAGCCAAAGACCACCAGGAACACACAGTTGCTTCTAGTGCTCACTTCAAAAGGAGACACAACATGGAAAGCCATGAGGCATCTTACTAAGAGGGTATTAGAAAGTACTCACTATTGGATTTGGGCTTGTATTGAATGATTTGGGAGAGATTTCAAAAAAGTAGAGTTCTCCTCTGTATTTGGATGTTGTCAAGAACAGGGGTCAATTCTCTGATTGGAGTAAATCTTATCTGTAAGATGAGAGGAGTAAATCAAGGTGAAAGCAACACTTGGTACTAAATTAATAGTCATTTACGTCAGCCAGGATAGGGGAGTGTGTAGCATTGTTGTGTTTGGATGATGTTCATGCTTTTGTTGTGCATTCAGTCATGATTCCAGAATGTTCTTGTCTTTGTCTTGTTCCGTCACGGTACAGAGTGGCTGCATCTGGGTTGATGCTCTGTGAAACTGTTTATATTCAACAAGGAAACACCACAGTTTAGCTGTGAGCTCCATGGCAGCTCCTAGCAACACTAAAGTCTGGCTGATAGTACAAAGTTGGTTCCTAACTGTCATTATCAGTTGTAAAGAAGCATAAGTCAGGGAATATAACCTAATCTAGCAGAACACGGATGGCTTCCCTGAGGAACTGACATTTAAACTAAGACTTTAAAGTTTAAAAAGTCTTCTGTTGCCACAGTCTCAAGGGTTCATTTAGCCTTTTCCTATGTTTTCTTCCGTTTATCAACACAATTTTTTCTTGTAAATGAATTGTACCTAAAAAGCATGAGTCAAATCTGGCTTCTCACAACATTCCCAGCCTATTCTAAATGTGACAACATTCCCTGACTCTGGAGTTTTACGTGAACAAAATCTGTTAATAGTTCTTGTGAGAAACTTCTAATCAAAATTCTAGTTCAATACATAAGGGGCATTAAATGTTAAATGATGCAAATTTTAAAATGTAGCCAAAAATGTCTCAAGACATCACAAGATTCTTGAACAAGAAATAAAATAGGGGCCGGGGGCGGTGGCTCAAGCCTGTAATCCCAGCACTTTGGGAGGCCGAGACGGGCGGATCACGAGGTCAGGAGATCGAGACCATCCTGGCTAACACGGTGAAACCCCGTCTCTACTAAAATATACAAAAAACTAGCCGGGCGAGGTGGCGGGCGCCTGTAGTCCCAGCTACTGGGGAGGCTGAGGCAGGAGAATGGCGTGAACTCAGGAGGCGGAGCTTGCAGTGAGCTGAGATCTGGCCATTGCACTCCAGTCTGGGCGACAGAGCCAGACTCCGTCTCAAAAAAAAAAAAAAAAAGAAAAAATATAATGTAATATTTCTCTCAAAGTCCATATTCCTAATATAGAGTGGAATATTTCAAAATGAACAATTTGGTCTTCAAAATTAGAGAGATAAGTTTGGTAGCTAAAGAAAAGGAGAGAAAATAAAATATATCCTTTTTCTCTCTTGTTTCAAAGCTTGATGGTATAAATGAGAAACAGAAGTTTATTCCACTGCAGAATTAATGAACTCTCTTATAAAATTCAATTGATTAAAGCCTTTAAATTTCATGGAATTCCAGATCTTCAGAAGGTCTTAGGAGATTAGGGAAGGGTAAAGCCTTGGGTCAATGGGCTGAAACTCCCTCCTGCTGTCATGCTGACCAGTTGATTATTTAAATAAGATCCATCCATTATCTGGCAAAACAGAAGCATCTTTCTAAGAATTGGCTGTGCATCCCTACTGGGAAGGGTGTGCACTGATCTTAAATCCAGACAGCCCTTGAGGTGGAAACTGGAAGATTGTGCACTTAGTAACCACACAATTTCTTACTACTTATGACTTGGGAATTTGAATGTAAACATTTAGTGCTGAGAGTAAACCATGATAATAGTAAAACATGCTAGATGGGTTATATTTTCTCATCATAAAGATATAATGTGTTAGTATACATCCCAAACAGTCATTTTGTTATTTTAGTTATTAGTTAGCATTCAATTGCAAAAGTACCTATTAAAGGTCCCCACCTTTGTCAAGCTTTGTGCTGCGTGCTTTCACATCACTACCACGCAACAATGTGGTAGAATTAGTATTAATATCAGTGGTTCCATACTCTTCTACATGACATTTAATAAAACAAAGTTCTGAGTTCTGCTGTTGGTAAAAAGTCCAGCAGATGAGATAGGACAGGAATCTCATCTTTGACCAAGAAATCAACTTGGAAGTATAGATTCAGCATAGATTACTACAGATGCAGAAATATTGCAAATCAATTTAAGACTCAAGCATGTAAGTCCACACAGTAGATCTCTTTTATAGATATGGAGTCTGAATACAGTTTGCATGCAAATCAATTTTATACACACTCATAAAAATGGCTGTCTAATTACAGGGTACCAACTCCAGTGCACAGCATCTAAGAACTAGCATAAGAATGCAGGGGCTAATTACTCTCCAGGATATGAAAAGGCTCGGAGGGCCTGGCAATCTAATTCCTTCCCAGGAAAATACGCAGTAGTGGGTGTCTAAAAGCTAAAACACTCTTAGATTTCACATTTCTTTTGTACTGCTAAATATTTGCCAATTTATCTTTTATAATTAGATGTATTTCAAAAGCTTATAAATTCTAGTAATTAAAAATGATACAAGCCAGTTGAAAAAAACTCAGCAGCAGAAGGGCAGGAGAAATCAGCTAACAAGAACACCATGCTGGGTCAGGACCCTCTGAAGTTTCTATTTTCTTTCTTCCACTGATTTATTTTTGTGTATTGTTAAGTGAATGGGCTCAATATTTCTAGTTTTATGAGTAATTATTTATGTTTAAAAAAGAAAACATTTAGGCATTCATTTTGGCTATTTTATTGCAATGCATAGCTAATGATATGTCATTTATCATTAGCTGTTATCTGACGTACCAAACATAAACAAACAGTGAAGCAGGCTCAAGGCTCTCACCCATTCTGGAAAACAGAGGAACACGACGATAACCTGCAAAAGGAATTGTATCTAATTAGACCAATAACCAATTAATCAGTGGTGGCCCCAACAGCCTTGCTGAGAAACAAGACCTCTTTACTAAGCATACATTAAAAACCATGACTATAGAGTTATATTCCCATCTGGTATATTAATCTTCCACAAAAATTAAATATTTGCATTTTCTATTCTGACTTCCTAACTGCCCAACATTGAGCACACAACTCATACTTCTCCTTCCGCAAAGTGCAGCATGATCCAAAATTAGCCACCACCCTTCTGCTTCAGGAAGACCCTGTTTCCTAGGCACATCTCAGATGCTGTTAGAAAAGTAAGCATATTGAGACGAGGTAATTGGGAGCACAGTGTAAATCACCCTGGAAAGGTGACTCTGCAACATAAAGGCAGTCAGCCCTGAAAAGGGGTCAGGAAAGGATAGTCTCAGGCTCCCAATCTCTTCTCCTCAGGCAGGAAGAATGAGTCACTGCTTCTCCCTTCTGGTTGCCACCCATCATCATTTCTTTATGGTAGTCATGACTACCCTTCACTGAAACAGAAGAACTATGATGCATGTAAAGAAATGCTTATACAAGCCAAGTTTGTCTAATTAGCCTTCCTGTCAGTCCCACACTCCCACCCCACCTTCCACATGAGAACACATTTTTATAATTCCACAGAGAAAAAATATGTGTCAATACATAAAATTTCCTTTACATCCTACTTTATGATAGAGCTATTTGGTGTGTCCAAATGTGTCTTTGATATACACAAGTTACATTTAAATGCTGGTACAATCATCTAACTTTTAGGGACATTACCTTTGTTCATGCATAGAAGTGGCAAAGTATATTGCCCGAGAAATTCATTTCCTGCTATTAAACCTTGACTTTCAACAACAAAACGTATCAATGCCAATTCTGGGACATGAATAATAAATGTGAATGTTTCATTCCATCTTGGACTAAAAGCTGAAATATGAAAAAAGAAGATACAAAGAATAATAGATATCATATCTAGGAAAAAATAGATAACACTTGTTCTCCAAACTTTTTCTTTTCAATCCTTTAACAATAATAATATCTTGTGTTTAGAGCACATAGGTTTTTAACACACTCAGTGTGAGAGGAATAATAACCAGACAATACTGAGTGTTCACTATTGCTGGGCAATGTTCTAAGAATGGATCAACTCAATTAATCCTGATAACCACCCCATCCTGATGGGATGGGAAAACTGAGCCACAAAGATATTACCTTATTTCCTAAAAGTTTCACATATGTGGTCATTAAGTGGCAGATCAGGAATTCAAAAACGGGGAGTCTGACTTCAGAGCAAAAGCTTTTAATCATTATGCAATATGACTGATGTACTTAGGCAATTCTTTAGCAAATAAATTGAGAAATGAAGAAAATTAAGTAACATCATTTTTCTATACTAACTCCTTGATATGGTTAAGCTTTGTGCCCTCACCCAAATCTCATCTTGAATTGTAATCCCCAGGTGCTTAGGAAGACACCTGGTGGAAAGTGATTGGATTACAGGGGACGGTTTCTCCCATGCTGTTCTCATGATAGAGAGTGAGTACTCATGAGATCTGATGGTTTCATAAGGCCGTATTCCCCACTCTTGCTAGCAATCTCCTGCTGCCACATGAAAAAATCCAAATTTGTTTCCCCTTCACCTTCCACCATGATTGTAAGCTTCCTGAGGCCTCCTCAGCCATGGGGAACCGTGAGTCAATTAAACCTCTTTCCTTTGTAAGTTATGCAGTCTCAGGTAGTATCTTTAGAGCAATGTGAAAATGGACTAATACAGTCAGTCTTATTATGGGAAGAGTTCCATACATAGTTGTTAGACTGAAAGCTAGATAACAAACTAAAGCCAGCTCTTGATTCTTCTTCAGACTAAGTGCTCCTTTCAAAGTCCAAAGTTGATGAATTTCAATCTCTAGGAAAATAAATCATCCCAAACAACCAATTTCTTGCCAAGCAAGAAATCCAAATTGTGTCACAGTATGACCCAAATCATCCAAAAAGTAAAGCGTAATTTAACAGAATCAAGAAATTCACGTTCAAATTAAATATAAATTCTACTTAATAAAGACTCAAAGGTTTGGAGAAAAATTATGTGTATTATTTTTCATTTACAAAGGCAATGCTACACTTGCTATGACAATAGCTTTTGTTCTTTGACTTGCATTTCCAGAAGCATTGATGAATTTCTAATTATACTATATCTATATTTTCTGTGGTCACAAGAGCACATTTACCACATAGCAACCCAGGGTGCAGCCTATGCCCACAGAAATAGTAAACTAATTGGCTCATGATGGAATAATGATCACATTACCTTGACCTAAGAAAAGAAATAATTTCTCTTCGTAGGGGTACAGAGGCAGGTTTAGAGTGAATTCTTTATAGACACTGCAAAACATCTTGCAGAAGTGTTTATACTGATTTCTTCTTCCTCCAATCCTACTTCATTACACATGTGCCTCTGCCTCCCTTCCATCCTCATCCTGTATCTATCTCTGTCACACACACGCGCACACACACACACACACAATAATATGGGTTAATTATAAGAGAAAGCCCCCTCACTTTTAGTTGTCAACACAAAAAAAAAGTAAACCAGGACACCAAATTTGATGGTGACGAAAATAGTTCTCCCAGACATGACCAAAACTGAAGAATTACTTCCACATTTTATCCAAATGTTATCCTTTTCCTCCCAGACTCTCGTGTCTAGCTAAATCGTCTTAAAATTCTTCTTGTCCAGCCATCTGGACGTTGACTTCTGCACAGTATTTCTCACTTACACCCCTCATTCCTTTCCTGCTGCCATAGCCTCCTTTGTACCATGACTTTTATATCATCTAACCACTGAAATCTTATCCTGACTCTACTTTGTATTTCTTATTTCCCTCCCATATACTTCTTCTCAAATCTGCAGGAAAAAACCTAACACTCAACTCTGTTATAGCCCTATTTAAAAGTCTGAATTTTATCCATTTTCTAGAAAACAGAAAGTTCCTGACACCTTAGCAAGGCTTTTGAGATTTTCCATGATCATCCCTAAATAACTTTCTCATTTTATCTCTCACTAATCTTTCTTAAGCACCCTATATTCCACCCATCGTGAGTTTCTTGGCTTTTCTCTAGCATGTTTAAATTGTGTTTTCTTCATATTTTAGGACTCATGTGTTCTGTCTCTGGTATGTTTAAATTGTATTTTCTTCATATTTTAGGACTTATATTATGGCTTCTGCCTTAAATGTCCTTTTCCCCAAACTCTAAAAAATTCTACTCATTCTCCAAGAACCATCTCCAAAAGTGCCCCCTTCCAGTACAAATCTTTGTACTCTCCTTGAAGCACTAATGATTCTAAATCGTAATTATTTTACTTACAGCTCATCTTTCACACTGAACTATAAACTATCTATAGAATAGTTAATTGGTCCATATATAAGAATTCATTTAATAAACAGATTTTGTCTTTTACTACTTAGCACAAGGCTTTTAGCATAGCAGAGGCTTAGTAATGTTTGATGAACCAAATTGAATTTCTGAAAGGATATTCCCATAAAATCCAAGGATGTAATACAAATTCTAGAATCATAGTATTATAAGGGGTGCATTGAATAAATTAAGTTTCTAAGCATTTTGTGATGAAGATTCAAGTAGAGGATGGAGGGAACAAGAGAGAGATTATTATAAGCTTCATGACATCAGTAGTTACTATCTCTGGACACAGCCATAGCAATGTGCCTTCAACTCTAAAGGGTGTCAAATGAGGCAGGAAGTCATCATCAATATCCCTTCCCATTGATAACACAGGATAAGGCAATAAAATCTTCCCAAATCTTTTTCCATGACTTTCGCTCTAGAAGCCACACTGGAAGTATTCAGGAGAGTGCCAAGGAGGCAGACTATGGGCATTGTTAGAAATTATTATCCAAGAAGAAAAAGAAAAAGAAAACTGTGCCTGCTCCTCTGTCAGTACCATTTGGCCTGAAGCATATTTCTAGACTCTGGAATGAAGTCCACTTTGCTTTGAGAATATCCCTTGAAGAAGATTCCAGACTCAAGAATCAGTTCCAATGTCTCCTTCAAGGTGACCCTGACCAGGGGTCAATCCCAGGAACCCATCCTTTTCTAATTTCCTTAGTCATTTCAACCTCAGAGAAGAAATGGCAATGCCAGTACTATACTGTGTAAGATGTCATAGCATGCCAAAATGATGAAAATCTTACCAAAGTTATTTCCTTTCATTCTTCACTTCTCTTGTGGCAAAAATGACTGAATTGTCCAAATATTCTATCAGTAGGTTTCTATGGCATCCTTAGCCTGATTCAGAAGCCATAGACTTTTAATCTAAAATAATTCAAATAATTCATTATAAAAATATATAATATGCTGTGTCAAAAATCACAAATTTTTGATTTAACACAAAGGCTAGAAGCTAAGTAGATCTGAGGCTGTCAAAATGCCTTCTTAATTCAGTGACATGAGGGAATACAAAAAGGAGGTAAATTTTTTTAAGCAATATTTTTGCAGGTCAGATACATTTCTGTATTCATAATTTGAAAATACAGCTAAACAACCTAATCATTATAAAAGTGCTTTTGCTGCATATAACATTTTGCTAATTTTGGACATAATGGAAAACCCTTGTCTTATGAATAATAGATATGTATAAAAACTCTATCAACATATAATTTGTAAGATTTCTAACAAGAAGGCTAATCGAAGTTCAATACAGTATATTAGGAGCTCACCATTTTTTTTAATTACACGAGTCTGCTGCTTCATTTGATCATTTGGAACACCAAAAACTTCTATAATTACTAATGTATCACCTTTGTTAGATGAGGAATGAGTAAGAGGCAACTGGATACCACTGATGAGCTGCACAAATATATATGAATATAAGAATTTAGCAAGATATTAAGTTGCATCACCATTTATTTCAAAATTGAATTATGTATTACAAAAAGTTGAAGGACTCTAAGTCAGTTCCCACAAAGATTGAAAGTGGAATATGATACAAATTTTAAAATTTAAATCTTTTATCCTCAGTTATCAGTAGATAAACACCAAGAATATGTACAAAATTATAGTGAAGTCCACAATGTCCACAATTTTCGATTTATTAACATATTTTTGTTTTAAAATCATTTGTTATGATCATATTTTAGGGAATTCAGGTTGAGTTACTCTGATAACATGTACTATTTTTGAATTCATATATATATATATGCTGGAAAAATTAAAAGCTATATAAATATTACTTTTTAAAAAATGTACCATTTAACTTCCCATGATAGCATTTTCTGAGTTTGACAAAATCAATTATTTCATATGTATATTAGGGACTGGGTATCAAAAAAATCTTAACAAAGTAATTAATAATAATTGTATTTAAACTTTTATTTGCCAAGCTAATTGTTGAAGCAAAAATTTGTTATAATCTAAGGAACAAAATGATCACACAAGAAAACTATATTTGAAATGAACTAACTTAGGCTAAGAGATAGAAGATGTAAGCCTAAAAATGCAGTTATAAAAATTGAGGCATAATTCCAATTTCTGAACGTTACATAAAGAGAAACAAATATATAATTAAGTTTGATTATAAAGGAATAAAGGAAAGAAAAGAGGGAAGGTAGGATGGAGAGAAGGAGGAGAAGAGAAAAGAAAGGAAAAGAAAAACCACTAATGTGTAACTTTTCCTGATTCCACAGATTATGGCATTAGCTAGAAGCCAGTATGCCTGTGCAACTGTTCAGCAATTAGTGTGGAATGGGCATCAGCATAATTAGACACCAAAGTAATTAGAAAGAACAATGGCCATAAACATATAGTACAGTGGTCCCAATACCACTACAGATCTGTTAAATATCATTCTGCAGGTAATAGACCCTTCCCAAAATGGAGTAGGTTCAGTTCGGTGTACCTCATTCCAGAAAGAAAAAAAAAAAGTTATCTAATTTTGAAAAACATAATTGAATATGAGAACTGAATGAGAATTTAGGGCAAGCTTGTCCAACCTGCGGGCCTCATGTGGCCCATGGTGGCTTTGAATGGGGCCCAACACAAATTTGTAAACTTTCTTAAAACATTATGTTTTTTTTTTTTTTTTGGATTTTTTAAAGCTCATCAGCTATCATTAGTGTTAGTGTATATTATGTGTGGCCCAAGATAATTCCTCTTCCTCCAATGTGGCCCAGGGAAGCCGAAAGATTGGACACCCCTGGTTTAGGGAGTATTGATCAAATAATTTATAAACAAATTTACCAATTTGTTTGTACAGGAGCCAGTGCGGAGGAAGGAATGTCAAACAGAAAGCCCTCAATGGTCAACTCTGTTGTTATCCACTGGCCTTATCCATAAGATTTTGTATTTAGAAAGCAGTCCTGTAGTTTTTATAAACTTGAAAATAACTGGCCTAAACCAAAACTCTCAGATTGCAGATGACAAAGAGTAAAGCAGAAACGTCAAATGCCTTCATCAACAGCTTAAGGAAGCTAATAACAAAACTAGGCCCTCTGATCCCCAAATCATGCCCTCTACTATCTGAGCAAGTCATAATCACAAAACTCCCCAGAATGGTAGAGGCAACAGAGAAAGACCCACATGGCCATGGCAGCAGCTTCCTGGAGAATCATTAACTCTCCATGCCACTTACACCTCAACAAGAGACTCCTCAGAATACAAACATGGCATTTGTGAGCATTTGTGCACACTAGCTGCCTTCCGCCTTCTCAATGAAAGAGCACCTATGTTCTCTTTACTATTCTTAACCGGAAAAATAATGTATTTGTTTAATGAACCTAGATATATTGAAAATATACTTTGTATCAGGCACAAATAAGAATGGAACAAAACACATCTCTTTTTGGCTTTGGTTGTTGTTGTTGTTGTTGTTTAGAGATGAACTTTGGCTCTTGCTACCCAAACTATAGTGCAATGGTGTGACCTTGGCTCACTGCAACCTCTGCTTCCTGAGCTCAAGCAGTTCTCTTGCCTCAGCCTCCTGAGTAGCTGGGATTACAGTTGCATGCCACCACACCCGGCTAACTTTTTGTATTTTTAGTAGAAACGGGGTTTCACCATGTTAGCCAGGCTGGTCTTGAACTCCTAACTCAGGTGATCCACCCACCTCAGCCTCCCAAAGTGCTGGGATTACAGACGTGAGCCACCACGCCAGGCCCACATCTCTAATCCTTAAGGAATCCTCAGACAAATGGAGAAGACAAGTAACAAGTAAATAAACAATTATAAAACCTTATGATAGTTGCTATGATGTATGCATGCAGAGTGTGTTACAGAAAACAGCAAAGCTACGAAAAGAAGCACAGCTAACCTAGCTGAGGAAAATGCTTTCAAAAAGACATGATTCTTAAGTCTTGAAAAGTGAGTCAAAATGCAATAGGCAGGTAAGGCTGAAAGAATGTTCTAGTTACAGGAAGAGCATACGCAATTCATGGAGGTGAGTCATGGTTCAAGAAGGATCCTAGTTCCATATGGTTGTAGAACAGAGTGAAAGGCTAGAAGTGATGAGATAGGACAATGCGAGTAGGCCAAGGCCTAGCCAGGAAAGTAGTCAAGAGACACAAATAAATGTTATGTATGCATGATAACATTAGCACTGTAGCAAAATCTCTCTGGTCAACTTGTGGAGAATAGATATGGAGGACTGAGACAGGCTACCTGAAACCATCAGGAAGCCAAAGAAATAGACCTGATGACAGGTAGTAAATTCCTGATACAGGACAGCATCAAAGTAGGTCAGATCAAGAGAATGGAGAGGGAAAACATTTAGGAATAGAATCAGCAGAATTTAAAGTTGGTCTGGATGTGGGACATGAAGGAGATGTGGAAGATGAGAATGACTACCAATTTTCTTGTCTGAGCAGAGTGGAAGAATGGGGCCATTTGTTGACATTTAAATAAGAGTAGAAGTAGATTGGATTAGGAAGGAATGTTCAAGCTTTTAATATTTTAAGTTTGACAGAATGGTGGTTAAGGAGGTAAGGATGCTCAGTGAGCTAAAATACGCCTTTAGATTCCCAAAATGAGGTCTAATTAAAGACTTGAGCATTGTTGGTGGTGAAACTGTGAATGTTTATGTAACAGAACCCAAGGAGAATAGTTTGAGACAAGGTTTAAGGAAAGACTTTAATTAACATAAATATCTTAAGGGAAAGCAGAAAAAGAGGAAGCCACATATAAAAATGACAATCGCTTCGAAGGCAGGGGGTAAAAGGAGAATCCAGTCCCAGAGCACACAAAAGCGATATGTGTAGAAATGGAAGGGATCTTCAAAGTGGCTGATTTGCCATTTCCTTTTACCAGATCACTACAAAAAGGATGCCAACATTATAATAGCATTGTAAAGTGAAGTCAGTGGTTAATACTTTGCCAGACCTTGAAGGAGTATTAACAATCCAGTGTTGTAGGCAATTGCTGCCTATCCACTAAATGCTTCTATATCAGAGTCACAAACTCCTTAACAGACAATGCAAAAGTCAGCTACATACTTCACAGGCACTGTTTCCTGCAATGGTCAGGATCTTTCTAGTCCTGTTCGTCTTTGCTATACGTTCCACGTTAATTTCTGGAAAAAGCTCTCAATCCTCCCATTCTCAGCTGAGATAAAGTGTCTAGGGCCTGAAGTAGACGTGGAGCATAGTTTCCCAAATCCTGTGGTATTACGATGGTGGAAAAAGGAGCTGAGCTAGGAAGAGTCGCAGGAGAAGCACATTCTGGAGGCCCCAGCATTTCCTGCACTCTAACAGCCAGGTAATGGGGAGCAGGGGAGTGCCCAGCAGCTGGCAGAGCTTCACTAAGTAATGACGTGCTGGCCAGGGATAGAAACATAAGTACTTACAAAATTCCTGTAGGATCTGAGATGATTCATATAGTTCTGGGAGTAACTAGTTAAATGGAAAGAGGGACCAATGAAACCGTACCCACTCTATTGATTTGCAAACAACAAGTACAGTTATAGCCTAAAACAGAATTGCTCATAAGTTAGTGGAGAGAAAAAGCAACTAGAGGTTTTTCAAAAGATTTGGTGACATTTTGAAAAGAAAATAAACATAGCACTTAGGTTAGAGAGGAATAAGAAAGACGTTTTGAAAAGTCTTTACCAACGGAAACAAATCTTAGACAACTGCTTTTATGCTCCATAAGGTTTTACAGGACGTAATAAAATAAAAGATAAAATAATAAGACAAGAGTCTGGAGGAAGGGTGCTAGGTGGGATACAGACAGAAATAAAAAGGAAGCAATATGAGGTCAACCGCAATGGGGCAGGAGGACTAATGATGCAGGATTAAAAAACTCATTTCTACATTAAAATCAGTAAAGAACAAAATCAAATGCAGACTTCGAATCATGAACATAAAGAAAAAATGTTAAAAGCTCTCCCAACATGCAGAGGAAAAGGGAGTATGTTAAAGTTGACACAAATTAATAGACACAGAAGACAGATACTGGAGAAAGACATATGGGTAATTTTTCTTTTTAAGTAATCAAATGATGTTAACAGGCATATGGGGTGGGAGGAAATCCTGACCTACAAAAGCCTAATAGTGGAGACTGAGGAACAGACAAGGGCTCCTAAAATTTCCAGGTAAAATTCATCAAAGACAAGTAAAAGTAACATGCCCACACGGTAATTAGTGGGCTGAACTGAGACCCGTATCTCACAATATTAAATGCCTAAATACAATGAAATCATCTAAGTAGAACTTGGAGAGGAGAAGGTTTTAGCCTCAATATGTCTATTCACAGGCAGATAATCATTCACGTAAAATTGCAACAGGAAGACATTTTTCAGGTATAGAAAGATACTGAAATACTACCCACATATAGTACCTAAAAAGATTAACAGAAATATAAAAGAAATTAAAGCAAATCAGTGGAATTCAAAATACTAATGTACACTATCTAGTTTATATAATAACCAAAAAATATAAAAGTTATTAATCTTACCCTTATTGTAAGTGTAATTGGCATACTCTCTTTTATGTCACTTGGGTTAAAGTATGATTCACTCTCTCTTAAGAAATGTGGTTTCAAAATATATCCAGAACCACCATTATCCAAAAATTTCCCATTTTGCAGATCCATAGGCAGACCAGGGGTCTGGAAATTTAAAGCCACTGTAAGAAAGAAGTTTTGACATTGTCAGGTAATAGAGAATACAAATAAAGGAACACAAACCATTTACTGAAATCGAATCATGGATTCTATATCCCCAAATGTTCTATGAGCAAGCATCATTAGCCTAATAATTCATGATTTTTAAAACTCCTTCTCCTGCCATGTCTATATTAAGGTATATTGATGAGTTCCAAAGTTTAATCTGTAAGTAAATTACTACACAGCTTTGAGTAAAGAAATCAAAATGGTATCCAGTATAGATTATAGAATAACAATGTTCATGTCAGGTAACGCTTAAGAAATATCAGAACAAAGAGTATCAGTGCATTAAATGCAAGAGGTAAAGACACCAACTAGGTCACACATTTTCAAGTCCATGAGATGCTGTTGTCACTTGAAAGTGAGAAACAGGCAAAGCAATAATTGTCGTTAAAATATGGAAGCACCTCGATATAGGCTGGTAAATAGCCACCGTAGAGAGTACCACACTCTGCCCTCCACCCAGCCCCAATATCCCCACTCCTCCTCACACCTACAGGCCTTGCCACAATCCGGTAGAAGAAGGGTAACACCTGGTACTTTCTGACGGGTTAGTGCAGTGCTGTCCTAGCTGTGCAGTTTGGAGTAAGGGTCTGGTGAGGGCAAATAACCAGGTTATGCAACCTTATTCACTTTTCAAAACTGTGAATGTAGAAGCTCATGTAAAGTGTAAATGATAGAGGTCACTTGATTTGAAGAGGCCTTGAGCATATCTCAAGCAAAGGAATTTGGTTTTCAATGTCCATTTGGTTTTCCTTGTTCCCTTCCTCCACTTCACATGCCTCATATTAACTCCTCATGAATTTAACCACCATTCCCCCGAACAATCACCAAGATTTACCCCGCTTCAACCCAGATAGGAATGACTTCAACTCTTAAAACACATGACTCACCATTAGTGCCTGACCCCAAAACCCCCAGGCCAAAAAATCTTTTACAGAAAGCCCTTTTCACGAGTTTTTCATACATTCATAAAATAAATTCATTTTATGTTACTTCTGCAAACAACTCAATATCCTATATAACATACCCATTTGACAGCCTATATTCCAAAATTCTTGGGGATTAAAATTAGAAGAGTCTGCTCTTGTTGCTTTGGGATATATTCTGGTAATGAACTTCTTGGTGTGAAAAATAAACTCATGGACTGAAAAAGAATTATTAAAACGTTGTGAAAGAATTCAAATAAATTAAATAAGCCACTATTTCTTATATATATGTATATATATATCATATAATTCTATAATAGTTTCAACAATTTTGGTATGTATTGTCTTGGCAAAAATGTGCAATTCATGAATATCAAAATAAATCCATGCCTTTATGTTTACAGTATAATTCACTATTATTTAGATGTTAGTGACAATTTTATCATAAAATTTATGTACACTGATCATTCAAGGAAAAAATTGATTAATTTATATAATTTTTACATCCAAATTATTTCACTTTGTTGTAAGAATACATAAAACTCCAAAATATACTCCATTCATTTTTCAAAACAAAAGCAGCATTTTCCCTCATTATTTTTCCACTTTGATTTTCACAGTAGGACAGAATGACATCAAAGTCACACAAAGCTATATGATTCCAGCTAAATTAATCCTACTGAACATTTCACAGGTTCTCACGAGTTAAAGGCACCCCAAAGTTGTCCAGTTCAACTTCCAATCCCTTCACTCCAGCATCTTCCCCCAAAGTTTATTCAATCTGTGTTTACATCTCTCCACTGAAAAACTCTCAATGCTTTTAATTATTTCAAATGTCGTTCTTACTGGGATAATCTCTATGTACTTGAAGTATACATACAAACAAGAACAAACATACACACACGGTCTGTACAGAATCTATACACAGTTTCTGTACATATTCTTTGTGTTTCTTCTTGTCTATATAATATTTAAGTCACTTGAGATTCAAACTAACTTAAACCCTTTACTATTTGGCACCTTCTTTAAATTTTTGAACACAGATTTCACGCTTCTCCAAGGTTTTTCTTTTTTCATTAAACAGATCCTCTTTCTGCAACCATTCCTGCTGATATAGTGACTCATCATGGGAAAATGCCTTTTGCTTATGGCTCACTTCATTTGCTAATCCAACTAGAATAGAATCACCTCTCCCCTCACCCTAAATACTATTATTTAGGAAGCACTGTCAAATTAAAAATTACAGTTAATTTTATCAATAATTATTTTCAAAAGTTACACATTCCTTGAGAGAAAGTTTATTTTGAAACCATGAGTGTATAAATGCAGCATAGATGTCCAAATATCATGCTCCCTTATCTAGTCCTAACAGATGTCTGTCCTTAGGCAAAACACATACTCTTCTGAGTCTTAATGTTTCTCATTTACAAAGTAATAAATGTGAATGATGACTAAGGTCTCATAACAAAATATGATTTTGCTATTTCTGAGATTATCCTTTAGAAATTAAACATGTTTGTTATTACAAATGCAGTTCATGTTTACTGTAAAACAGGAGGACATCAAAGAACAAATAAAACCATATATCATCATTCAATTGATAACCACTGATAACTCCTTGATATATATCTTCCCATTCTTTTGTATGTGTGTAATTTTTAGTTGAATGATAATGTTTGTTCCCTTTCACAGACCGCTATTTTTATTTAGTAAAATAATGTGAACATCATTTCATTTCAATAATATTCATCTACAATATTTTTAATTTTTATTATGTTTATAATAATAATTGGCATCCTTGAAGTTAAACCTTTGCCTACATCATTATTTACTATTAACATTGATTATTTACTATTAAACAAGAAAAATGCTCTATACTCCTTCAAAGAAATGGTAATGCTATACTTCGACTTTACTCAGAACTATCCAATTCCTTTCCAAAATGTTTGCAAGTATTTAATATGATGAGAGTAATAAAATTATAATTTATTTATGCTGTGCCTACAGGTCCTGTCCTCATGAACAACAACAAAAATTCAATAATTTAAAGGAACAGAGACCAGTAAAGCATGTCATTCAAACTCTCTTAACCATACCTTACAGTAAGAAATACATTTTACAATCCAACACACATGCACCATGCACAATTGCTTCATAAAACCATATTTATTATTACTGCTTGCAATACACTTCTATTCTATTCTATTCTATTCTATTCTATTCTATTCTATTCTACTCCATTCCATTCCATTCCATCCCATTCCATTCTACTCTACACTACTCTATCCTATTCTATTCTATTCTATTCTATTCTATTCTATTCTATTCTATTCTTTAACTGTAGTCCAGACCTACTGAATTAATTTTTGGTTACAACACACAGGTTAAAAAAGGAAAAGAGCCTTTAAAAAATTCAGGATCTCTCTAATAGATAGTTAGAGAATATTAACTAAAGTATACTTCAAAATCTTTGGGTATCTACGACCAGCCCAATAAGGTTAATCATTAAATCTCTCAGAATCTGCAATCCCAAATAGTCAGCAACTTTTCTCAAGTCAATTGCGGGTGCTTATTTTCCTTCTGTGGTATTTCTACACAAGATGGTAGATTGCATTTTTTTAACTTTTAATTTTTGGGGGTACATAGATAAATATATTTATGGAGTACATGAGATATTTGGATACAGACATACAATGACTACTAACACATCAGGGTAAGTGGTGTATCCATCACCCCAAGCATTTATCCTTTGTGTAACAAACAATCCAATTATACTCTTTTAGTTATTTTTAAATGTACTATAAACTATTGTTGACTGTGGTCACCTGTTGGACTATCAAATACTATGTCTTATTTATTCTATCCAACTATAGCTTTGTATCCATTATTGTCCCTACTTCCCCCATACCCCTACTACTAAAAACAATTGCCATTTTTTGAGAATTAGCAGAGTCACCTGGCTGTTAAGTTAGTTGCTCATTCCCTTTTAAGATTGGGACATTCCCCACATAATGAGTCTTCTTCCCATTCTCTTTCTCAGGCCCCGTTTTACTTTGGGCACTGCCAAACCACCTCAGTTTTAGAATCAGGGGCAGTGAAAAGAAGATGCAGAGACAGATGGCACCTCCGAAGGTGTGCAGTGGGGCGTGCACACTCTGCACAGCCATCTGGTAGTCCAGCCTGGGCGCCATTTCTTCCCCTTTCACCATAGACATAGAGCCTCCAAGTCTGATTAACCCTACCCTCTTCAATGCCTTTTAAATCCACAAAGTTCATCCTGTCTCCACTCTCACTGCCATACATCTTTGTTACCACCTTCCTGCCTGCAGTCTCACCCTTTGGCTGCTACCAGAGGTATCGTTTAGAAATACAGTGGATCATGCCGCACCTGAGAGTTCAATTTTCTCCTGCGCACCTTCGCTTCCAGGACAAAGTTCAAGCCTTCTAATTTGGCTCTGCCTCCCTCTGCAGCCCTGCCACTGTTCTCCTATACAAACTACTCACCACAGTCCCCCAGCCCTCAACAAATGTGGCCACATCGCACATTCTCAATCAAAATGCCATGGCTTAGGAAAGTTAATTAATGGCTAAGTTCTGTGAAATAAAACTTAATGAGACCTGAGGTATGTAACCCCATTCTAAATTATGTTAAATATGTTGAAATTTTATGAGAATATACATTTTATAAATAACACCGAGCAATCTTAACACCCTAGCAGTGACTCTAACTCATTTAAACATTTCATCTATTTGAGTCACAAAAATTTACCTCTCAATTTTGAAAGTTTTCGGGCTTGTGTCTCCCCAATAGAATTATTTTCATTAAATTGCTGATACAATCTTGAATGTTGAAAGCTTTTGAACTTCTCAGCTTTAGTATAAATGACAAGATCAGATAAGGCCAGAGCAATTTTTAGCTTCCTGGTCTAAAAATAAAATGCAGTAATTTTACATTTTTATGCTAATCATTGGGAAAAAAATCTTTTTCTAGTAAAGAAAATACACTTTCAAATAAATGATTTTCATCTTTTCATAAGATTATCTCCTCACACACCATTTGGATTAACTTAATGTGATTATTTTTGGGAACAAAAATATTTAATGTGAATATAAGCTAGTTTAAATTTAAAAATCATGATCAGGCCGGGCGCGGTGGCTCAAGCCTGTAATCCCAGCACTTTGGGAGGCCGAGGCGGGCGGATCACAAGGTCAGGAGATGGAGACCATCCTGGCTAACACGGTGAAACCCCGTCTCTACTAAAAAAATACAAAAAACTAGCCGGGCGAGATGGCGGGTGCCTGTAGTCCCAGCTACTCAGGAGGCTGAGGCAGGTGAATGGTGTGAACCCGGGAGGCGGAGCTTGCAGTGAGCTGAGATCCGGCCACTGCACTCCAACTTGGGCGACAGAGCGAGACTCCGTCTCAAAAAAAAAAAAAAAAACAAAAAAAAAAACATGATCAATGTAATAAGTATTGAGGACCACAATTATTACTGTTTATTTTTTCCTAAAGATCTCAGTGTATTCTCATGAATTTTATAAACTTAGGAATTTTCGTCATGAATAAATTTATACTGAAATGACTTCTATTACATAGTGAACATTTGCCATTTCACAACCTGGCATCTATTTCTTTTACACTTCTTTTTAGCCATTTCCCAAGTTTTGTTTTGGGAAAACATTTCTTGCTCATGCTCAATCCAAGTATGAGTCACGCAGATTGGACCAGCTAAACAGAGCTGTGCATTCCCCTAGCAACAGTAATTGGTTCAGGGATGTACGCATAACCAGATCAGAGCCAACGTACAAAAAAAAAAAAAAAAAAAAAAAATTACTTGCTCTGCCAAGAGATAGGCATTCCACTGGATTTGAAGCTGAAATGACATAAAGCTGAATCCTTGCAATAGCCATGCACCAACACAGAGAAAGTGGGAGCAAAGCTGGAGAAAGAACTGAAGTTCTGCTGACTTTATGTGAGACACTATATCAAGTCATTTTTGAAATTAAAATCCCTTTCACTGAACTTTTCATCTATGTAAGTCAATTAATTAATTATCATTTTATTTAAACCAGCTGGATTGGTTTTGTGTCACATGCAACCTAATATATTTTGTTTCATCATGCTAATGTGTGTACATATAACACTATGTATTATAAACATTGAATCTTGTCTTTGCCTTTACTTGAGACCAGGGAAATTATGTTGTGTATCTCTGCATCTGTTGCACTTTGCACAAAGCCTGCTTCATAAGAATGCATAATATTTATCAACTATAGACAATTTTTTTTTTTTTTGAAACAGGATCTTATTCTGTTGCTCAGGCTGGAGTGCAATGGCGCCATCTCGGCTCACTGCAACCTTCGCCTCCCAGGTTCAAGCAATTCTCCTGCTTCAGCTTCGCAAGTAGCTGGAACTACAGGCATGCGCCACGATGCCTGGCTAATTTTTGTATTTTTAGTAGAGACGGGGTTTCACCATGTTGGCCAGGCTGATCTCAAACTCCTGACCTCATATGATCCGTGCACCTCGGCCTCCCAAAGTGCTGGGATTACAGGCATGAGCCACCCACCATGCTCAGCCTAGAGAAAAAAAAAAATTTAAGTAGCTAACATAGGAAAAGAGACAATTTAAAAAATTCATCTTCCACAATCAATGTTTTCAAAGTAAATTGTAAATGATAGACTAGAGTTTTTATAAGAAGGAAAATGATTTTTCTCCAGAATTTAAAAAAATTCTCCACCAAGAATAAAATTAGAAAACTTTCCACTCATTTGTAAGATTTTCACAAAGTACCACCTCACCTTCTTTTTCTTGAAAAGCATTACTCCAGATAACTTTTTTACCCCTGTTTCCTTGTCTTGATTGTCTCCTAAAACAGATTCGAATATTTCTGATTCTTTGAATTTCTCCTCCTCCTCCTCCTCCTCCTCCAGATCTGCCACTTCTTCTTCCCATTCCTCCACCTTACCACGCTTATCAGAACCTTTTCTTTCATGAGTTTCCTTTAAGGTTCCTATTTTCTTATTTTTAACTAATACTTTGAATTTTAGTGCCTAAGGAAACAATTTGAGAGATAACAATTACACATTTACAAGTCAATTTGCATTGTAACAGTCATTGAAAAGTGTTTCACTATATTTTCAATTAGCGTACAGTAAAAAGATATGTAAGAACTCCATTTTTTCCCATACCCCTATTCACACCTCAGTAAAGGAATGAATACAGTGATACAATGCTATTGATTATAATTCACCAAAAAATAAGCCTGTTATGATTGAGACTTACCATATGCCATTTCTTTTATATTTCACAAGTTGGTACTATGATATTGCAATTAAAATGTTACAACTTCTGGTAGCAAGTGCTTCAGCTCATCATTTTCTTATCCAACATTAAAAAGTATTAAATGAAATCAGGTATATTAAAATGTCTATCATAAGTGTCTGGCATCTAGTATAGACCAAATTAAAGATTTGTAATAATGACTCTTCAAATTTCTTCTGTATTACACATAAGCATCATTCTTTTATTAACTTAATATTTTCTGTCCATCAAATTTAGAAGCATAGCAAAATTTACCATCAGTGTCGCTTGTGCTAAATTCGAAGATTTCTGGTTCCATTCTTTCACTTGGCTATGATTCGGGTTTAATCTTTGATGCTATGTTTCCAGCACTTTGCAAAATTCTTTACTATTTCTTTTCTGCCACAATTGAACACACTGAGTCTGTGGGCATTCTTATGCAGCAAAAGAACTGTGGTCTTTCCAAATTTCCTTAATTTAGTAAGTACATTTAAGTGCCGGCTCTGTTATATACAATGCTGAAATCTGGGTTATAAAGTCAAGTCCTTCTCTCCAAGGAGCTTTGATTTTCCTTTCCATTTTGTCATCCTCAGGTATCCATTCAAATTATTCCATCATCTCGGGTCTTCCCTCTTTCACAATGACCCTTATAATACTCTCTACTGCAGAGTTTACCAAATGCACTCTGCAATCCTATGCATTAAGAATATTATCAGAAGCACTTGGGAAAGGGACACATTCCTAGGATCTGCTTCAAAATGAGGGAACCAGAATCTTGAATTGTGGGCTGGAATTGGGCCTTCTTAACAAGTCTCTAGGCAATTATTTTACACACAAGGACTGAATATTGTAGGATAAGGTAATTTTTTTTTTTTTTGAGACGAGTCTCACTCTGTCACCCAGGATGGAGTGTAGTGACATGATCTCAGCTCACTGCAACCTCCATCTCCCAGGTTCAAGAGATTCTCCTGCCTCAGCCTCCTGAGTAGCTAGGATTACACGGTAACTTTAATTCTTCATTTACTCATTGAAAAGAACCTCCCTGCTTTAGTATGGAGCTAAAATTTGAATGAAAGCTATGTACGGGAATGCTAGAAAAATAGATTCATATATAATAGGAAGAGGGATTCTCTTCCAAGAAAGTTTAAAATTATTGTAAGTTCCAGAATTGGGCTATAATTCAGGTTTAATCTTTGATGCTATGTTTCCAGCGCTTTGCAAAATTCTTTACTATTTCTTTTCTGCCACAATTGAACACATTGGGTCCGTAGGCATTCTTACGCGGCAGAAGAACCGTGGTCTTTCCATTTATCACACAATTCATTTTTTTCTGTCTCAGTTCTATCATCAGCCCTATATTTCTTGTCACTGGTGTCACAACACTTTCACTTGAAAATTTTTCACTGATTTAAATAAAATGTTAAAAGAAGTACAATTTGAGGATCTTCCAAATTTATTATGCCAAGGAGAAAAGTTCAGCCCTGGCAACTTAGTCATGTAATACAGCTGTTTTTCTTCAATGGTGCATGACCATTGCTTTCAATGACCTTAGAGATAGAGAACCTTGTGATTACCTCTTTACAATAGAATGTTAAGCAAACTCCTTAGAGTGTAATCAACAGTAGCCAATCAAATCTTAAATCTGTATGTTAGCCATTGTATGGAAAATACTGTACTTCTGTTCTGCACCTCTGTTTTTGTCTGTAAAAAACAATTTTTCACTGTTTCCCACACCAGGAGCAATGACTACCGTTCTCTGCTGTCTGTGTGTCCCAGAAAGTTACCCTCACACTTTGCACTTGAATAAATCCTTCTAACTGAATCCCGAGCCTTTTGATTATTTTAGGTTGGCAAAAATAATAATAATAAGGAAAACATAGAAGGAAATTCTCAAATATTACAAAAATATTGTTATGTCTAGCAAAAATGAAGACATGTCAGAACCAAACTATTTGCGGTTAGACAACACTATTCACCAAAAAGAAAGTTTATTTATAATCTGATAAAATTTGGGATAGGGAGAAAGGCCCAGCAAAGAAAACTAAGCAGGAGTGGTCAAAGAGGAGTGAGGGAAGGCTAAAGAATGTGGTGTTATAACAGAAAGTGTTTCAGGGAAAGGAAGTGGAGGTCCACAGTATTGAATGTTAATGAGAGGACAACCAGATGAAGACTAGAAGAGGTTCATTAGAATTTATCAGTAAGAAAATATTTGATGAATGTGATGGGAACTTTCCTGTGAAGTAATTAGAAGAGAAAGAGGGACTGAATAGGTTGCAAGGAGTCAAGAAAATGACAATTTGAGCTGTGAGAGGAAGTAATTTCTTTCTTTTTTTTTCAACAAGACAGAGTTTCGCTCTTGTTGCCCAAGCTGGAGCGCAATAGCTCAATCTTGGCTCACTGTAACCTCCGCCTCCCGGATTCAAGTGATTCTCCTGCCTCAGCCTTCCTAGTAGCTGGGATTACAGGCGGATGCCATGACACCCAGCTAATTTATGTATTTTTAGTAGAGACAGGGTTTCCCCATATTGCTCAAGGCTGGTTTCAAATTCCTGACCTCAGGGTATCGGCCCGCCTCAGCCTCCCAAGGTGCTGGGATTACAGGCATGAGCCGCCACACCTGGCCATAGAAAGGGAGTAATAAAGAGACAGCCTGAGAGAGAAGTGAAGTCCTGATGGTAGATGTGGACATGATTTTTCAAAGCAAATACTTCAGTATGCTCTAATTAAGATGGAAAGGGTCATAGAGACAGGGAAATTGAAAAGAGTAGATTTTTTAAAGGCGAACCTGCTACCCAGCTGTTGAGATGTTGGGTACTGACTCTATTTATAGGCTAGAACTTTTGCTACTTTCTAGAACTTTTGCCTGTGAAACATACTAAATTTCTGGTCCCTAATACTAATTACTTTGATATTGTGGACCCATGGGGTAGGAGACACAATCAAAATGTGGGTTTTACATATGTATACACACACACACACACACACACACACACACACACACATATATATATATAATATAATTCTTATTGAAATACATTCACCTAAATGTTCATGAGAACATTCCCTAGGCAACATTGCAAAGATAACCTGCTATACATGATCAAAACTAAGCATTTTCATTGGTCTCTAGCCCAGTTTCACGGGCCAATATAATAGTGACATGTTTTCATGGGCTTTTTTCTTAACCTGAGTTTCTCAGAAAAAAATGTTACCTCTGGTGATGGTAGAGTATCAGGAAAATCAGCAAGCATATCAGAAAGCAAGGACTCTCCAAAAGTCGTCTGCAAAATGTCTGCCATTATTTCTTGTTGGGCAGGGGAGCAGTGATTTTCTAAAGAGAGCACCACTGGGTAGTCAGATGTCTAAAAAAGTAACCATTACTATGGTTATTCATCAAAACTTCTAAATAATTATAATGCAATAAATATAAGTGCTTAATGTATCTTAAAACTTACTTCAAACGTTTAGTACCTTTGCAAAATAAGTATTCTTTAAACTGAAAGTACTTTTGAGTTTGGCAAAACAGAGACCATTAAATCTGTATTAAAAGAAAAATGTATCACTATTTGCACCAAAAGAATAGGAACACCTGAAGCATCCATCAGTGAATACTTATGTAAATAAATTATACTGGCCGGGCTCAGTGGCTCACACCTGTAATCCCTGCACTTTGGGAGGCTGAGGCAGGCAGATCACGAGGTCAGGAGATTGAGACCATCCTGGCTAACGTGGTGAAACCCCATCTCTACTAAAATTATAAGAATTATCCAGGTGTGGTGGTGTGTGCCTGTAATCCCAGCTACTCAGGAGGCTAAGGCAAGAGAATCACTTGAACCCAGGAGGTGATTGCAGTGAGCCGAGGTCGCGCCATTGCATTCCAGCCTGGGTGACAGAGCAAGACTCCATCTCAAAAATAACAATAATAATAATAAATAAATTATACCATATCCATATAAAGGAATGATATAGACCAATTAAGAAGAAGGCAGGATGAGCACAGTGGCTCATACCTGTAATCCCAGCACTTTGGGAGGCTGAGGCAGGTGGATCCCCTGGGGTCAGGAGTTCGAGACCAGGCTGGCCAACATGACGAAACCCTGTTTCTACTAAAAATGCAAAGAAAAAAATTAGCTGGACATGGTGGCAGGTGCCTGTAATCCCAGTTACCTGGGAGGCTGAGCCAGAATTGCTTGAACTGGGAGGTGGAGATTGCAGTGAGCCAAGATTGCACCATTGCACTCCAGCCTGGGTGATGGAATGAGACTCTGTCTCAAAAATAAAAAATAAAAAAAGAAGAAGAAGACAGAGATATCTATACTACTATAGAAAGTTATCTATGGATTTATGAAGAAAAGCAAGTTACCAAAAAGTAGCATGCTATATTTTTATTGTTAATATACAAATATTTAGAGATTTTAAAACATGAAACAACAACATTATTAACACTGATGAGTGGGGGGAAATGTTAATATTCTGCTCTTTCAATTTTAAGTTCTGTAATCAAAACTCATTGTTTTAGAAATAGAAACAAAGATAAAGATATTTCCAGTTTCTAATAGCAAAGGAGTTTTTTTAAGCGAAGGTGGCTCTACAAAGGTATTTTCTGCCCTTTCTCACTGCTATGACTTCAAAACTTGCCATAAAATAGGGAACAAAACATCATTGGATCTTATTTAGGATTTTTTTCTTTGTTTTGATTTCATATATACTTATCAGGGCACAAATTTACCAATTTGTAAACAAGCCAGGGAATCACAAGTCTTGCTGCATTTTCACAGCACTCAGAACAGGGCAGATTATTACTGTTTTTTTAACGTATGAGTGTTTTGCTCTGTGGCTGCTGTGACAAAAATTACTAACTTTGTGGCTTAAAACAACAACATTTATTCTCTCACCGTCTAGTCACCAGAAGTTTGAAATCAGTTTCACTGGTCTGAAATCAAGGTGTTGGTAAGGCTGCACTCCCTTGGAGGGACTGGGGAAGAATCCTCCTTGTCTCTTCCAGGTTTGGGTGGCTGCCCACATTCCTCGGCTTGTGGCCACATCTCTCTAATCTCTCTCCCTGTCTTCCCATTGCCTTCTCCTCTGTTGTATCAAATCTCTCTCTACTTCCTTCTTATAAAAGTTCATATGATGGTGTTTAGGGCCTGCTCAGATAATCCAGAATAATCTCCCCATCTAGAGGTTTTTTAACATCATTAATCTACAAAGACACTTTTTCCAAATAAAACAACATTTACAACTTCCAGGAATTAAAACTTAATATTTTTGGAAGTCCTTATTTGACCTATACAATGACCTTCTCAACTAGAGTGAGTCCATTGACTCACTCTGACCCCAACAGAATAGTGTACAGTTTTTTCCAAATATAATAAATAATTCTGAGACTGGGGCAAAGTGATGGCCTAAAAGCTGGATTCTTCCATGAGGTCCTGATATCACTGATGTCATTTCTCTATCTTCTTGACTCCATCCTCTGGGAAGATCCGCTTTCTTTTATCTTCCTTGGCCACATTGAAAGTGGATGTTGAGGAGTTTGCTCTCTTGAAAGCCAAGCAATGTTTGCAGCGCATTTCCTTACTAAAGGCTGTTTTAAGGCTGACCTAGGAGTCATACTTGTGGGTTTTTTGGGATTTTTTGGGCAATTTAAGTCCCTCAAAACTTAGATTTCTTATGTATGTATTCTCATAAGTTCATGCAACTAGACCCAAGGTTTTTTCCTAGTCATAATTATCATCTATTTAATTTCATGTCCTCTTTGTCCAAATGAATAGTGACTACCTTGAGTTGGAAGTCTAAACTTTAATCTGATCTATGCTGCAAAACTGAGTCACCTTGTTCAGCTGGGAAATCTCATTGCCTCTCCATTGCTCAAAGCCTTGTTTAAAATCTCACTTCTTGCTCTTTTGGGAGTTTTTAAATACATTCTGTTGTGTATACTTAAGGTATACAACATGATGTTATGGGACACACGTAGATAGTGGAAAGGTTATTATAGTGAATCAAATTAACATATCCATCTATCCATCATCTCACATTTACCCTTTTTTAAATTTTTATGGCAAGAGCAGCTAAAATCTACTCATTCAGCATGAATACCATATACAGTACAATTTTATTAACTGTAATTCTCATAGGGTATATTAGATGTCTAGACTTTTTCATCCTACATATGTGCTACTTTGTGGCCTCAGACCTACCTGTCTCTATTTTCTTCTCCCTCCCCACACCTCATTCCTGTCAACCACTGTTTTGTTCTCTATCTCTGTATATTTGAGAGTTTTTTTTTTTTTTTTAATTCCACATGTAACTGAGATCAGGCATTATTTCTTTCTGTGTCTGGCTTATTTCACTTAACATAATGTCCTTACCCATGTTGTGGTAAATGGAAAGATCTCATTCTTTTTAAAGACTGAGTCATATTCCATTGTATATATCCAATTTTCTTTATCCATTTGTCTGTCAATGAACATTTACGTTGTTTCCATATCATGGCTATTGTGAACAATTCTACAGTGAACATTGCAGCATAAATATCTTTATGAGATGGTTATTTAATTCCCTTTGGGTATGTACCAAGAAGAGGGATTACTGGGTCATATGGTGGCTCTATTTTTTATTTCTTTAGAAACCTCCATGCTGCATTCCCATTGGTGGTACCAATCTATGTTTCCACCATCAGTGTACAGAGTTCCCTTTTCACCACACCCTAATCAACATTTGGTGTCCTTTGACTTTTTGATGAGACCTTCTAACATGGTAAGACTGTGAGGTGGTATCTCATAGTAGTTTTGATTCGCATTTCCCTGGTGACTAATAATGTTGCATGGCCATTTTTATGTCTTCTTTGGAGAAATGCCAATTCAGGTTTTTTTTCATTTTTTAATCAAGTTTTTTTTCCACTAATGAGTTGTATGAGTTCTTTATAAATTTTGGATATTAATCCCTTATCAGATACATGGTTTGCAAATATTTTTTTCCCAATTCATAGGCTACGCTTTCATTCTGTTGATTGTTTCCTTTGCTGTGCAAAAGCTTATTAGTTTGATGTAGTCCCAGTTACCTATTTTTGCTTTTGTGATCTGAGCTTTTGATGTAATATCAAAATTGCCAAAGTCAGTGTCTAGGAGACTTTCCCCTATGTTCCCTTCTAGGGTTTTTATAGTTTCTAGTCTTATATGTAAGTTTTTTTATCCATTTTAACTTGATTTGTTGTGTATGGTGTAAGATAAGGGTCTAATTTCATTCTTTAGCATGCTGAAATTAAGTTTTTTCAGTACCATTTATTGAAGATGCTATCCTTTACCATTTTGTCTTCTTGGTCTCCTTGACAAAAATTAGGTTGACCATATATGCTTAGGTTGATCTTTGGGCTCTCTATTCTGTTCCACTGGTCTATATGTCTGTTATTCTATACAGGACCATGCTGTATTGATTCCTATAGCTTTGAAATATAATTTTAAATCAGAAAGTGTGACACCTCCAACTTTGTTTTTATTAGAATTATTCTGGCTATTTGAAGTCTTTTATAGTCCTTTACAAATTTTAGGACTTTCTTTTTCTATTTATATGAATAATGCCATTGGAATTTTGATAAGGGATTGCGTTAAATCTGCATACTGTAGCCCAGTATAGTTGCTCACACCTGTAATCCCAGCACTTTGGAAGACCAAGGTGAGAGGATCTTCTGAGGACGGGACTTTGACACCAGCCTCAACAATATACCAATACCACACCCCAAGGGAAAAAAACCCTGTGTATTGCTTTAGATAGTATGAACATTTTAACAATATTATTTTATATCTTCTGATTCAGGAGCATAGGATATCTTTTCACTTATTTGTGTCTCCAATTTCATCCATGTTTTGTAGTTTTCAGTATACAGATCTTTCACTTCTTTGGTTAAATTTATTCCTAGATATGTCATTTTTATACTGTTGTAAATGAGATTATTTTCTTAATATCTTTCAATTAGGTCACTATTTGCTTATAAAAATACTACTGATATAAATATGTTGATCTTGTGTTCTGCAACTTTACTGAATTGATTTATGAGTTCTAACAGGGTTTTCATGTGGAATCGTTGGGCTTTTTTACAGACAGGATTACGTCATCTGCAAATAAAAATAGTGTTGCTTCTTTTCTTCCTATTGGAAAGAATAGGAAGTATTGCATTTTGTCTCTTTTTCTGATCTAGTTGTCCATTTCTTGCTTTTTGAAATCTTAGAAGCTATAGGCTTTTCATCTTTGCAAGGCCTTTGAATTTTAAGACTGTCACTATTTTTTTTAATTCATTTTTCCACTCTGAATTAGGTGAGGGAGTTAGCCACGCAAATATTTGGGAAGAGTATTTCATATAAAGGGGGAACAGCAAATACAAAGGCCTTGAGATGTGTCTGAAAAAGACTAAGGAGTCCAGAATGGCCAAGTGAACAGGGATGGAGTAGCAGGAGAGTTAAAAGAGGTAATGAAAAACTGACCACTGAGGGCCTTGTGAGTCATTGTACAAATTTTAGCTTTTATTTTGAGTGAGGTCGAAGGCTTTGAGAAGGGGAATGACATAGTCTGACTTACCAAAAATCACTCTGGTTGATATGTTGAGATGAGATTGCAGGGGAATAAGAAAAGAAGCAAGAATATCAGAGAAGAGGGCACTGGGATCATTTAAGTGAAAGGTAATGTTGATTGACTAGGACAGTGACAGTAAGAATGGGCAGAGATAGCTAAATTCAGGATATATTTTAAAAGTAAAGCCAAGATGATTTGCTGAAGAATTGATTGAGGGGCTTGAGAGAAGGCGAAGAAGGTTACAGCTGGCAAAAAAGGTTTTGGCTAGAGCATATGAAAGTTGTCATTAATGAGATGGGGAAGATCATGGTGAGAACAGGACTGGAGAAATATCAGGGAGCTCAGTTTTAAACATGTTAAGTTAAATATGCCTATTCATGTCCCAGTGGTAATGTCAAATAGGCAGTTGTGTACATTGGTGTGAGTTCAAGAGAGAGACTGAAGTAGAGATAAATACATTTAGAAATAACAGAAACTACATGTTTAGGAGAATCAGTGCCATACTCTCAATGTTTTTACACTAAGATAGAAATTATTCATATATGATATTTGTAACTTTGGAATATTTATTGTGTACTGTATTTTAATATATAGCAGATAAATTTATATAAATTTGTGATTTTAAGTTTATGTTAACAGATTATGTCATGTATTGACATAGGAGAAATTTAAGCATGTTACATTTGTAAATTTAATGTATTAGGTACATATTACATAGTTTTAGAACATAGTAAGAATTCTTTTAGTCATTTTGATTGTAGTAAAATTGTACTATAATTGAAGTACTTAAGAAATCAAGTGTGTTAAGTTTACAAAAACAACTTAAAATATCTGAAGGTGCAAAATTAGCCACGTTTATAAATGAAACCAGTGCTATTTAGAACTCCTTAACACTGAGGGATTGCAAAATCCTGCTCAATTTATAGGGTAGGATTCATACACTGAGCTTAAATTCTAGGAATAAATATATCTTTGAATCTATAATAAATTAAAAATTATTGAATCCAAAGTAAACTTCTGAACATTTCTTACTATATCAATAGCTGTCGTTAAAGTCAATAAAATGTTAACAATTGAAATGATGCATTGTTGACACATTTTATTCTGTCTTCAAAGTAAAAGAGTTGAATATTGGTAAAATATCTACTTATTACTTAGACCAGTATTTCTCAAACTTTCCTGCCATCATCCACAATAATAAATATATTTTACATTGTCAAACAATACACACACACACACACACACACACACACACACGAGTAAACAAAAGTTTCCATGCGCCGGGCGCGGTGGCTCAAGCCTGTAATCCCAGCACTTTGGGAGGCCGAGACGGGTGGATCACGAGGTCAGGAGATCGAGACCATCCTGGCTAACACGGTGAAACCCTGTCTCCACTAAAAATACAAAAAAAGAACTAGCCGGGCGAGGTGGCGGGTGCCTGTAGTCCCAGCTACTCCGGAGGCTGAGGCAGGAGAATGGCGTAAAGCCGGGAGGCGGAGCTTGCAGTGAGCTGAGATCCGGCCACTGCACTCCAGCCCGGGTGACAGAGCAAGACTCCGCCTCAAAAAAAAAAAAAAAAGTTTCCATGAAACACTTGTACCTTACCACCTGAACCTAACTTTGATAAATCTACCTTTAACTACATACAACATGGATTTTGAAATATCATCTAAAGTAAGGCTAAGCATTATAGGATTTTGAAGCAAGTAAATTAGAATTGCTTCTGTTTAAATAGCTACAGTTGAAAAAAGATATGTACATACCATGAATGCGTACTTGTGTATAGCTTGGATAACAGTTTTAAATAGAAGTTTGCTGGTGAGTGTGTAGCCATGATATACAACAGGTTCATTTTGTGCTCCATCCCAGCAATCAATCTCCAAACAACGGCATCCTTTTACAAGGGCACTAGCAAAATTTTCGCAAAATAAAACGTTACTCCTGGACCATTAAAAATATATACCAAAGTATTAAAACATTCCAAAGACTATTTGTGATTTTATAATAAATGCATAAATGAGTCCATAAAACTCTATAAAAACTTGTCTTTAGGACAAGCTTTGAGTCTCTAGAAATTTACATTATAAAGCAAGACACAGACTGTCTGTGTAGTACAACACTGTGTCTTTCTTTCTAGTCAAATGTTTTACTCTTGTGTACTCTCCATATCATGCTTGGTTTTCAGTAAGCAATGAAGATACCTGCTCCATAGTTGTAGCTCTGAAACATCCCTACTCCCAACCCATACAATTTTACTTATGGTGGCATTTACTGTTCAATGCCATACCAATGAAAAGCGATGATGTTCAAAGCCCTCTCGGAATAGTAAAATCTATGAATAAAATCTTATCTAATTCTTTCCTCATGTCAGGCTTTGGGGAATGAGGTATATGGTAGAAAGGGAAGGATAAAGAAAAGATAAATTGCGATAATACTTGCTCCCTGGAAACAATGTTGGCTAGACGGTATGGAAACTAGAGGGCCTGGAGAATCAGCAAATAATCCTTCTCTCTCTAATCATTTCACATAAGGCCATCTCTAATTTTAATCCAAGTAAGCACTAGAGAAAATTAAGGTTTATGCCAAGGAAGCCTGGATACCTGCTAATCTATGTCTATTCGACTCACAATTTCACTGGGAGAAAAGTATGACTTGCTTGCCTCAGAATATAAATTCACAGCTTTATCAAAACTGAGGAAAATATATTTCTACTTCTACTGATATCTAAAACTGGGTCTGATTTTTCTACCTAAAAATATCAGTTTCTTGATTTAAACATAAATTCTATCTTAGGTTCATTAAATCAGTTGTACCCACTGGGTTTAAATTAATTTTCAGTGTTCATACTACAAGAGAGCAGAGACAGGATGCTTTATTAGCACATATGCTTTTATTTACTCTGTGTCAGCTGAAGCTGATTGCATTCAGATTTTTCACTGACTTTATAATAATGAATATAAGCAAATAGGGACGTCTCAAAATATTCATACCTAGCCCAGAGTAGGCCATTGTATGAAATAGGTCATTTGCCCCAAATTACCAAGAGTTCACTCTAATTTATTGATTTTTGTATAGATATTGTTTTATTGATTTATGCAAATGTAGATATAGCATTAAAATAATTCTTTAAATTATTTCACAGACACATACACAGAGTTGTATAGTTGTTCCTAGTATCTATGAACCTGGCCTGACATGGAGCTAATATGTGCCAACCACAGACAGGGTCAGCAACAGTAACATGAGGCAATGGTTAGTGCTGGTTCTACAAGAGCAGGGATTGAAATTTCAGTCCATAAAACATGTTTGACATAAACTGACTGTTAGTAAATATTTATTGTGTTTATATTAGAAAAAAATGAGAGCTGTAGCGATGTAAGAAGAAAAGTGGAAGGCAGAAAAATGTGATCTTCTAAAATGCGATCTTGGAAGAGACAAAACTGAATCTGAGAGCTGACTTGAAGCACCAGGATCTTAGAATTGATGCATATTAAGAATGAGGTTAAAAAAACTCCCTTGTCATATATAGAGATATTTTTCCATAGAAAGCCAAGTTAACACTTGTTTTCCAATAAGTACATTAAATTACCCCTCTGTCTACAGGCTACTGGTTTTCCACTGAGACGATTTTGCCTCAGGAGGGATTTGGCAATGTCTGGAGACATTTTTGGCTGCCACAGGTGGAGATGGGGGAGGTTTGTAACTGGCATCTAGCAGGTAACGGTCACAATGCTACTCAACATTCCGCAATGCACAGGACAGTCCCCAACAACAAAAAATTATCGGACTCAAAAACTGAAAAGTTTGAGAAACCCTGCCATAAGTCATGACAACCTGGAGAAAGGAGTGTGGTCCCAGCACAAAGTACTTATATAAAGTCAGTAGCTTTTCTAAACAGAAGCACAGAGCACCAAATGGGCCATATAAGAAAATGAACATTTTAGATTTAGTTCTTCTTTGGAGATCACATTTAGTCCCTTTCTAGGGAGATGACCCTAGAAGTACTTAGGCAGGAGCATAGCTAAGAATAGATAACACAATTATGACACTAAGTCAATGTACTGAATTCAGGGCTGCCTAAAATATGAGAGAGAGAGAGAGAGAGAGACAAAGAGAGAGAGAGAGAGAGAAACCTTATATAACCCCTTGAGAATAATAGAGATAAAAGACAGAAGAAATCTGATGAGGAAGTAAGAGGAAGTAAGGCATTAGAGAGGAAGAGAATTAGTGAATCTCATCTATCTTGGAGGCTTCACCAATCAGTCAAATTTTTATTAAGAAAAATTAAATTCTTAATAAATTCTTTCGGGGTGTTTGGGGTTTTTTTTTTTTTTTTTTTTTCCAGAGACAGAGTCTTGCTCTGTCGCCCAGGCTGGAGTGCAGTGACGCGATCTCGGCTCACTGCAAGTTCCACCTCCCGGGTTCACGCCATTCTCCTGCCTCAGCCTCCTGAGTAGCTGGAACTACAGGTGCCTGACACCTCGCCCGGCTAATTTTTTGTATGTTTAGTAGAGACAGATTTCACCGTGTTAGCCAGGATAGGGTTTTTTAAATTTTGCTGGTTTTTGTTTTATGCGTCTGGGTTTTTTGTTTTTGTTTTTGTTTCTGTTTTTAAGATGGGGTCTCTTTCTGTCACGCAGACTACAGTGCAACCTCGAAGTCCTAGGCGCAAGTAATCATCCCACTTCAGCCTCCCAAGTAGCTGGGACTACAGACAAATACTACCACACTTGGGTCATTTGCTTTGGTTTTTTTGTTTGTTTGCTTGTTTAAGTGCACAATGCTTTATTGAGGCATGTGGTAATGCACTATAATGCACAACTTCAGAGTTTTGTTAACTAATTGTCTTTGTATTGGAGAAATGGACCTAGAATATTCATAGAGAAATCTTCTCTGGCCCATGGATACTCTGGGCAAATAAGGTGGTCACTTAATCCTTGGCAGAAGTTCTAAATTCGGCTACATTTATAGAACTGCAGATGAATATATTTCTTGGCTTATGGATTTATTTATGTATTTAGATTTTAGGTTGGAGAAGAAGCAATATTTATTTGTAAAGTTTCTTAATTTCTATGGAAGAATGTTTGCTTTCCTGACTCGTATTTGATTATGACAGTAAATTGTCTTGCCTATTTTATCAACACAGAGTATGAGTTCTCTGGAATGCTGCCAGAGAACAATCTTGAGCTTTCTACTTGAGTGGTGTGAGGAAAAAACCAACAAGAACTATATTGTGAAAGAAAACTTTTCATAAATAATATTGGCTCTTGCTACTTCTCTAGATAGTTTTAATTTTATCCATGGATCAGGCCAACCTTTACAAAACTGCATATTCAGACTTGTTTTCAGTGATTGCGCAGTGTCATGCCAACCACTTACATACGGAGGCATATAAGAGAAAGTTTTATCTTCTCTAACGGTGACGTTCAGGACACTACACTATTTCACTTTGATCCTCCTTTTTGGAAACAAATGGAGAAAATTGCTCTCTCATTCACTACTGTTTTTCATAATCATTGTAAACCTTATAACTAATCCTGTTTCTCTCTTGACTTTGACTGCTAGGAAACTTACAGGTGATATTCTCCAGGCATTCTAGAATTTGTACAGAACTACAGAACTTTTTGGTATGAAATTTCCACTCTTAACTTTATTTTATCTATCTTTAAATTTCTTTCAAATACTTCCTATAAACTATCAAAGTATAAAATATTATAATTTTCATTGTAATTTCTTTAGATTGTGTAATGTTATCATTTTCTATTTGAAGTTGAATTTTAACTGTTAATAAAAATAAATTTAAGAATCTTTTGGTACATTAAAATATTGAATGCTATACAGCAGTAATATTATTTTTCCTTTTGTAAATATGAGGAAATTGAGATACACAATGGTTATATCTGTCACAAAATTAACAGATGAGGGAAAGGGAGGAAATATGAGCACTAGTAACTTAAACATTGATATTTAAACACTATATTATGCCACTAATCATAAGGAAAAATATTAGAAAATACTTTCATTCTAAGCATGTATCTTCCAAAGGTGGATAAAGAAACAGAGAAAAGTACAATTAAATTTAAATGCAAATTTGCAGTTGGATGAAACTTTTTCTTGCAATGTGAAAGTAATTATATATATTTCTAAATATAACTGCTTTAATATTCATATTTTCTCTCTTTAAATAATTAAAATAACAAAAAATGAACAGAAATTCCTGTAATGAAATTATATCTATAAATTGGGCTATCTTTACAGAATTCTAAATGAATACATTTCCAAATTTGTGAATTTATGTCTTTACTTAGATTTGAAATTAGAGAAGCAGCAATATTTAGTTGTATGTTTGCTGTTATCTTGGAATTATAAGATATCTTTTCTATTGATGGTTTTACCTTAAGTAATACTATCTAATCATTTGGTTTTAAATATCCCACATATGCTGATGACTTCCAATTCTGCTTTTCCAGTCTGATAACTTCTGAATTCCACACAGATATACCCAACTGACTCACATATACCCATTAGCCATTTGGTAACTAATTGGCACCTCAAACTTAAGATGGAAACCACAGAACCCTTGCATGTTGCCTCACACCCTACAATGGGCTTCTCTCTTGGGCTTCAATATCTCAGCCAACAGTTTCACTGTAATTTGGTTATTGGGATGAAAATCTTGATTCCTCTCTTTCCCTCATATCTCTCTTCAAATCACCTGGTAAGTCATGTTGGCTCTGCCTCCTAAAATGGTCCCCAATATATAATGGTTCAACTTACAATTTTTCAACATTATGATAGTGCAAAGAAAATATGCACTCAGTGGAAATCACACTTCGAATTTTGAATATTGGTCATTTCCCAAGCTAGCAATATGCTGTATGAGATATTCCATCACAAGATGCTGAGCAGCAGCTGTGAGCTACAGATCCTACTCAGCCACATGATCACAAGAGTAAGTAACCAAGACTCTACAGTGTCCTGTGTTGCCAGTTTTGGGGGGTGCTTTTAGAGAGGGGATATGATTTAGCCTCACTGTAAGCTAGTGTAACTGTGTTAAAGTAAACTAGGTTAAGCTATAATGTTTGGTAGGTTAGATGTACTAAATGCATTTTCAACTTAAGATATTTTCAAGTATTGGGATATAATCACTTTGTAAGTCGAGAAGCATCTGTCTCTCAAATTCAACCACTTATCATCTCAGCTGCTGCCTCATGAGTTCACCACCACCTATATCACCTGCACTGCTACACCATCTTCCCAAATCATATTCTACCTCCACTCTGGCCCCATCAGTCATTCCTCCACATTACTGAATAGATCAAATTATGACACTATCTTAAGAAAAATCCTTCCCAGTGCAGCTGTAATAAAATCTATTCTCCTCTCCATGCTCTACAAGAGCCTCATTAACTGACTCTACCTACCTCCTCAAACTCACCTCCCTTCATTCACCATTGACTTGTCTTCAGCAGCATTTGCCATTTTTCTCTCAATTAAACATGCCAAGCACTTGCTCTGTTTAACATGACCTTCCTACTAATCTCTCTAAGGCTTCCTGTATCATCACTCATGCCACAACTATTTCATTTCACCTCTTCAGAAGACTTTTCTGACAACTTTACCCTAAGTAACACCCTCCACCCCACAGTCACTTTCCATCACATTACCTTAGTTCATCTTCCCCGTATGATTCATTCATCCTTGAAAACATTTTTTACCTGGTTATTATCTGTCTATCTGCTTGTACACAGATATATGTAGCAGCTTTGAAAATCTCGTTCACCACTGTATCTGAGCTGACTAAACTGAAGTCTGGTATTAACAGTATGATAGATACATTGTTAGGTATAAAATCAGCAATGCAACGCAGATTATTTTTAATCTATGTAAACTACTTACCATATGTATTTTTAAATGTAATAGATTTAAAAATCAAATAAATACCTTACATATCCCCAAAGGTCACTTGGTCCCACTAATTGATCAGATACCAAATATGTGTTATGTGAAGATGAAATAAAATAATCATTTAATGGATGAGTCATATCTTGATAAACTTTTCTACATTCATTTTTAAATAGTAGACATTCACGTGAATCCATGTATCTTGCAAAACCTTCAAATGACATTTGGCGTGCTTTCCTAACTAAAAATAAATAAATAAAATAAGTTAAAAGGATGCAAAAATACCATTAGCAAGATAAAAAACTACATCTGACTTGTAAACTTATTCAGTAGTAGAGCATATTTCTAAAATATTCCTTTAGAATTAATATTCATACTATATGCTGTTTGGAAACAAATTTTTGTAGTAAAACCTTTAGTTCTTCCATATTAACATTCAAGTAAAGAATATATTATTTAATTATCTCTGATTTTTTTATGTTTTGAAAATACACACAAGAAAAGTACATATATTATCAATGAACTTCCACAAGCTACACATCTGGATAACTGGCACACAGGTCAAAGAACAAAGCATTGCAGTGTTCCAGAAGTCTGCCTCCGACTAACCTTCCAGTTGCTCACCACACCCAAGTATATCCACTGATTTGACTTCTAAAAGAATAGATTAGTTTTCTTTGGTTGTTGTGCTTCATATGAATTGACTCAGACAGCATGTATTTTTTGTACCTGGTTTCTTTTACTCAACATTATATTTCAAATATTTATTCTTGTAGTTGCCTGTAGTTATATATTGCTCATTCCCATTACTTTACAGTATTCCATTGTATGAGTATGCCACAATTTATTTATTCATTCTATCACTAATAGGCATTTAGATAATTTCCTGTTTGGGGCTGTTACAAATTGTGCTGCCAAAAATAACCAGTAAATGTCTTTTGGTGCAAATATATACACATTTATGTATGGTGCATGCCTAGGAATGGAATTGCTGGGTCATTTGCATATGATCACCTTTAGTAATTAATCTCTGCACTTTTTTACTCAGTATAATATGTACCAAAATATCAATTTAAGCAGAAGACTGGCTCTGGAAACAGACAGCCTGGACTCATATCCATTTAACTTGTTATATGACCTTGAGCATGTTAGCTAACCTCTCCCTATCTGTGGAATGGAGGTAATAATAGGATCTACCCTTATATATTAACTCTATAATTTTTTGTTGCTATTATTGCTATTGATAGTTCATTTTAACCAAAAAGAAAAGGTGACATGAGCATTCACTTGATTAGTGTGTGATCTTTGGCAGAGAATTTTATTTCCAGGAATTTATCCTATAGAAGTAGAGACTCAGTGATGTACAAAAATGCTCACATTAGCATTATTTATGAAAGCAAGATAAGAGTGGGGGAATAAACAAATTAAAGCTCAAAATATGATACAATACTAAGCAACCATTAAGAATAATGTATCATAAAAATATAGTGACATAAGTAAATGTTTATGACATCGTAAAAATGAAGAAGACAGCATTCAAAATGCTATTACTATTTTGGTTTAAAATATAAAAGTAGAAGAAAATAAATAAAATTTTTATAGGTATACAAACCCTCTATTTCAAAACCATATAAATTTAGGAAGATAGAAGTGTATGGAGCAAATGAATCATGCATTGTAACAGTAATGACTTGCATACATTTGTTATTTTTCCCTGTTTAATTAGCAGTAATTGGCTTAGCCCTTTTGAACTATTGAATAATTAAATAAATATCTTCAGTAACAGAATAGAAAATAAACTCATTTTGTTTCCTTAAAAACTACCAGTTTGAAATGAGGATTAATCACATGGATTTTTAAAAACCTCATTTGGTACATGTCACATACCAATGAGGGATGAGGCTGAGGAACTTGGCAGCATTTGGAACTATAAGATCATAATTCAAATGCGCCTTAATAAGACACCAAAGTGATCAATAATCATGTAAATGAAATGCAAGGTCTTGGCTGTGTTGGAGAGTATTGGAGGCAGGTGAAGGCTCAAAAGAGGAAATGGATGTACAGTATAAAATTGTAGTTAAAATGCAAACACAATTCCAAAGTGTCACTGCCACCATCCCAATATCTCATTTGTATCTTTTAATTTACCACCTGAAGTTAACAGTGCCAAAGTAATTTTTTTGGTAATATTCTCTAGATCAGTGCTACTGAAAGTCCTCATCTGTAAACTGGTTGTTTCCAGTTGGCAATGACATAAAGAGCTTGAGCCAGAACATAAATCAATTCACTACTTCCTTAGAGAAAGTCTTGCTATGAAAAAAAAAAAAAAAAAAAAAAGTAAACTGAACTCATCAGTTCTGCTTAGTGATACAGTTGCTTAATATCCCAGTGCAAGCTCTTTACCTTGCTACAAACCGGCAAAAGTTTAACGGTGCTGAGACCAAATTGTCACTAACACTGAACTCAACGACACCACTACAATTGAGAACCCTCCAAAATCTTTGCATGGCACTGAATCATGAAGCCAAAATTTTTACTGTGGCCCTCTGCCAGTCTCTCCAAACCCATCTCCACCTCATTCTCAAAGTTCTAACCACACAGTCCTCCTGTTCCTTCAGTTCTTCAACTCAGGTTTAAAGTTTCCCTTTCTTGTACCTTAGACACTTCTCTCATTTTGTCACATAACTTATCCGTTCTTTCCATTTAAGTCTCAGCTCAAATCTCACACTCTCAGAGAGGGTTCTCCTAAACACCCAACCTGAACTAGGCCTCCCAGGTCATCTGCTCTCCATCACCTTCCCTGCTCTATGTTTCCATATCACATAACACTCTCTTAAGTTATCCTTTTACGTGCTTCATTATTTACTGTCAAATTTCCTCCAACTCATCAGGAATTCAAGACCTAATGGCCTTGTTCTTTCACTATATCTTCAGTCCCCAAAACCATACTTGATTAATGCAGATAAATATTTGAATGAATTATGAATGTATGATCCAACACAGAAATAAGTTTGGGTTTGTTAGTACCTACATTATCATGTGTCAAACATTGGTAGCCTAAACCAACTTAAAGAGGCAAAACTTGAACTTTCATACACCCCTTCTAGGTGAAGGTAATTTCTGTAAGGTCAAACATTGTGTTTTAACAATGTTTTGGTACCATTATATGAATATTTTATTGTATTATGAATTTATAATTTTATTTCAAAATGAACACAAATGAAAAACTGTGAGTGTTTTTACCCATTGAAAGATGGAACAAAGATCACAAATTCTATGACAGATCATTAGACTAAATGGTCATTTAATTTAAACCAAATCACTATGTGCTCAAAAATGAAGAAAAAGCGGCCGGGCGCGGTGGCTCAAGCTTGTAATCCCAGCACTTTGGGAGGCCGAGACGGGCGGATCACGAGGTCAGGAGATCGAGACCATCCTGGTTAACACGGTGAAACCCCGTCTCTACTAAAAATACAAAAACTAGCCGGGCGAGGTGGCGGGCGCCTGTAGTCCCAGCTACTCCGGAGGCTGAGGTAGGAGAATGGCATAAACCCGGGAGGCAGAGCTTGCAGTGAGCTGAGATCCGGCCACTGCACTCCAGTCCGGGCGACAGAGTGAGACTCCGCCTCAAAAAAAAAAAAAAAAAAAAAAAAATGAAGAAAAAGCGAAAAGTATATATATTTATATATTTATGAAATGTTGTAGATAATTATATTTATAAACAAAGTAAAATTCATCATTTTATAATATTCTCTTCTTAGAATTTTTTTCATTTAGCACATTTAATTTCATACATATTTTCAATAATAGAATGCATTAAAATGGAAGACCACCTATAACTGGGGTTTTATCTTACTCGTGACATCAAGATACTTTCTTCTAATAGGGTAAATGTAATAGAATCGTTGTCTTACTTTCACCTCCAAGCTCATTTCTGAATACTTGAGAGATACATGGAAGCAGTTAAAAGAAGGAGCTGAACAATGTATAGGAAAGGATGCCACGGTTGCACAGTATAGCATTCTAAAAGGTATCAATTCTATAAAATGTATTTTCCCAAAGATATTTGACCCATCCAAAAACTGTAATTTGATAACCATAATTCATAAAAATACTTTGCCTTAAAATAATTTTTGATAAAAGAAAAAAATACTTCACATAAATATGCTGATAAAACTTTGAAATGCAAACATACCTTCTTCGATAGGCTCATATTTCTGAATGATCTCAAAAGCAATAGTTTTACTCATCTCAGCTATATATTGTTCTTGTGTCAGAAATTGAACCAGATTATTTTCTAAAAGAATTTTCCGGTTTTCAGAATATGCGTTGAAAATCTCAACAATTTCTTCTCTGTGCGTGATAATTCGATAAATTGCTCTAAATTCTTCTATGGTGATTCTTCCTTTTTTCAGCCTGTCATTGTCCTACTAAAAAAAATGACTGGTGGGCTCACATTGTGAGTATAAAAAAATACATAAAATGAATAGTAGAGTATTTATGTAATACATAGTAATTTATACTTGAAAGAAGATGAAATTTACATTGGATTCTTATTGAAGATAAAACATATAAAACTGCATGGAGTGATGTCAAAATTGGGAAAGGGTTAGTTAACTCTTGAAACCCAGCGGTTCCAGGGATAAAGAAAGGAGTGTGGGAGAAAATGAGGGTTCCAGGTTGTCTTTCAGTTTCACATTTCATTTTTGTATTTCGCTTTTCAAAAGATACAAAAGGTATCTTTTGAAGATACCTTCTTAAAACCGTACCAGGCAGTGTGTAAACTCATGCCACTGGTGTGCAGCCTGGACCATATATGTCAGAGTGAGTCAGACACATTCAAGATCAATGTAAACTGCAGAAGCTGTAGTAGTTATGCAATACCTTGAGGAAGTGGAGTCTGAGTAATCACTGAAGGATTTGGGGCAGGTACAAACAAGATGAGTTCCAATAAGAAAGAGTGGATTCGAAAGGTCATATTTGAACTTTATGAGAAAAGGCAAGCTATTAAAAGTACCAGGACAACTGGGAGTTTCTGAATAGGACAATGAATACCAAAAATAGAAGATTGGTTTGATTAGTTGTGCATTTCCAATTGGAAGAGATAGAGAACTGCAGGTAAGAGAGCAGATAAGATGAAATTCAAGTGGGAGATGGTGAACAGACACTAAAGAACAGACCTCAGTGAAATGACGAAGGGAGAATTCAGAAGGATTCAACGCAGTGAAATTTAGACAAATGAGAGAAATAATGCAGGAATGACCGAGGTCAGGGAGAGTCAGAAAAGCTAGTAGAATTATAGTATCACTAACAGATAAAAAAACTGGGAAATTGGAATTTCAGCTAAGAGGGAGATTTAATTTTTTTAAAAATGCTTTTTTATAACATCTTAACTCTCTTGTTACATTGTAAACAGCTTGAATGCAAGAATTATGTGTCGAAGGTGCATGGTGTCATGGTGGAATCTGTAGTTGTCAAATCAGATGCCGGGTCTCCAGAGCTTATTAAACAATGATAGCACCTTAAAATTATATAATCTTAAAGTAACGCATGCATATTGTTCATTACCTTACTTAACTAACATGCTTCAACTTACTGTTTTTAAATTCTGGATTTTGAGGTCCGTGGAAGTGGATGTTATAGAATTAATTCCATTTTAGCCTTATCCTACTCCTTATTTGTCATAAAATCTTAAGCAAGTCAATAAAAATTTAAAAGATACCTGTAATTCCTGAAAATTTTGGTTATAGAAAGTTATATAAATAAAAAATTATGGTTCTACAGAATAGCAGCATAAAATAAAATATACATTATTCACTGAATAATGAAAGTTGTATTACTTTCAAACAGGGTATAAGCTTGGTCATCTGAAATGTTCTCTGATAATTTGTTTTGTCACGTGTTCTTCTAAAAGGTCAAAATTGCCATCTGATACTAAAAAGAATGGGAGATATAAGTCCAAACAAAATTCCACGAATCCAAAGAATCACTATAATTGATCAAAATCAAAGAAGAATTGAAAGTCAAATATAGAAAAATGAAAACCATACGAAATAGTGAGAGTTGTATCATTGAAGATGGGAAGATCTAATTTTAGTAGAAAGAGAATGGAAAGGGAAAGAAACAAGGAGCAAGTAACAATGGGGAAGAAAAACAGGATGTGGTAGCCTCATGATCAAGGGAAGCAGGGAGAAGAAAAGCAGTAAGAAAGAAGGTACAATTTGAGTGCTGAGGCACGTGATAGCAACTCAGACTGCCAATGTACTAGACTCCCTTATAAGAGAAAACTGAAGTGCAAAAATCTTAGTAAATTGTCCCCAGCCACACAGGTAGACCAGGATTTTTAACTAACTATAAGACCACCCAGAGGAGCAGTTGGAAAAAAAAAAGTCAGTATACCATTACACAGATTAACAGTATACATGAAGAAATAAATTCTGTAACACGCACATCTGACCATCTCAACTCCTTCTTAAAGTTCTCACAACACCTCCTTTGTCTTCAAGACAAAACCCCAACTGTGTTGTGTAGCATCCAAGGCCATCTAAAATGTCATGGATGATTTCTGCTCTTAACTTTTTCCTCCTTGCACCTCACACTTCAGGTGCTCTGAATTAGTTTTAGCACAGATGCCAAACCATCTCTTGCTATGGTACAGATATTTGTTTGTTTGTTTGTTTTTTCTTTCTGGAATATTCTTCTTTCTGTTTAAATTACCAATTTCTACTAATCCTTGAAAGTATCACCCACTCTAGAAATCTTCCTAGGTCCTCTTTGTCTCCTCCCCATGTTACATTAAAATATCCCTTCTCTGGGTTCTTAGAAGGCTCCACTGTCTTCTCTTACAGGCCTTATTAGATTGGAATGACAGCCTTTTTCTAAATTCATTCTAGAATTGCCTCAGACAGTGAGTTTGTCATTTGTTTCTTGTATCCTGAGGACTTTAAAAAGTACCTGCCTGACTGGGGATATTCAGAATGTGGCCTACCACCCAGTTTTATGAATCTGATGAAATAAGTGCATTTAGACAATAATTAGATGAAGAAGTTAAGTATCTCTCTAGACTTAAGGAGGATAGGAAAAGAGATTTAAAAATGCATATTCCAGAAGATATGCAAAATCTCAGGTCCCACCTCAGGGTTCACTACCACCTTTAAAATGTTTCATATTAATCATTAAAAGTACAACATATAATAAGAGAAATCATTTTTCTCCTCTTTAAAAAATGTTCCTTAAGTGGCTATTCTTTGCAAAGCATTACAAAAAGCACTTTCCCAAACAATTCATTCAATGTCTTATATATTCAGAAATACACCATATACTTCAAGACCGTGCACATCATGAAGGTAGATATTTTATTCCTTTTATTCCCAATGCTTACTACTGGACCTACCTAGAGTAGGAGCTTAATTACTATATGTTTAAATGAATGATTGAATAAACAAGGAAAAAAGAATACAAAATAATTCTATTGACTGTCATTCTGAGTGTACACTTTCAGAAAACAGAATGAAGGCTATCCATGTTGTCACCATCTTCCATTTCCAATGCTCAGTTTGCTAGTAAAAATATGAAATGTTATTTAAAATAAATAATGTGATGAGAAATCTGATTTATCAAGACAGAATTTACTTTTAATGTAAGATACAGTATTTTAAAGTTGGTTGTATCTAAAATTATACCAAAAATAAAGCCTAAATACATTCAAATTATATTACAGGAAACGACAGGACTTGCCACTTTCTTTTTTCTCAGACTCTGACACTAGTTTAAATTGTTTGACAATTTTGTCTTTTTCCTTTTCTTCTTCCCTTTCCTCCTTACCAAATATATGAGTCACATAGTATACTGGGTAATAAGGATGCAAAAGTAATATATTGTCAGTGCCCTCTGGAAGCAGATAGTCTAGAAAAAGAAAGTAGGCATGGAAGTGTATAGGTGCCGAAATGTAAACTTTGTAGCTGAGTACACTGGCTCACACCTGTAATCCTCAAGCTTTGGGAAGTCAAGGTGGGAGGAGCACTTGACGTCAAGAGTTTGAGACCACCCTGGGCAACATAGTGAGACCCTGTCTCTAAATGTAAAAAAAAAAAAAAAATTAGCCAGGTGCATTGGTGCATGCCTGTAGTCCCAGCTCCTCTGGAGGCTGAGGCAGGAGGATCCGTGGAGCCCAGGAAACCAGGGCTAGAGTGAGCTATAATCACAGCACTGTACTCTGGCTTGGGTGACAGAGCAAGACTTTGTCTCTAATTTTTTTTTAATTTTAAAAATAAAATAAATTTTATAGATAATAGACACAATAAGGAAAGTTGGACAATTCTTCCTGGAGTGTCAAAGGAGAATCTTTATAGAAAAAGTGATCCTGGAGCTAAGTCTTCAGAGATGAGAAGGAAGATATTTGCCTGAAATTAGGGAGGAAAGAGGCTAATTCTATTTGTTAAGATCAGAGCAAATGAAGGTACAAAGTACAAAACAGAAGAGTGTAATTGGAGAGAATGTTAGTGAAGCTGCAGGAGCAGATAAGGCAGGAGGCACAGCTGAATCCCAGGGGCCCTCGGAAGCCACAGTGAGAAACTTAGACTTCTTTGGAAAGAATAAAGAGTTACTGATTAGTTTTAAGAGAGAAATCGCATAGATTTTTATTCTAGAAAGATTACTCTGGCAGCAGTGTAGAAGGTAGATGTTGGGATTTAAAACAAACCACTCTGTAGTGTTTTTCCAACTTTGATGTACATATGAGTCACCTTGGGACTTGTTGAAATGCAATCAGCTTCATTTCTGGTCTGAGGACCACAATAAGTAGTAAGTAGTTCAAGACAATTGACATGGTGTAGCAAGTATATGGACCTAAAAAGATAGAGTCAGAAGAAGAATCTGAAAATCTCTTCAATTTCTGCTTAGATAACTGAGAGAACGGTGCTGCTATCACCAAGCAAAGAAATACAGGAAGAAAGACGGTTTAAAAGGGAAAGATGAGTTTCACTTTAAACATATTAAATTTGAAGTACATCTGAGACAACATCTAAGCAGAGACAGCCAGTAGGCAAATGGTTATGGGTTAGGGATAGAGGAAAACAATACACTATAGAAGAAAGTACAATAATAACTTTGGAGTTAGACAGACACAGACATGAGTTTCTATTGTTATGTGAGATATGAAGAAATTTATATCAACATTCTTGTGTTCAATATTCTTATGTGTAAAAAGAAGATAACAATAACTTCCTTGTATGTTTTTAATAAAATGAGTGCAAAACCTAATCAAGTGTCTACATTATGGCAGATGATGAATAAATGGTGCCATTTACATGTCTTTGAAGTTCAGGATAGAAAACCTGGAACTTGTTCCTATTTAAGAAGTAGCCATTGAGAGTCAATAAGATAGCTCAGGAAAAGTTTGTAATGTAAAAATAAAGGACATAAAGAGCTCAACTTTAAGAGGAGAGTAGAAGGAATGGTCACAGGACAGAAGGAGAAGGACTGGTCACACATTTTAAGAGAAAATTGGGAAAGAATGATGTCATAGAAGTTAGAACAAGGAAATTTTTTAAAAAGAGGGATAAGTGAAATGCACAGAGAGGCTAACCAGTGGATTTAACATTTTTGACCTAAAAAGATCTTCAAGATAGGTATGAAAGCAAAACGGATTACAATGGATCATTGAACAACTGGAGAAAGAAATGTAAAGGATTCTTTTGGTTTATCTGTTAAAACAGAGAATGTAACATTAGAAGAGAATATGGTGCTATTTATTTTTTAGGTGAGACTTTTTAAAAGTTTACATTGTGGAGGACCAACTAAGGTAAGAAACCATAAACTTGAGGTGGAACCAAACAGAATATAAGGGCTGAGTTGATTCCAGGTAGCAGATTTGTAGAGCAGAATCAGTAGAGAAATAATTTCTCTCTCTCTGAACACTAGCTTCCAATCCATTCTAACTAGTGCCGTGTTATTTATCCTAAAATATGTAATATTTCTTTACTCAAGAATTTTCAGTGAGTACCCCTTGCCTACAAAAGGAAGTATAATTTCCATGGTCTACCGTTCAAGGTTTCCATCATCTGGCTATAACGGTCATTTGCAACTATTTCTTACCACTTCCTTTCATGCATCCGGTACTCCAGTCATATTTGATTACTTTTTATTCTCCCTGCACTCTTTCCACATACTCCATACATACTGCTTCTTATTTAAGGTCCAGCAAGAATGCCACTTCCATCATGGCATCTTCTATAAAACCCCAAATTAAATAGAGTCTCCTCTCAGATTCCCTGTTAGTATTACTGATGAGCTATATTATAAGCTACTTATAAAACAGTAATTTCTGCCTTCCTTTTTCTGCCCTTAAAAGAGAGTGTCACTTTTTACAATTCACAGTTTCCTACAGAGTGTCAGCACATACTATAGATTTAATAGTGGCTATTAATTCCTTAGAGATTTGGAAGACTCAGGTCAAATCCTATAAAAAAAAATTCCTGAAATCACAAAGGATACTATTTCTTACTCAGTCAACAATCAAAAGTGTAATCCAACACTCATACTATGTATGGAAATAACATATATTTCCTACAAAATATTTTAAATGCTATAAAAACTATTGCATGATAAAAGCGATACTCTTTTTTAGTAAAGCGGTTTTAAAAATCTTAGAGAATTGCTGCTCAAACCATGAATCAATAATTAATCCTGTAGAAAAAAGTTTAGAATATATTGCCAAGATCATAAAATTTTATTTTCTTTACTCAAATTTATAATAAAATGTCACCTTGTAAGAAAATAAACTCATGTCAGAATTTACGTCAGGTACTTAGAAAATGAACAAATGTAATTCAATTGTGTGTGCTTAACTGATGTAGCGTCTACATATATTTACTGAGCACCTACTTTGTTCATGCCTGGTACTAGGTACATTCATACATAATATCTTATTTAATATCCACAACAATCATGTGAGAGAGCTATGTTAGTAGTCCCATTCTACAGATTACAAAATTTGCTCAGAGAAACTTTTAACTTGCCAAGTAGTAAACACCTAGGATGTCTTTGAGCCAAGAATCTCTAGTGCTCTGACAGACTAGAAGATTTTGATCACCAAAGATTGATTAGGACTCATTTTATTTACTCTGGGAAAAGGTGCATCCATAAAGTGAGAAAAAATTAGCAACAAGAGTTGAAGCAAGTGAGTTGAATGTGTAAGCTTAATCTTCAACTATCCATAAAAGACAGTTAACCAATACACCTTCCCTAAGGATTCTACTTAATCAACATGTTAATGCATACATGGCAATTTAGCCTAAGGTGACAAAGTCTTAAATTAGTGGTTCTAGAATTATGTTAATAGATAAGAATAGTTTATCATGATTATCAGCCTTGTTTATATGTAATTTATGCTTCTAAAGTGCTTAAAGTTATTTTAAGGAGGTTTTAGAAGTATTCTTAGAAAACCCTGCCTCTCTAATTTTTATAATTAATATTATTTTCATAGCCACTCCAAAAAGGCTTTGCAAAACAATAGACCTTCAGGCCTGCTCATGTCCATAATCATACCTTTCAATTAGTGAGCCATTTCTGTACTTTTACAGTGGTCGAGCATTCTATGTTATGCTTTTAAATATGGCATGTATTTTACTAAATTTCACTTCAGATATCTCTGCCCTGAAGATAACATAAAAAAACCTGATAATCACTGAATAATATTTACAACATTTCACGTGATACAGATTTCAATATATTACTATTTTTATTTTGTCTTTAATGTAAATTTTATTAAATCGGGCAGCAATAGCTTTTCTCCCTTTGGAAGATACTACCGGAGGAAAAATCCTGCACGTAAAGATTTTCACAAAAACTTGTGTTCTTTGAATGTGGTATTAGTCATGAATTGATTAAAATTCTGATACCTTATGGCCACACGCACTGCTTGGATTCAGAGAAACAGTTCTGCAACTTTTGTTTCACTGGGGTGTCCTGAGAAGCACAACTTTTCTTTGTTAACCTCCTCTTTGTGGTTTGTAAACTTGAGGGCTAAATCTTATTGAGAGAAGTGGTTGTTGGAAGACAATTCTCCATAGGTCTCTTGTGTTTCTATGTGTTTTCCGAGCAGAGGTATTGATTGCTTTTCTTCCATACTAGATTTTCAAGGACATTTGTATAGCCAACAGCTTTGGTAAAGATAGTGTCTCCTTCCAGAGAAAAAAAGCAATTTTGTTTACTGTTCGCTATAATAATGATAATGACAGTCTACAGGGCAAAGATCAGGTAGGCCTACTCCCCACCATGAAAGGCCCGAGTTCCTTAACCTTAAGGTAACTGTTCTATAACCCAACCCACTGTGCATCACTTGTTCCTCTTCATACCACACTTCAAAAACTGGGGCTTGGGGAAATAACATCAAAATGCTAATACTCTGACAACTGTCATTTCTGTGAGTAGTAACAAGCTGCCTTTTTTTTTTTTTTTTTTTTTTTTGACCCACAAGCCTGCTTCCACCAACTTCCATGGAGCTACATCAGGCCAATTTGTTAGCTTGCAAGGAGGGTAAAATGTCAGATCTTTCCCAGTTTGTGTAACCAATAACAACTTCAACACAGATTGTGTCATCTGAGTACTCACTTTCAAAAAACAAAATCATACTCAGCATTTTAATGTTCCTAATGATCTGGATTGGCCAGTCTAGATTTCTTACCTGATTCTCCAAGAAATTTGACATCTTCCTAGTATAAAATTCAGCTAACATGGCTTTTCCTAATTTTGTTAATGATCCTTCCTTCTGTCATCTAGTGACAGAATTGAGCCAGGTTTCCCTCCTACTAGTTCTTCAAACAAAGATAATTTTTGGATGATTTTCTCTTGGGGAATAAGTGAAATAACATATGTTTTCAGATTATATATTCCTTCTTGATTTTTTAAATCAACTTATGGAGGTATAATTGACATACAGAAAGTATACATATTTAATGTATACAACTTGATGAGTTTGGAGATAAGTATACAGCCATGAATTTATCAACACAATCTATGCCACAAACATATCCATTCCTTCCAAAAGTTTCCTCCTCTTTATTATTTTTTCCCCATAGGGTCTCGCATTGTTACCCAGGCTAGAGTGCAGCGGCACCATCACAGCTCACTGCAGCCTCTATCTCCTGAGCTCAAAGGATCCCTCCACCTCAGCCTCCCAAGTAGCTGGGCCCACAGGCACATACCACCACATCCAGCTAATATGTTGTACTTTTTGTAGAGACGAGGTTTTACCATGTTGTACAGACCGGTCTCAAACTCGTGAGCTCAGGCGATCTGCCCACCTCAGCTTCCCAAAGTACTGGAATTACAGGCATGAGCCACTGCATCTGGACCCTTTTTATTACTTTTGTGTGTGATAAGAATACTCAATCTAAGATCTACCCTCTTACACTTTTAAATATGCAACACAGTGTTATTTATCACGGGTACAATGCTGTTCAGTAGCACGCTGGGACTTATTTGTGTTGTATAACAGAAACCATATCCTTTGACTAACACTTCCTTGTTTTCCCCTCCCCCACCCCTGGTAACTATCATTCAACTCTCTCCTATGAGTTTGACAGTTTTAGATCCCTCACATAAGTGGTGTCATGCACTATTTGTCCTTCTGTGTCTGACTTATTTCCTTTAATATAATGTCTTCTAGTTTTACCCATATTGTCTCAAATAACAAGACATTCTTTATTTTTTTGGGATGAGTAATATTTCTTTGTATGCACATACTATATTTTCTCCATTCCTAATGGACAGTTAGATTTGCTTGCATATCTTGGCTATTGTAAAATGCTGCAATATATATGGGAGTACAAATATCTCTTGATTTCAATTTCTTTGGGTATATTCCCAGAAATGGGATTGCTGGATTTTATGGCAGCTCTATTTTTAATTTTTGTGGAACCTCCATATTGTTTTCCACAGCAGTTGTACCGGTTTGCATTCACCCCAATAGGATATAAAAGTTCCCTTTTCTCCACATTCCTGCCAACACTTTTCTATTATACTTTTTATAATAATCATTCTAACAGGTATGAGGTGATATCTCATGTGGCTTGATTTGTATTTCCGTGATGATTAGTGATGTTGAGCACCCATTCGTATACCTGTTGGCCATTTGTGTAGCTTCTTTAGGGAAATGTCTATACAATCCCTTTGCACGTTTTCTAATCAGGTTACTTGGGGTTTTTATTCTATTGAGTTGTGGGATTCAATTTTGGATACTATTCCTTTATCAGATAGATATGTGGTTTGCAAATATTTTCTTTTATTCTGTAAATTGCCTTTACATTTTTGTTGATTACATTTTCCTTTGTTGTGCAATAGCCACTTTGTTTCACGTAATCCCACTTTTCTATTTTTAGACAAGTTTTTGTTACCTGTCTTTGTTACTATCCCTTTGGAGTCATATCTTTTTTTTTTTTTTTTTTTTTTTTTTTTTTTTTTTT